>NC_054396.1:22650489-23250489 GCF_017976425.1 Toxotes jaculatrix | reverse complement strand
ATTGCTGGATTTCACAAAAGTGGAACTGCATTACAAGACTTATACAAAGGATCAGGAATTTAGGACCATCTACAATCTACTGATTTCCTCTTATTATTTTCCTTTTTTGGCCCTTTACATGTTAACAGTGCTCCAGTTACCTAAAAATCTATCTCATTGCATTTATGCTATTCTAATGCATAATTGAAATTTCTCTCCATGTACCTTTCAAAGTTTTGGTAAAGGTCTGCTGGATGTTCATGTGCTTTTGTAACAAGAGGATGATGATGATGGTAGTTCCACACTTATGGAAGAAGGTAGCTATAATCTGAAGTGCTACCAGTCCAAAGTGCTTTGAAAATTGCTGTAATGGTGCAACACTTGGAGCACTATTACAGCAATGTTATTTCTCACACAGTTGTGGCCTCTAAAACTGTTGTTTTATTATATTTATAAACTGGGATTATGAATCATGCTCAGGTAGAACAGCAGAGGTGTACCTTTAGAAGATAACAGGCACCAGACAGCAAACTCAAATAACTCTGTCACTGGTGAACATGTTTCCTCCATCTGTTTTTCCTTCAGAATAAAACTAACATGTACAGCGGAGCAGTAGGATTTGGCAGTCTCTATTGACATGAAATATCTTTGTAGGAAGTTGTTAAAAATGACTTTTCTTCCAGTTCATTGTTTTTTTCTCCCACTTGAGCTGAACTCTCGTTGGCTGTGTTGGCAGGACATCTCATTGATTTCACTCTTGCCAAAACTTATAAAGCTTCACCTTACGCAAGCCTGCATGGCCAGACTGGACCTGACGAAATCAAACATCTCAAGCGTTGTATTTCTGCTAAGACTGGTGTCATCTGGCCTAAGTGCTTGGGGTAAAGTCATGGTCTGAAAGGGAAGCTGAGAAGAGGATCCAGAAGATGACAAGAAGAAAAAACAGTGAGATTCAAAAAAATTCCTCTTCACTGTAATGGGCAGACCTGTGGCACCTTGACCAAAAGCTCCACGCTGCAGCTAGTGTGTCTGAGTTTTCTGAAGCTATTCATAACTTATAATAACAAAGAGATGCCAAAACAATGAAGGTTGTATGAATTGCGATGATCTTTTTCTGTACAGCTTGATTTCTGAAACACCCCTCTATGAGGATCTAACTGAAATCCATGGCATACTACAAGAATGCCAGAAATTATGAGACAGGAACATGAAAAATAAAGCAGCAGAAATTACAGAGATAAATCAAAAAGGTGAAGGTAATGGTAAAAAAAAACAAAAACAGTATGCAACAGTACACAACTGTATCATTTGTTCATGTTTCTTGAGTTTCTCATAGCCTGTCTACTGATTAGTTAAAAGAACAGCTCAACATTTTGGAATTTGGAAGGGAAGATTTACACAATTCCTACGTATGTGTGAGCTGGAGAAAGAAGGCAATTATCTTAGTTTAGAAGGAAGCAGCGTGAAACAGCCTGCCTGCTTCTCACAAATGCTCAAAAATACACCTATCAACACTAAACTCACTAATTAACACATTATATCTCATTTGTTCAATCTGTAAAAACAGAAGTGAGGAAACAACAAATTGATCTTATAGGGATTACACAAACAAGATACAACATGTTAATTAGAGAGCTTAAATGTTTTTGATTTCAAAACATCTTTAACAACGTACAGTACATAACTTGTCATCTGACAGTTAACAATGTGGGGAAAAAAAACATGTCTGTCTACGTGCCTGAAGCTCGAGAGGCCCCCACAGCTGGTGTGATATGGCCACAGGGATTTCTCTGTCAGCTTCCATTTTTGATGCATCATGTCTGTCTTCCCTCTCTGGAGATGTGCTGCTTGTGTTGACCCATCCTGTACACTGCATTACAACTCAATCAAAAGACATCATTAACAATTTCAAAGCCACCGAGGACTGAAGAGAGGCAAAAACACTTGTTTTCTCAAAGGAGAGTTGCTTTAAATGTGAATACTGAGGTGTTTGCTGTGTAGATGAACATGTTCGATGACCCCTGAGGTAAGCAGTTGTTAACCCTTTTGCCATTTGGTGTAAATTGATCATGAATCTCAATATCCTAGGAATTACTTCTTTATTGCATGATTCAACATCTCAAGATATATGTCAAATGTCATCGCTCAGTGCCAACACAGTATTCTTTACAGAATGTAGCAAGATTGCGAGTAAGGGAATGTGGATGGATGCAAGCCAACTACAAACTACAAATAGCTGCCTAACCCCAACCATAGTTTATCTGCCATAGCTACAAAACCTCACTAATCGTAACCATACTGTAACTGCACAGATAAAGAAACTGAGAACGTCTGATGACATCTGTGTCTGCCAATAGGGTCGAAGACAACAAGACAAGGAGACTCAAGTGAGTTTAACTTGTGCAAACCAAATATCTCCATCCAAAAATTTCATGTCAAACATGTAATGCAATGTGCAAAATCCTGAGTGGCGGACTCAGCTGTTTTCAGGCCATTGTATCTATACAGAGGGGGGTGGATGCTAATTTTTTTTTCTAAAATCTCAAACCGCATGGTGTTGACTTTTTAATCATATCCAGGTAGACAGAATCACCTGTAGTGGAGGATATGCCACGGCCATTTATATTCAAGGTTGCTTACTAGTAGGGTGTCATTTGCATTATCAGAGACTCAGCACTAATGAGACTCCTGGTTTTAGGCCTTAATTGGATTGCTTCACCACAGTCCCTTATTGATATTTGCATGCCACAGTTCATCATGATAAGTAATGAGAAGATTATTCACTGGAGGTATCCAATTGCAAACTCCATCTGTGAAGTAGAGGGAGCACTGTCCGTGCTGCGGTTCCCACAGGGGCTCAGAGGGGACAGTGGCATGCAATGACAAACATACATGGCCATTCATACAGTACAGTATAGATACTGTGTGCTCCAGTCAGAGTCTGGCTACTGAACCAACTTTAGACCCAGTATCAGCTCATGTTTACCACTCCACTAACAGGGAGTTGTTTACCTGCTCTGTGCTATTATGGCTTCTACAAGAAATAAATTACTACCATGCAAGCCAAAATTAAGCAAACATCTGCCAGGGACCAAGGTAAGGGGATTACAAAGAATGTGGTTACCTTAGAGGAACATAATCCGAAAAGAAGCATTTGCAAAATGAAAGACCTGGGATTGGAGAAGCTTGGATTTCTATAAAGCTAATTTCTTTCATTTGATAAAGGAAGACCTCCACTCCAGTAACCAGACGATGTAAAACACTACCAAAGGCATCAATCACACTCACAGAAGGCCTCGCAGTATTATTATAATTTATATATTTTCCACCACAAAATGGAACCAATAGCTGTTTATAAATATGTCAATAAAGCTGTGGGACAAAACCTTTGACTCATTAAGGCAGATAATGAAACAAAACCTGCTCATGAAGAACACATTTGTCTAAAAATGAAAATGGCAAAATGTTTATGGAATGCTGTACAGATGGTGCTTTTCCTGTGGGCATCAGAGCATGGAAGCACTTTGGCTGGAATTCAGAAAAATAACTTTCTATCATTATAACTTGTCAACTAGCTCGAATATAGCTGTGCATCTGCATAACAAATGTTGTTTTTCAAAACTGTCATAATATTGTACATTTACACGAGCTGTGATTCGTATCTGTAAATGTTTTTTTCAGGAAGATCATTCACCTTGTTATCCATTTTTCATGAATCTTTGTTGGAGAAGCGAATAAAAAAAAAGAGAAAAAACACAGAGAGGAAAACGCTATTGCATCAAAGATAAAGCTGCACATTCTTTATTCTTACTTTTCCTATAAGCTTTTCTCCGAGGAAAAACTTGACTGTTCGTTTGTATCAAGATGCAGAATTTTGCATGCATCTGGGTTTTGACATTGCACACGCACAGTGATGTGACATTTTCTGAAGCTATACATTTACTCAGTGAAATTAGTCATGTGGTCATCTTTAAAGATTAGGACTAAAACTGTCTGATAGGGAAGACGGGAAACATGGCGAGTGCTGCCTCCTCCCTGCTATCATGAATCCCCTGAGCCTCCACTATGGACAACTGAGGTCCATGACTGCTGGTTTGGTGCAGTGTGAATCCCATTAAAAAACATTCCTCTCTGCTTGATAGTCAGCTCTCAGGAAAATAAAACAGGGCTTGCAACAGAACCACATATTGTTGTTGTTTCACAGATTTTCACATTTTTCCCAAATGCATTTCAGCACCTGGGGGTTTGATTTAATGGATGGATAGATAGCATGGCTGTAATGGATTCATGTGCATATAAAATTTTGTCTCATTTAAATCTGAGGCCATTTTCAGATTATCTTGTGTTCTGGTCTAAAAAGGACATTCTGTTAGTGTAGGAAAAGGCCAAAGTGTTTTGCTGCAGCATTTTCAAACCTCACTGTCATGTCAGACATGATATGGTTACATCTGCAACTGCCGAAGCGTTGGTCTCTTCTGACCTGAACTGGGAGATGGGAATACGCCCAGAGCAGTATTTGACACCTCAGTGAATCTCATTACCATAAAGCAGGATAGAGAAAAAGCCGCACTTACGCAGCATGAAATATATAACAGTGTCCCCCAGCCAACTGTGCTGTCATAGCTCATGGTCGAGGCATGACAAGTGCCACAAATGAGCAAAACTGTTTTGTTCCGGGAAAATTAATTAGTACTGAAAATGTTTACACGAATCAACACGGTTGTTTGTTGTGCCTACTTCCTTTGAAGGCATTGTGAATGAATAAAAGCAATGACAGCCTCCTGTTGTGCTCACCGATGTGATGTCGGTCGCAGAGTGGTCATTGCAGCATAAACTTGGCTATGGCTCCCACCGCTTGGCCTCTCCTGCTTTATCTAATCACTCAGACATGGCCAGGCCTCAGGCATGCTGCCCTAACTCTACACTAGCTCCGGGCAAGGTTGAGGCAGAGGGTACATTGGCTAAAAGCACATCCACAATCATATCCCCAAGATTATCTACAGTAACACCCACACATCCTCTGCACCTCTCATCTGTTTCCAGAGGTTAGTTTTATATTCAAGCAAAATGGACATTTTTGCAGCAGAGTAAAATCTTAGTGAATGAAATATGAGATATCCGAGCAGAACAGCAGATTAAAGGTGCATAATAAATGAAATATGTAGTGAAGATCTGCTAATTCTGCTCATAACCAATTCTAAATAATTCTGCTACTAACCTCGTTTCATACAAGACAAACAAAATCCCCATATACTGCATGTGTGTGCAAATTAAGTGATTCGAGGGCAATTTTACTCAGTAGTTTTAATACATTTTAGTCGACCACGTATTTTACCCGCACAAAGTTTCAATCAAAGTGATTTGTCATTACCAGCAAAAATAAAAATCTCACTATGACCACAGATGTGAAGAGATGATTATACGATACAGCTACAAACTTGTATGCGTTGTATGTGAAAGTTCTTCTCAGACCGCGTGTCTGACTTTCCTCCTGTGCCCTGGAGCGCCTCATCCAGCTATAAACTCAGATATGTTGCATCAGTAATCTCTCCACCTTTCTTTGTGTGTTATTGGCTGCAGGTCTATTGAGGCATCAAAGCAGAGAGGGATCTCAGAGAAGAGAGGCCTCCTCGGCACGCTCCCTCTGATGGTCTGGCAGATGCAGCACTTTGAAAGCATAAAAAAGTAGGCATGGATGAACGATGGTTGAAGGCTTCCAAAGGAGAGTAGGCTGCCAACTGCAACTTCCTGTCACTTTTTTTTTTTTGTTTCTTTTGTTTTGTTTTGTTTTGTTTTGTTCTTCACTAAAGTTAATGGTGGAAATATTTTTGATGAAACAATGAAACAATGCAATACTGTAAGTGTTAGGTCTTCCATAGTAAACAACAACAATTCCTTACAGTGCATTTTTTTTGGGGGGGGGGGGGGGGGGGGGGGGGGTTCTGAAAAATCAAATTCATACTGTATAAATGTGCAGGAATTTGCATCTACAGTCAGATTCAGTGAATGCAATAAATAATAAATCACAGCCAAAGTGCAGCATTAATGCAGATGAAGACATGTAGCATAGTAAATACTCAAGCCTTTCACTGCGGCATTTATACTTTCTATGCTGCAAAAAAAAAGGGAGAGAGTTTTGAGTGGCTGCACTTACAATGTGTGCCAGTGTCCTTGAGCTTGACACCTGATATAGAGAGAGCTACCTGCTGCATTAGTGCCCAAGGTATCAAGAGTGTCATCAGAAAAACTACAATATTGGGCATTTGTTCACTTAAAACAGCTTAAATTTACAATTAATTGACAAGAACCTCTAGTGGCTGTGCAAATAATGACTCATGTGCCACAGGTAAAGACAGATGCAAAACAAAGCGTACAACTGTGAAGTTTATATCTTATCTCCTAAGAACCAACATCCTTAAATAACCCAACCATAAAGATGGCCAAACGAAAAACAGTCTCAGAAAACATCTGTAACGATCATTTGTAGTGACACTGATCACAGATAAAGTCCTTTGGCCACCAGGTTGTAGCGGATGTACCCCATGTATCCATTTGAATATCGAGTGCAGAGTCCGTAACATACAAGAAAGGTAATGAGATTCAAAGCAATGACAAAGTGTCCAGTGATTACTTCATCATGAAAACTGATGATGCTCTCAAAAAATTCAACCAGCAAACCACCCAAACTTTTGAGCATTACGACCCTTCATCATTCATGTAAAAGCACTTATTCACTTCCTGGTCAAGATGCTGTTGGCCACATTTAGTTTCCTTTGGACAGAGCCAACTAACTATCCCTGCTAGTTGGCTGGTTCCAGTTTTTATGCAAAACTAAACTAACCAGCTTCTGCCCGCAGCTTTGTATTTTCCATACAGACGTTTGGAAGCAGTATCACTCTTCTCACCTGCCTCATCACAAGACAGCAAAACGTTGATCTATTCCTCTGAATTTCAGCCAAAACTGTCATCGTCAATCATGTGCTGGCGATACAATAAAGTATTGGTACGACAAAGAGATCAATTCTGAGATCAATTTGGTGTTTTGATCTGCATAAATAATTTCAGCACAAACTCCAAAGACTCCAAAATGACTTCAGTAATTAAACCCACACTGAAATATTCCTATCATTTCTGGCCTCTGTGGATGGCACAGATTCCTGTGGCAAATTGTGTGCTGCCAACTACAGTATGTGGGGTGAGTCTCTCAGGCGTGTTTAGCTGGGCTGCCTTGTCCCCTGTTCAATCTTGCCTTTTGTTTTCCTTCATGCAAATAAATGAAACAGTGCAGTCAGCTGCAGAGGCGAGCAGAGCCCTCTTGACTGAGGAGGCCTTCGGGCTTCGTCAGGCTTTTCCAGCACGTTGTCATGGCAGTTCAGAGAGAGTGAGGGAGAACATTGCAACCCAGTGCTGCTGTGGAATGACAATAGGAAAAAGGCTAGGGAGGTGATTGCTAATGCAGAATGCCAATCATAGCAATGTTCTTCTAATGTGCTGTATGAAAGACAGGTAATGGAAGCCTGAAACCACGATCCTCCTGAAGGACAAAGAAGTTATTAGGAGAGAAAGGCTGACAGAAGTGGATTGTGGGAGAGAAAATATGCATTAAAAACATCAAAACTTATTAAACTTTTCCAACAAAATCTTAAGAACAATACAACTGGCTGTGTCATCATTCTTAAGTATACTTGTAGAATTATGTTTCCCTAATTAGTTTGAGACCTGAATGTTATAAGTTATTGCTTATACGTTTACACATTACCAACCATGTGTGATTACTTCCTGTATGACTGTTAATCTTCACTGCACAGGACTGGAATAACACCGCTGATTAGAATGCAAAGCAAAGGGCATAATGATACTCAATTACACAGTTCAAATGTGCTGCCCTCAAGTTGAATTCAAGCTGTTAGATCAGAAAGTTTTACAGAGTTTGTGGGTGTCTTATAGTTCAACCTTCTTATATGGCTTTATTTGCTCAAAGGCTGCAAGTTTAGAGGGATGAGGAACCAACCCAGGAGAGAGCAGTGAGGTCTTAATGAGTTACGCAACTTCCCCAGCACCGCACATCCTCTGATGTAGCACCAGCCCAAGATTTTAGAGGACTTAAATCTAATCCACAGATGGAGGGAGATTTGCAGGTAGAGAGGCTGGAATTTTTATTTGATGGCTTTCTTTTTCCAGACAGAGAGAGATGTCAACGGCCTCTTTTGCACAGTGACAGATGAAGAAACCTGCTTCTGTGTTTGTTTTTGACCTCAAGTGTTGGTTTAATACATATATAGAGGACCTGTTATTATATGTCGGCATGTTTGAAGATTTCACAGAACCTCTGTGGATTTATGGCAAAAGTCTTGAAAAAATTTTTAAATTTAGAAAAACTGAGGTTTTGTGTCTTTGCTAGAGCTGCAACTGCGTTTATTTTCATTATTGATACGATTAAGACTTAAAACCCACATAAAAGGACCTGGGGCAGGGTATGCAGCATGTTGCAGTGACTACAAGGTAGAGAATGTGATTCCTGATTACTGCATTTTATTTGGCAAATATCAGTCATTGAGCAGTTACAGAAGCCTGTGTGTGAAAGACTTCAATATGTATTTAAGTTAAACTATAATAGACTATATAGAACACAGGATGCATATAACATTTTTTGGTATCTATAACTGACTTGAGAAACATAAATAAAAGGCAAAAACATGTTTTTGGGGTTTATTACTTTGAATACCAAGCACCAAAGGAATTACTTTGATTCATAATTCAATGTGTGTTTTATAAGTTACAGATCTCCGAAGACCTGAGGTACAGTATGTAGGAATTATAATTATATATGCAAGGATTAAAGGTTTAAAACAACCAAAATGTCTGAAACCAATTATAAACACATAAAATACTACAAACTTTAAAAAATACATTCCTGTAATTATTTCTCAAATTTCCATCTGGTGTTGTTTTTCTATCTCATGTCAGACTCAGAAGGTTGCCTCTTTGAAATCAGTTCAACACTTTTAGAGAATCCGTTAATGTGTGCCCACTTGGGAAATGTGCAGTTTTGAGGTAATTACTGATTAATCTTGAAATTAGTTCAGATTATTCCATCCCCAGTGGATACGGATAAATCTGTGCCTGAGTATCCTTAAAATAGCCTTCTTACAGCCTCACTCACTCACACAGACAGACCGACTGGCAGCACTGCAGCAGGTGAACACTTTGGCACAATTCTTTCATTTGCAATTTCCTGACACATGATTTCTGTGAAAATTGAATCCTATTTAATACTCAGAGGTCTGTATCATGGAATAAAATGTGCCGACTTTAGGGTAAGTGAGGTGTTCAGATAATAGTCAGTCTTCACAGAATGCTTGTATCAATAGCACTAATACCTGTATAGTGTATCTCAGTGGCCTGGAGAAGAGCACAGAGGAGAGTTTTTGTGCTTCTATTTAGGCTGCCACTAAAACTGTCCAAAAGTGTTTATTTTTTCATTTTCATCTTCAAAGGTGTTACAGGTTCTCCATCATCAAATTTAATAAATCATAACCTCTCAGGGATTTTTCATACACGGACGTGGTGTTAATGGAGGAGACGGAGAGTCCGTCTGAGGTGGAGTGGGCCTGCGAATGGCTACCGAGCTGGGGCATGCACCGCACGTTGGGCCTGCCAGGGAAAATAAAGTTCACCAGATCACAGTTCAGTCTGGCCCTGTATGTAATCAGTCAGTGGTGGGGCCTGTCTGTCAACTCCCTGACAGCTGCCTGTGCCGTTAAATGCGCAGAGATCAGTGGTCGTCAGAGCCCTTCGCGTGACAGCCTCTAAACGAGGACTTTAAATTAGTTCCATGGGTGGTGGAGCATTTCGCTTGAGGTCCGATCTCCCTCTCTCTACTCACACACACACACACACATGCACACACACACAATCCAGAAACCTCTATTTCCATCACCACCTCCCGTTCCTCTACTCCGACTGCCACTGCCAACCAGACTGTGATTACATATCATTAATGGCTCTCTTCACCTGATATTTCAGTCTGTCTGTCACAGTGCTTCTCCTGTCCCACTGTGGACACTACACACTCTGCTCACAGGAGATCCACAACGATGTTCAGTATCAGAAAGACAACTGAATTTTGTCATGCTGCGGAATGATTTGGTATCGAGGGTAATTCCTACCTCACATCGCTTCACAACTTTATGGTCATTTTGGAGGATGTAGTTTGTGGTCCTGTTGAACTCTACTGCATTATACAGAGAGGTGTTTTTTAGTTATTGAGTCTACTGCCATTAAAATAAATGGAGTGTGCAAAATAATAGAGATACGGCTCAGCACAGCACCACAAACTGCAGCCTCCAGAATGACGACAAAGTTTAATCAACACCTTTGTGTTGCACAGTTTCACAGTTTCAGCAGAAACTTAACATTATAGAATTCATGATGGTGTGACCTGACTGTTGCATTAGACTGCATTAGTTTTAGCTAGGTGTGCCTAATAAACTGAATGAAGTGAATGTTTTATGGGAAATTTAGTGCTGCTTGGGTTACATTTTTTTAAACAAACCACGAGCAGGCAACAAAAACAACAAACAACAACAGCGACAACAACGAAAAAGAAATGGGAGAAATTGCAAACTGCTCTCAAGCTGGATTGTGAGACTACACGATTAAACAAAGCTATTTGTTATCAACAAATGCAATGTTGGTCCATGGAAAAAGGACGAAATAAAGAAAAAGAAGTAAAAAAAAAACTTACTTCCTTTTCTGTTCCCCTAGTTTAGAAACATAATTCACTTGTGACAGAATGGTGGATGGAAACCTTAAAGGGAATCTTTTTCTGTGACAAACCGGCAAAGCAGTTGTAAGAATGGATGCCCCCCTCACCATTAATCCTGTGCAAATTTCTTTAAAATCTAACCCCAAGTGGTCTCCATAATCTAGGATTACATTGCGTAGAAAAGGAAAAAGAGGCAATCAATCTTCTTTAAAGGTTTTAATCCTTTATGAAATAGACTGGATTATTTCCTTGGGTTATGCTTTATGACCGGGATTTAATTCCCTTGGAGTTTCGGTGCCAGCTCTATGCATTTCCCCACACTCCCTGGTTCCCTCTCACTCTCCGCCAGGGGATTCTTGATTTATAGATATCATTTGACCTGTTAAGGCAACAGTCTGCCAAAAGTCCAAGATTAAGTGCCAATGTCTGGGCTGACAGGGGTTCCTGCTGCTAATTTTACATGATCTATGGGGCTAATACCTGTTCTCCATCTACCCCTCCACGTTCTGTCGGGGGCCAGTGAGAAACTGCCTATACTTCAAACCATCAAGCAATTATTAGAGTCAGTTTTGGCACTCGACTCGAAAACCTAGAGAGGGGAATTTTAGTCTACGTTACAGATGCCCTCCAGGAATGACTTTGCGGGGCGGTATAACCGGTGTACCTCCTCCACAGTTTCACAATGTCTCCTCTCTGCACATTCTTCAAACTGTCCCCGTGCATTTCTGTGGACTACTACCACATAGCCATGTATGTGGTGTCACTGAAATACAGTGTGAGGGGGGATAGGTGAGAGGGAGAGTTAACTGTGTTCCACTTTCAGAGCTGTCTCCTTTGAAATCCACATATGAAGACAGGACACGCTGTAATGAGTCGACAGGGTTGTCCCATGTTTAAATGCTCCTTCAGATGTGCTTGAGAAATGCAGCCAAACTTGGTGGACTCAACCAGTGCATCATTTGAGACCCTCAGCATCCCCAAACCACAACTGCAAGTCACTTGTTTAATGGTGCTTTCAGACTGTTCTTGTCAACTGGGAAAGGACATGACAGGAAGTGGACCAATTAAAAAAACCACTGGTGCCAATGAACTCCACGGGTCTTGTTAGCAAGCCAGGGTATGTTATTAATCTGTAAAGCACACCGCTGCAGTCATTTTACACATGCTGTAACAGGGAAAATAAAGATAATAATTCAATATATTTACAATTTTTAAGACAACTTGCATTGTAAACTCTGGTATCATGGAACTCATGAGTGTTTACCAATTTGCATTCACCAATAGGTTGTTTAAAAGCAGAGGCTGACTTGGAATGGGACCTCTCAGAAACACACCAGTCCAGTTTTGGCCTATGTTGAATTCTCTGAATTAACCTCTCCTCATTTACAAAAAATGTGATCACTTAATTTTTGCAGACTGTTTTAATTTGGGCCTAACAGCCAGTGTGCTGATTGTGTTGGTATCTAGGTGTTAACGTATGCACTGATCAAGTGTGTGGACTGTTGATCTGGACTCATCTTTCTCCTGTTATTTCACTCCTGTTTCTTCCTTCTTTCTTCCTCTTATGTCTGAACGTTAATAAATTAGAGACATACAGCTTTGGGATAAGCGTGAATTTTTATCTCAAGCTGAAAGATTTTAAATTCATGCAGCTGCGCCTTCACCACGATTTCCCACCCTGGTCAAACTTGCAGTGATTTGCATCAATTCATGCCTTTGCATTGACTTTATATGTAATTTCCCCGCTCATAAAATTGGGGTTTAAGAGGACTAATGACACAACTGAAGAGAAACAAGTAGAATGTAAATCACATTACTTTTTGTCACACAACATGACTGAGATGCATGATGTGACACTGAGTAGTTTATTGTTTTCACCAAACCGATCCATTATTTTCTGCTCTGCTTGAAGACTTATGATGAACTTTTTATTATTTTCTTACGAACTGGTCTCACGAGAGAATGTAGAGATGAATGTACAGTAACTGATACTGCGTGCACACAGTAGGAGAGTCAGCACCACCAACAGTCAGTGCTGAACCAGAACTGCTATACTGGTGCAATGCGAGCCAGCACAGAAATGTAAAACACCTTCACGAGATAAAATTTACCCCAATATTGTCAAAGGCTGGGAAGCAGAAGCACTTTGAAGAACTGAGAGGATTTTCTCTCCTGCAAGACTTCTAAGGCATATTACACAGTGAGGTGATTAGTATTCTCCCTCATTATACATGTATGTAGGGATCACTTCAAACCTCTGTATTAATCGTTACCATGCTGCAGTATTGGAAAAGAAATGCAGAAAACTGTTGGTCAAAATATCAAAAAAAAATGTAATCTCTCCCCGTTGTCTCATCTCAAGAGATATTACTCACACCTACGTCTAAAAGTCGGCTGTAATAATCACGAGCCAAATTGCCCTGGTTAAACATCAAAAGAAAACTTTGCTGAATCATTTACATAACAGTTTTACTTGATAACATCCGCTGTTGCTGTGGGCTGCCACATAACCTTTCTGAAATGTGTGGACACACTGATGAGAGAAAACATTATCATACTTGCTCTCATGATCTGCAGTGAAAATAACTTGTTCAGCTCAACCCCTCTTCAACTTAAAACATATTTCCATGGCGTATCCACCTATTTTCACAATCATGTTTACTAATCTGATTTTGTGCGATGTTACTTTCCAACCAGCCTGTCAACTTTGACAGACGAGCTTTAACCTCAACTCTGGCTAAGAAGCTTTCTACCATGAAAACAGCAGAGACAGCACATTGTTTATAGATGTAGAACCAGCACTTCATGCTTCTATTCCTAACAAAGCCTTGTTGTATTTTATAAATATATGAGCATGGTGTCAATAAACCAAACCAAAGCCAAACCGTCCCTTCATCAGAAAGGATGAAGAGGCTTAGTGCTGAGTAAGGGTAAGGATGCTGGAAAGAAGTGAGACAGACAAACACATAGCTGTGTATATACGTTCATATACACAGTTTTGGTCTTCTCTGTTAATTTGCTGATAACAACAAAACTACAGAATAAGAAAATCACCAAAAACATTCTGCAATTTCCATCCATCCATTTGAGTTAATGCACATTTCTCTACCACTGCAAATGAATGAAGAATTTAGTCTGATTAAACACCAGTCTTACACAAGTAATCTGTCGATATATACCGTATGTACGAGCAACTGTGATTAATTTAAACTGCCACAAAGGAGCCAGTGCATCTGAAACATGGGATAAAAATACACATTTCTGCGTGTTTTACAGTTTTTCCACTAGACACTGAACAGAGAGATAAAGAGGACAGATTATTTATTCTGTTGACATCCCATGACAGCAGCACCTTAGAAAAACACTGAAGCATAATGTTAATGACTTGCTGTAAATCCATTAAAATCTCTTCATAACAACTGGGCTCTTTTTTTTCCCCGAAAATCCAGTCGGCCTATCTCTAAAGAGCATATTGGAGAAAAGCTGTCAAACTGTGGGACCACAGGGAGTGGCGGCAAAGTGTTTAAGTAGCTCCATATTATGCTACCGTATCCAATTTATTAGAATGGCTATAGAACAGCAGATCCATCTCTGCCACAACAATTCCCCTCAGTCCTTACAGACAGAAATACACATTTACTTTTCTTCACACCAACACACAAACACACACAAAGATCCTCTGATACAATGGCAGATAGGCTGTGAGATGTTTAAGTGCTGATGTTCAGTTTTGATTTAAGGGAAGTTTTTGATCAGTATTTGGCAAACAATGTAGCAATGGTAGAAGTTTTGTTTGTTTTGTTTATTAATTTATATTTTTGTTTGTTTGTTTTTACCTAAACTAAGTAGAAGATTGGCGGCTCAAATGTTTCATGGGCAGGCGTGTTAAGTTTACTTGTTATCTCATGTAAAACAACAATTTGAACAATTTGTTTAGAGTTGTGACATTTAATTTTTCACTAATTTTCTGTTTCGTTTTGTTTTGTTTTTGCCAACATAAAGGCCACAAAAGCTTCAAACCCAGTAAAGCAGGATGAGTACGACGGAGCTATAAAATCAGAATATGCCAACATCAGAGACCCAGCCAAAATAATAAGCGTGATGAAATCAGGTGTTTGCAAGGATGCTCTGCTGAGCTCAGCAGATGTAAAAGACCAGTATAGTGTGTGATGCAGGGCACTGAAGAAAAACTCCTCTCCAACTGTCCTATAGATGGAGAACTATGGACAAGACGACAACACCAGCATAACCTGAGGGCGAGCCACAAGATGCCTACCCCTGGTAAGTCTCAAGAATATAAAGACAAAAAGGAACAGCTGCAAAAAGCAGAAAAGAAAAAAGAAACTAAAAGAAAGTTTTGAACAGATTGACAAAGATCAAACTGCCCCACGGAGATTAAAGAGATGAAGGAGTGGAGGAAAAAAAAGGAACAGCTTGTGATTTGAGGCACACTAGGTGACCTGGTCAGACTTACTGACTGTGGTGTTTTGACTTGGCCGTGTAGACTTCCAACAGAACTGGATCACTTGCGTCTATCGATTACATGACTGCTGGCGGCAGGAGGCAGGACTGCAAAAGTATAGAGAAACATCTTTTTAACTTGGATTCCAAGAAAAGCGTCAAAACTGTGGCAGAGCAATGATCCTAAATACAATAATTTAAAGCCCTGGGCCAAACAGAGGAATCTTCTTAACTGGCCATCAGTCACCTGATCTCCACATGAACGCACATTCCCTTGCCAAAGGCCAGAGTGAAGGCACTAATCTGAAACAAGCAGCAAGTGAAGATGGCAGAGCATCATCTGGGATGATACAGAGTGTCTGCTGGTGTTTACAGGCTTTAGACTTCAGTCACTGACTGCACAATATGCATAATTAACAAGAGCTACTACTCCTGCATGGTTCGTCTGGTGTTTACATCACCAGATGAACCATGTAAACACTCTTAAATTAAATCAGAGAGTTGGCACTCTAGGTTCTGCACCAATAAGGAAGTATAACTGAAAAGATTATTCAATTAATCCATTAGTTAGTCAATGGAAAATTTATCAGCAACTGTTTAGACAGAAGATATAGGGCAGTTACAAAGATGTAATGAAAATACACAGCATAGAATAACGTAATGTTAATGAACACACACTGATCGTATCTAGTAAAGACGTGCCAACTAATGGTAAGTCTTTGATAAGCAGCCTAGTTGGGATCAGATCTAAGAGATAGTTCAGGAAGGTCGACTGGAGAAAAACAGTATAAATATATATCAAGTTGAACACCGGTGTTTCTAAGGTTCTTGTGTTTGAAGCCAAATCAGCACCAGTTGAGGTCAGGAGGTGACGGTGAAATTGGCTCCGCTGAAAATTAGCAAATACAGCGAGTGCTGTACACAACTCACTCATAAAGTGTGGTTACGAGCAGAGAACACATTTTGCAGTTGTTAGTATAGATATATACCATATATAGATATAGATATTTTCAAACAGCTGTTTGCAGTTTGAGTTTTCAAACCTTTCTGCTGACCTGTGCAGCTGAAGTGTTTGCACTGCATTAGATTTTGTACACTAAAACTCAGAAATATCCAAAGCGGGGGGGGGGGGGGGGGGCAAACTCTCAATGGTCAGCTTTCATCCGCAGCCTAATGGGTTATAGAGTTAACAGAGTGAATGTGAATATATATATATATGTATGAGAGTGGAGGATGTGAGAGAAGATCAAGAGCCCAGCTAGCCTGCTCTTGGACCCAATATCTCTGCAATGGAGACAGATTTCCACACAAAATCCAGATTGAGCCTTGCTGGCTGGGGATCTCTTTGATATGAGAACAGGGCTAATCCCTCTAGTTCTGGCTGCTGCCATGTCTTCATCCTCCCAACCAGGTGCCCTTTCATTAACCTTTGACTCGTACTGGCACTGTGTTTGAAGAAGCTGGTATTAAACTGGCTTATACTAGATTGCTGCCGCTGCAGCACTGAGAAGACTCACTGTGTTTCTCACAGGTCTTTTAAGGCGCTGAATTGTACAACTGCAACATTATGTAACCCTCAGTTACCCGCTGGCCCAGGCTGCACTCCACTGCACCCTGTGTGGCAGGGCAAAGAACTGTTAGACTCAAATAATATCCAGGACGTATGATAACTCAGAGAAATACAACTCTGTTTACGGGTCTCATGACCTTGTCTGAATTCCTGACGCGTTTTTACTTGTTAACCCTGACCAAAATCCCATATTACAACAAACTTTTTTCCTGCACTTTTTCCCCAGTATGGAAATAATTTTGGAATTACATTTTACTCTCAACAGTGTCTCCAACAGTTATGTTGCCATTTTAACTTCAAACAGGTAGTGGAGACATATAAAAACAACAATATAAAAGTACCAAAAGTGTAAAATAACAAATTTAACAAAACGTTAAATGATTAAATATTAAAAAACAAAGTGAGGTACAGACGTTCTTTTCTGCAGATGGTTCCATGCAGAGACACAGATTTTGACTCCTGATGATGGACCACTCAGGTGATTTAGAAATGCTGCAAATCAATGACCAGGATTACTTTATGGTAACATTGCATTATATACCGCCTTATGTTATAATGCTAGATTAAACAAAAATAGATATATTTCTGGTTATTTTCTCCATAACATGTTACTGATTTGATTTTCCAGAAATGCTACCATTGCATGATATGGAGTATGTAGATGTCATAATATAAAACTACATGTACAGTGAGAGAGGATTTTATTTTTATGCACATCGCCCCTCCTACACACAGCAATGTAACTGACAAGATCATGGGTAACTCTGACCACAGTGCATTTAAAGCTCAGGCTGAAATGTCTCTGATTACTCAAGATGCCGTGTGTAGAGTTTACAGCAGCCTTACCCTCTGTATAACCCCACACATTCAAAAATGCATGCTTTTTTCATCTTAAGTCACAGTTGTCTCAAGAAATAATTTATTGTTATTATAGCCAGTTGATTTAGTACATTTACTGAATGCATTAAATCTCAAAGTGCACAAACACAAAGTCTGTCTCTTTGAATCTTGCTTTACATCCGGATGGATATAAACAGACTTTGTCTTGTCCAACAATTCAGTTAAAAAGGTTTTTAATATCTCAGGATATATTTATTACTTAAACAATTCAAATGGCTCAACAACATTTCTCATTTATACTTGGATAATCTAAATATCAGGAAATAATCATCATATATTGTATTTTCATGATTATTTTTTGGCATGATGTGCAGAGGATCACAATGCTCATTTCATTTTCGAATGCAACAAAGACTGTATTTCAACTAGAAAGTCCAATGTTGTGGCACAATGTGATAACAGGATAAACCATTTTTATGACACACTACGGTACCTCATTTGACATACTTGTTTTGTTTTTATTTTGAATGCTATAAGTGATTTTGGGCTTGTACTAAGAGGATAAAAGAGATCTGCAGTTGTGATTTGCACTTGAACGGATTTTAAGTGTTGTAAAATTGAGCTGCAGCAAATCACGCAAAACAAAACAAAACAAAACAAAAACCCTCAAAAAAAAAAAGGAAAAACCTTCAGTGAAAACATTTATCATTCTGTCTTTCTCTGTTTCATTATTTTAGGGTGTTTTTCCTAGTTTTTGTTACAACAGAGCAGCAGTAGGATGTACCTGCAAGAAGCATCATTAACCTCAAGTGTTAATTTCTGTCCCTGATCTGTTTTGATTTCCTGCAGTTCTTTGAGAGTATTTTTAAACTCAACAATGAGACAGACAGTAATCTGAAACCACAGCAGATGTGTATAATCAGCTGCTCACTTTGAAAAGGGAACAGGGTGGGCATTGAGCACTGGTCCCTGAAATTACAATTTTGTTGTTCAATTATCCATGATGCCACAGAATGATACATCTTGGCCATAGGCCCATGTGGTCAGCGGCCTCCCGTGAGAGCGGCCTCCTCTTCACCGCTCCGCGGCTGGGAATCATATAATTGAGTGTAAGTGCTTTGTGAATGACAAACATCTGAGAATATTTACAATGATACAACATGTGCGATGACTGGTTTTGGATGAACTTGCTGCATGGTCAAATGATTTACCAAAGAGGGGAATCATCAGCTTAGCATTAGCAACTGGCTGTGCATGAAATTATGGTCATTAAGATAATAAGATCATTAATTTTGTTGCACTGTGTGCCATGCATGTTAACAAGGGCAGGACCTGACTGCTTGGTGGCATTTATGATAGCAGCTCACAAAACTTCAAGGCCATGATTGTTTTTAATAGCAGCAGCAGTCAGCAATTTCAAGCTACAGAAGAACAGAATCCATCTCCATGTCCTTTAATCTATACAAGAGAATGAACCTCCATTACGCCTCCATCTCTGAAACATTACAGATACAGTCTTGTCTAGTAAACCAACTGAGATAGAGTTTTCGTACTGCTATGCCGCTGTGCATGAGGAGCTGTTTGGAAAGGGTGAGAATAAATTCCAACGTGATGATTCTGGCTCAACGACACCTTTAAAGTAGTGTGTTAAAGTTTCCTAATCGGGTAGTTTCCCTTATGTCAACCTAAACCCCACCTTACCCCTGCCCTGATCAGTCATCTCTGTGACTCCAAACCACAACCTAACCTAAGCCCAGGCAGGAAGGGTCAAATCAAAACATTCAATTGACTGAATTTTCGGGAAAGTAGAGCCAAGTGTTTTTAGAGCTTGATCCACACTAGGAAATACGACCTGTATTAACATACAATCTGGATCTGAATATCTCATCTGGAAAAGGAAAAACATGTTAATGCAGGTGTAAATTCACTCTACGGGCCCTATTTTCATGGCAGCGTAAAGACCAGTGCAAGCTGTTCTCTGTGTTTGGTAATTTCATGATATTCACTTTGCCTGTCTGTGTGGTATTTTGGTGCCAAGTGTAGGGCACACAGTGCATAGGTGGGAAGAGAGGTTTATACAAGTGGGAAGTTCATTCAAATGAGGCAGCCAAAAGCGTGCTGTAGGTAAAACGAGTCTTAGACTTTGTGCTGCCCTTCCAGTAGAGGTTTTTAAATCGGGAATAATAGCAGCAGGACAAATATGCTGATAAATCTGCTGCCTCAGATTTGAGAAGTAGAGAAGAATCCAGACCAGTAAAGATCCTTAGTAGAGGAACAGATAGAAAAGAACCCACTCTTGACATGTAATTTATTCAAGGTTAAAATGATGTAAATGGCCAGAGATAAAATCAGGGCTATCACATGCACTTATTATAAACTTATAATACTTTATCTCTCTTCAAATGCACTACCTGACCATTTATGATCAGTGCGCCTGCATAGGTGCAGAAACGCGCTGTATCAGTGAAACTGGTACTGAAAAAGCTGCAGTACTTGTAACACGATCACAATCAGTCTATCTACAAGCAATAGCACTCTGTCTTTCTCACAGATAGATGATCTCCTCTTTTCACAGTAGAGTTCAATAAGAAAAGGCTGATCCACCCAGAGGCGACTCTGTCCTCATCAGCTCCACACTCTCTCTCTCCTCTCTCATGTTCTCTCTCTGTGGAGGCAGTGATACACAAGTGAATCCAATGTGTGATGTATAATTTTTTCATATTCACATAGACAGTGATGCTAAATGTAAATTGGGCAATGACCAAAGTGAACTAAATATTCTATTAAAAAAAATTCCAATGATTCCCAAAGTGCTTTTCTTAATTATATTTGAGAAGCAGTCTGATGATTTTTCAATGCATCTCTTGTGACTGTCGTGACTTAATTAGATCATGCCTTTGCATTTTGCTACAGTCTCTCAGTGTTCACTCACCATTTTTACCACTAACCTGAAAAATAATCTCAAAATTTGAAGATCTTTTGGTCTGAGAAATTCAATGGAAATATTATATATATTATATCTATCTCCCTTTTATTTTCTGTCATTGGCAGCAAATCACTTGAAAGGAGTATGATGGGTTTACAGCCAGACTCAGGTGGTGAGGCAGCTCTGAGGGCAAAGTTCATATCCATGAACTGTTGCAGCTTGAAGGGGTGGAAACCGGCATCAATCGCTAACCAATCATAACTGAAATCGGTCATGGATTTAATGCAGGTAAATCAGAATCTTGCCACATTCAGTCTGGCCATACCCTGATGGGAAGGAGGCGAGGATGCAGAAAATGTGGAACTGAGAAGAACCCTGTTTCTCCCTTTCTAACCCTCTCTGTGTATCTGCCTGTCTGCTCCTCTCACCTCTCCTGTGGCATCAGCTGCCACAGTAGTGTGGCAGCTTGTAAGTAACACCTGCACCTGTCCATCACTGCTCTGTTTCTGGAAGTTGGCTTCAAGCTGCAGCCCAAAGGCTACGTCCACCCATGGGTGATTTTCACTCTGACAATAAGGAAGTCAGAGTTTTTTTCCCAAAAAAATCTACCCTGGAAACTACATGTAACATGTTATTATGTATTTCAGGGTGCATATTTAAAATTTGGCAACTACAGGTGAAAACTAGATTTTTGGTTAGCCGGCACAATTACAACGATGTTCATTAAAGTGCAGTATCTATGTTAAATGAACCAATTAAAATGGTAAATAAATTAACTTTCATGGTCTGGTGTGAAGGCCACACTAACAGTTAAGGGTTGGCTACTTTATGAACAGTGAAAAATAATGAGGTGCTGGTGAGGCTGTTTATACACTGCTAATGCATCTTGCAGGCTTTCAGCTGGCTAAAAGCATTTTGGAGTATTTACAGTATCTTGTGATGTGGTGTACAATCATTAAACAGTGTATGGAATTTCATTTGTGTCTTAATTTGGAGTACATGATGGAACATTATAACCACATAAGACTTTTGTAAAGACAAATTATATTGTTGAGACAATTGTACAGGGGAGGATGCTAAGGGTGTAAAACTCCTTGACAAAGATTATTATTGCTACAGATGTATTAAACAATAGATTTTGTTTGCTCAAATGAAATTATTCCTTGTGCAATAATACTTTTTATTTATCTATGTCTGTGCTGAAAATGTGTCATAGTGCACCCAGAATTGAGACATTCATTAATGTATAATGTAATAGAGGTGAGCTGGGTCATAACAGCATAAGGCAATGCAAAACAGAAAAGTCACTTTGTCTTTACATAATAAAAACCTAACCAAGATGAGCAGTGGATGTGTTTTTCTTGATAATATTGTACATTGGTGAATGACGTGGTTATCTTGAATATTCCAGGAATGTAATAACTTAAACTATGGCAGCAGTTACTGCTTTGCGCTATGGGACTGAAAAGAACCTGCACTTTCACATAGGCTGTGCCTGCCATCTGCTCCTTCATCTCCTGTGATCAGTTTCTTTTTTTTTTTTTTTTTTAATGCTAAGCCTCAGGCTAGATGTTTCAATGTAGACTCCTCATCAAGATGAGTGACAATTTTGGGGATATAAACTTGCCCAATTGAAGTGAATGAGAGTAGTGCGAGCAGTATACCTTGCTGACTCAAGTCAAAAAGTTGATTATGGCTTGACTAGATTGACTAATGCTGCTCCAGAGCACTGTCTGTTTTCAGCACAGTTCATTTTGATTTTTGTCACTTGTTTGTTTTGTTTTTTGGCTTCATTTTTCTTTTTTTTCTTTTTTTATGGTGCCTTTAAGTTTCTGGGAGGGAAAAGGAATAATTTGTTTTGCCTGCGAACGTGTGAATGTGTGTGCATATGTGTGTGAGTGAGCGAGTGTGAGGAATCTCATAACATCAAAACAGTATCCAGATATTATGATATAGCTACCTGACTGAAAATATGTTGCAGCTATTTGGTCAGGATAAAAAAAAAAAAAAAAAGAATTCTGAGTGCAAAAGCAAAGCTCACAGATGTCAATACATAGAATAAAATAAAACCAAAGCTACACATTTAGACTATAATACCCACAACTACACATCAATTTTATATCTCATAGCTACCGTATCTCCACAAATAAATATATTAATGAATGTAAAAGAAACATATGACAAATCAGTTATAACAAAATGAATTAAGATCTGTGAAACTCAAAATACTGTCTACTAAATCTACTCAATTATCTGAACACAGTCAGACAATTCCACCAGGACAACTGAACTTCAATCAGTATTTCATTGATTTCTTGTGTGCATGTACAACCAACAACAGCACAGAACGAGGAAATGTTGGCCCAATAATGAATTGTATGGGTTGTTAATAGTTATATAAATTGTAACACACTATGCACACAACACATTACAGAACCCAGACATTTTATAGCGTTAATTACAACGAAGGTTATTTCCCTTTTACAAAGAAAATCCAGTCATTCTGTCCTCTAGACTCCCCCAAAAATCTGTAAAAAATCTATGGTGTTTCCTAGGGCAGAATACATTAATACAAATGGGGGTTTGTGGTAATCAAAAGAAGATATTCATCATTTTCCAGCTGCCCCTTTTCCAATAATTATGTTTTGGGAAAATGCTTTTTGGACCAGTTTGCATCATGTGATGCTAGCAGGCTAGCAGAAGTTGCAGCATCCAGTATGATGGAGTCCTGGGGGACTGTGTGCATTGAAGTCACTGTCACTGCTTAAAAAAAAAACATACAGTGTTGTGAAACCGCCCGGTAAAGACGTTAGATATGTAACTAAGGTTCTATGAGGTATAGATGAACACCAAATAGATCTCTGCCATGATCGAGGGACACTGGAACAATGCTCCGATAGAGCTGTCAGAGTAGAATTTGTGTAGGGAGCGTGTTCAAACCAAAACGGGGTGTTAAGTTTGCTAAGCTGCTGTTTTTACTCTACAACAGCATCAGATTGTGTAAATCTACAGGACGGAGCCGCAGATCTGAATCCTCTGTCTCATAAAGATCCCGTGTGCTGTGTAGGGGAAGATGTATATATATATATTTTTTTATGAAGTTTGGCCGTAGTCTTGACATTTGAAAAAAAGAAAAAAAAGTGCATACACCCATTCCCAGAGGATCAATTTGAAAGAGGCAGAGGGTTCCAGTGTGACATGCTGACAAGCTTAATGTCTGTGAGAAGTGACAAACAACATTCACACAAGTGCTCTAAGGGACCGACGGTTTCCCTGCCTGACATTTCTCCATCCCATCTAATTGCTAAGCATTTCAGTGGGGCATACACCCTTATTCTGTTTCTAGACAACAGCTGACATGTCTGTGGGTTGCGACCAATCATGAAACAAGCATTTAAACCTTCCAGCATATGAGACCGTTCCCATATGACATGGATGATTTATCAGACTAATTCAGATGTCATGGTCACAGTAATAAAGCAAAAAGTAGCAGACGGAAAGGAACTCACTGTCCTTTCTGGAGAAAACAGCAACATTCACAGCTGTATCTAGCAGGATATATATACTTGGAAGAAGCGGAAGCCATTACAAAGTGAACTGTATTTTAATCTCTTTTGAAAATCTTTCCCTCTGGCACAGAAATCCTCTCCATACTCTTTCCCATCGTCTCTGCTTCACTGGGGCATATGATGGGAGAGGTGTCAGCGGTGTCCCAAGGTAGCCGATCTTTGAGAGATGACAGGCCACAAGTTCCATTTTTATTATGATTTATTCGAGCCAGCCAGTTTTCTGTAATGGAAATTCATTTGAATCAACGCCCCTTCGCACAGCCAGTCGGGAGCCATACTGGCCATCTGTGAGCCAGGAGACGCCGAGACCTGCAACATTTGGCAAAATGAGAGAAACTGTTTTTTAATGCAAACATTTGCCAAGTATGAGGATCTGAAAACAGGTCTCAAGGCCCATTTCCAGGTTTGTGGGCTGTTTCCTTAACACTGTCTCTGACCTGTTTGAACATTACTAGAAATCTCAGTATAATTCACATTTCAAAATTTAGTATCTATTACAATGTTATTGCTGTTGTTTTACAGTACAACAATGTCAGTGGATTTTCTTTTCTTTTTCCCCCATGCACAGAGCTTATGTCAGGGTATTAGTGGGTTGACAGAATGACATATTAGCTACATCACCTCTAGGGAGCAAAAGCTATTGAAAGAGACTTGTACAGTCAAATCTTAGATCTCTTAGCTTTGTTTAAGATTAGCAAAAGTGTTAGGAAGATAACCCTGTCAAACAAGAAAAATATAACAGTGGCACAGCACTTGTGTGACTAAAAAGGGTGCCGATGTGAATGCAGATTTTAGACACAGTTTAAAATTTTCAAGCACTAATCCTTCAGAGTAAAGAATGGGATATGAGAAATGAGATGCCACAGCATAAAGAGCAGTGAGTGTGAATGTTCAAAAACATTCAGCCTAATTTTTCATCATGGTAAATAAATCAAATCAAATCATTAATTCAAAGAGCATCTAGAATTAAGCTTTGTGGCACATTTTGAAAGCTAAAATATTTTCATTAACTTTTTTTTTCTATTCATTGTATTTATATTCTGTAATTGCCTCTTTATAGGGTAGATTTTATTGTTAGCGGTGGAGTTTGCCATTCAAACACTGGATTCACAGGAAAACAATGCAACATGTAAACCAGAGTAATCTCATCTCATTGTTAACACGCCTCACTGTTTGCTGTTCACTCTCCTACAGTCATGTACGAGCTGTATTATGTTACTGCAAACTGAACATTTCCTACTGCCACAGCTTCACATTACCAGTGTTCAGCCGGTGAAACACGGGGCGGCTGAAGCATTCACAGGAAACGAAACGTATTTTGTTACACGGATCATTGGTTGGGTCGTCCACAAAACAATCTATGGTCGTGGTGGACCATTTTTTGACAGCGGAGTCAACAAGGAGGAGCAGCCACAGTGAGCTGTTAGACGAAGGTGACTCCAGACCTCCGAAGCCTTTGCAAGGTAACCAACTTTACTGTTTCCTGCTGTTGTGGAAAGCTTCTCACACCGTGTGCAGCATGAAATCAGATTGCAAGTACAATTATTTTTGACTGACCTCTTTAAAACAGCATGACTTTCTTTGGTTGAGCTGTAAACAGATACATCTGTTGCTTTTCTGTTGTATTTCTGACACAGAAGCACAGAAGTACCCCCCACCCCACCCCCCATTTCAGGGACCAGTTACAGTTACCGGTACTGCCAGTACTCAACCACACTGAACTCCTAAAGGTTATTAGTTTTTAACAGTCAACATTAGATTAATGTTCGTTTTTTAATTTGGCAAAAAAGTCCAAAATTTCTGATGTTCATACTGGCAGAGAGATCACAGACACTAGTTTCTGAGTGAAAATATTTAGGAAGCGTTTTATTGATTTTTTTAGTCAACTCAGGCACATTATTTATGATAAACTAAACTCCAGCTGATGATGCTACAGACAGGATCTGTTCACTCTTTGCAGCTGTGCCCTGCAAAAGAACATTTGCAGTAAGTAAAATTTATGTGCGAGACAAACCCACACAGTGACTTATACTGGATGTTGGTCTGAGCTAAAAAGGATGGATGTTTGAAAATGTGATTACTTTAAATTTAACCGCTCTGTCATGGAGACAGCTGCTCCATCCTCCTCTGCCTCCACTTCTCCTGCTGACCTACTGTAGTGTTTGTATCTGACCGTTTGGTGTGTTTTACTAATCCTTTCCGGTCCTGTCGGGGCTCGTTATACCTCACCTGCCCACTAGTCACAACCGACCTGCTCAAATTCAATCAGCCTAAGCAGTACAGTATATGCAGACTTAGGTTCACTACCTCTCGTTGCCAGATAGATAACATTTACATGCAGACAAGATGAAAAGTTCGAAAATCTAGTTTAACTGCACTGCACTGATTTCTGTAAAACTCATGCTTACATGCAGCAGATTAGCTGTCATATTTCATCTCGAGGCTCAACCATATTGTTGAACAAAGTCAAGCATATTTTAAGTGCTGTATTAAGGACGTTCTATAATCCAAATTTAATGCAGGCTGCTGGTGTTTTGAAAACATAGAGTATGCATTGCTTTAAAGAGTAAAGGAAGGATTGTCTCTTTTGAAAACACTGGATTCCTCCTTTACAAAGGAACTGCTCAGTTGGACTTCAAAGCTGAGCCCAAATATGGAAGTCGTGTTCTGCACCATTTGAGGCCCCCAGGTGCTGTCTGTGTCGGTGTCCACAGAGTCTGGATTCAGTGTCAGCCGCAGTGAGACATCAACGCTTAGGGCCGTCGTAAGCCTCTCCGTAAATGTCAAGTGCCAAAATGTGAACTCTAGGTGGCATAAAGAGGGACATCCCTTTAAAGAATGACTTTGTATAGATGTGACAAATGTATCTTCACTGTGTCACAAGGTTTATCCATAATTCAGTGCTTGTATGCTTGTTTATGTGTGTGTGTGTGTGTGTGTGTGTGTGTGTAAGGATAAAAGAAGAAAGACTATGATGTGCCAAGGAAAGGAGACGTATGGAGGGAGACAAAGTGAGGCGGTGAGTAGAGTACAACCTGGACATGCTCCGGCAGTGATGGAGGACATATTTTATACTTGGATTTAAAGCACTTCACTGTCGTTCTGTCTGTTCATGTAAGACCAGGTGTTACAGTGGGCTGGACACGATCCGCAACAGCGTTTGGGCATCTACGATTAATAAGTAAATAAATCTGATTGGCAGTTTCATACATAATAATGTGGGCCGGTGGACCGTCAAAAAATCCATAAACTTTTTACCATCCCTGTCCTGTCTTTTTACTGGCCCTCTGTATCTGTCATTCGGGGGTGCATGCATTTTCCAGGACTGTGCCCACTGAAATATCCCCTGCCCCCTCAATCCCACTTTTCTTTGCAAGTCATTTCTTATTTCAACTTGTTGGCATGGTAAAGATCCCAGAAACAAAATATAATGAAATAACAAGAAAATCTCCATCTTTGATACTGTGTGACACTACGATCCAAAATGTACAATCGTAGTATCTTGACCTGTTAAGAAGGTGCTACAGTCCAGATCATGTCATCAAAGCACAGATAACAGACCATATCATTACTTCTTACAGGTTATCTTAGCAAAAATATTCATAACAGACCATTTTATCAAATTACTCACTACATACCATTTTAGGAAGGTACTCCTCTCAGTTTTGTTAACTGTTAGATAGCATGGGGGAGGAGAGGGAAAAACTCTCTCTCGCTCTCTCTCTAACACACACACACACACTCACAAACACACACACACAACAAATCCCTGCCCTAGGTGAAGTTATGAAGATGAAAGCTTATTTTATTGCATTACTAATGTCATGGCTGGGCTCTTAATAAATCTGGGTGTTTGCAACCTAAATGAGTGTGTTATTTGCTCCATTTTATATATGTCCCATAATTTTTGTAAACATATATTGAGGGGGTGGGGGGTGGGGGGCGGTGGGGGGGGGGGGGGGGGGGGGGGGGGCGACCCAACAGGGAGAATGTTTGGTCTTGTCTGAAGTCGATATGCAAGAGTCCACCAGTAGACTCAAGAGTCTATTGGTATTACCTGCTCTAACTTGGTCTCCCATCTTTCTTTTTAGTATGTATTGAATTATTTCGGTCCACACAAAAAACCCCTTATACAAACTGGAGATGATGAATTTATCCGACTAGTTCTCTGACTGAATATTTATGCAGAATTTATTCAGTTCAGTAGGATTTGTTATTTTGTACAAGTCATTATGTTTGATTAGAAAACTTGTCAGCTGTAAAGAAATCTGGAAAACTCAGATTTTGCTCGGCCAAAATAATTATGTTCAAATGGCTTCGGGATACCTTCATGAAAAAGATGAGAAAGTCCATAATCCGACCACTTATTTAAACCTTGTGTCCAGGAGGCTGGGAGCAAAAATCCTAATCAAATCTATACCTGACAGAGATAAGACTGACTTGGACAAGCTCAATGTTGTCTGCATCTAACCATATAACCTCATATAACCCCAAGGTAACTAGGTTTCTTTCACTAAAAAAATCTAGCAGTTCTCATTTTGAGAGTGTCTCTTGGCATAGAGACCTCTCAATATTTGGCCTTCGCGTCTCTGTACATTAACTGATCCATGCTGTCATTGGTTTCAGTTGGGCTGTACAGAAGTAGCACTTTAATTTTGGTCAGCCCAGTCCACCACCAGATTTGGGGAACTGTAGTGTTTTAAGAGCAACGCACACTGTCTTTCCCTGCCAGATGAGTATTGTGATCCAACAGATTAAATGCACCAAATCCCACTTTAACCCCTGTATAAGACTATTCCAGTGTGTGTGCACACACATATTCATGCACTGCTCATGTGCTTGTGTGTATGGCCAAAGAAAGACGAATATTAAAGATGATTTCTGTCACTCACAAACTGATGTTTTCCTGAGCGAGAGAGGAGGCGTCGTCTGCCAGCTTGGCTGAGCGTACGCTGTCATGTTCTTGACTGGGATGTCAATCACACTCGGTGTATAAGTTCACTGTGCTCGTTGACTGTCAGAGGAGCTCTAAGGAGATGCTCTTCATTTTCGTTTCGTTTCTATTCCTGCCAAATACAGTACAGTACAGTAGACAGCGGCTTTAAATTATTACTGCATACAGTGTTATTAATTATGATTCCTTTAAGCAGAGACAAAGAAAACAGGTGCCCTGGAAAAGCTCTGAGCAAAGTAATTTTTCAATAACTTCTATTCAAAAAATATCAATTATAATTTCTCTGTTTGATTGAGAGTCTGTGTATTCGGGCATATAAGCTTTCGCCCACATAAGCTGCAAACTAAATTATATGTTCAATACACCAATAATACATATCACTCTTTTTGACAGTTTATGCAGTTTAAGTGGCAGAGGATATGAAAAGCAAATGATAGAGAAATATATGAATAAAACATTGGCATTTGGAAAACATATAGATAGGATGGATATGTCTTATGTAAATATGCAAAACAAATATCATTCCAGGGTATATACATAAATGGAATCTTCTCTAAGACTGGGGAGCGAGAGGATATGCTTTGAGAATGGAAATCTCATTAGTTTGATATCAAATAAAAGCAGTAATCTGGAGGGAATGGCACCGACACTGCAGTGAGGGAGCACAAGACACAGAGGGAGAGTGAAATTTGTCTTTGAAGTCAGTGGTATTCACAGAGGAAATTTTGGGCTGTTTCAAGCTGTTTTGGTCCTGAAAAGGCAGCATGTGTATTCTTGCAAAAATTAGCTTCTGTGGTGCAGGATAAGGTGGCAGTAACATCATGCTCGTTTCAGGTTATAACCTACAGCAGAGTCCATACCAAAATAAGACTGTGAATTCTGCTTCTAATCAAACAATGACACATTGTTCACCACGACACACTTAATTCATCATGAGTGCGTTTTTCACATCAGGTGCTGTGTACAGCACATTAATGGGGAGGTGATTTACAAGTACAGCACAGCACCCCTCGTGAAATATAATTGTTAAAGTATTATTCCAAATGAGTGTTTGACTAATGACAGCTCATGTCAGCCGTCAGATCTTTGTTTACTGCTGCGATATCATTCATTCCATCGCCGCAGCAGTCCAGTCCGTGGGGGTTTGATCAAATAACATGCAAATTATTTTTTTTGACATACAATCATAATTACAAATTGCATTTGCATGATGTGTATTTATATTTAATTGCCTCGCAGCCTTGTTCGTAACATGTCCCGATGATGACAAAGCCGTCTGACAAGTCGGACTTAATGAGGTAAACCGTGGCAGTTAATCTGTACAAAAACATTTGCACAAGATGGGCTCATGCAGATGAGCAGATCAGAATCAATAATTACGCCAGATCAAACAAGTGATTATCAAAGAAATATCATTAGCTTTTTGGGGTCATCTGTCTTGAAGTGATTTCAGACCACTTAGCAGCAATGATGATGAAGAAAGGATTTTTGCACTTGCTCGACTCAAATATCTCCTAGAACCACTGCATATAAATAACCATGTTAGCCACAGACCTTTAAAGGCTGTGCAATCTGAAATGTTTGAAAGCTGCTGTATTGTATGTTTGTGCCACCGCTCTCAGTTTAAGTTTTTACTTTATGTGCTGTATTGCGGTTTTATGTCTAAATCCATTTTATGTCTGTAAAATGTAACATGAGAAATCATCTGCTTCCCAGCAGGACACAGGAAGGACATGAGATTTCCTGTTCAGCCATCTCTTATAATGATTATTCCTCAGAGCAGTAAAATTTAAAAAAAAAAAAAAAAAAAGCCCCAGCTTTCTGTTGTAGTTGCTTCAGGACATTTCGTGGCCTTGTATAATACATTATTCACCCCGCTACAAACCTGACACGGATCTAAATGATGAGTGCATCTATTTATTTATTAATCAAAAATACTGTATACATCGAACTTCAATAAAAGGTTCTGTATCCATTTTTGAGACCAGCACTACATCATAATCATCGTCATCACCACAACCAGCAGCTACCAGCAGCAGCCACATCATCCACTATGATATAAAAAGCCCAGAATGGGGCGTGTTGTCACAGCCCATGATGGATTCAGGGGGCAACGCTGAATGTTGATCAAGGTGAGGCATGGAGGAGGCCCTGTTTGTCAGGGACCCGCCAGCATCCCCAGGCAATCTCTGCAGTCAGGAGATGGAAAGAGCACTGCTCTGAAATCCATCATGTGCCACCTACGAATGAGCGTTGATAGAGAGGAGCCGCTGTCCCACAAGTAACAACGTGTGAATGATTTGGGATTTCAGAGCTCGTGGCACAATTTCAGGAGGAATAATTAATTAACGGTGCATGTTTGCTGACACTGAACAACTTCTATTTTTTCCTCCCCAAAAAGAAAAAAGCTATGCAAATAAGTGTGTTGTGTGAATTTCCAAAATACATGTTAGCGTAGGCTTTGATATATATACTGCAACATCTCTAGCATACAGTGTAAGATACAATTTACATTTCAATCATTTAAGTGATCAGATCGACATTTAAGGGGAATAACTGAGTCAACAATCAAAATTTCAGCAAAATTTCACGTTTTCTGAGGCTGAACCCTTGTGCTTTGTGGACCAAAGACCAATATTTACCAAATTATCTTCTACAGTAGGTTTTCTGCACTTGTGTACAATTAGCCAAATGCAGTTAATCTGTACAAGATGTTCTAATAATCAAAGAACGTTTGTCTCACAAGTATCTAAGAGGTTTGCTTGACCTTTCTCTTGCACTGGTGTCACACATTGTGTAGAGATAATGTGATGCTACAGAGACAGAGAGGGATCAGACAAAAAAAAGTCAGTAATATGGCTATGGAAATACTGTATAAGATCCAACTGCATCAACAAGCTTTGTAGCCACTTTACTCTTAAGATGTAACATGAAAAGGGTAATAAGAAGAATAAGGTAAATACACTTGCAACCCAATACAACAGCCCTCCAAAAATTTTACACTGGCACTGATCACACTTGCTGAAACCAGTAAAGAATTAATCAATTAGTTCATGAACAGAGAATTCTGAAACTATTTTGATCAAATATTTAGTGGAGCAAACGATTATGATATCAATTTATTCATTTGTTCATGAAAATAATGGATAATTACATCCTCTCTCATTATGAATTTTTGTTGAAACAACGATAAGGTCTTTTCTGAGGCTGTAGTTAGTGTTACTGTATTACACCTAAGTATAACTGTACTGCAAAGTGTCTCTTTAGGGCAGCAAACACCACTATCTGCAACCACAATCCACAGTTTATGAAAACTGGCATCCAGTAATAAATGATCGCACCTGATCGTCACGTTCTGTCAGTTCTTGTATTAAGAATTCCCTCGTACAGAAACATTAAATCAAACTAAACTGAAATTACACAGAGGAACATCTTCATAATGTTTTATCATAATTACTCTCATTAGATACCACTTAGTCTGATTTATTTGCTGTTTTTACTGATACTGAGGCACTTTCATATTAGTACTGTACAAAGATGTATATGAAAGGATATTAACAGTATTGCAGCTGTGTCGTTATATCGCTGCACTGAATTAGTGAAGCAGCATCAATTTCCTTTTAACTGTGCGAAATGATTACAAAGCAAGACTGCTCTAAGCGTTGCTGCACTTCATGCAGAAGGTATTGGTGATGTCATATTCCTCTCATGTGTCCAATAAATGCAAGAGGTTTGAGTGTAGAGGGAGAAGTTTAAGGAATTGATTTTGCTATTGTGAATTTAATTTTCTGGGAGTCCATAGAGGAGACTCTCTCATCCTGGTTCAAGCTCTGCTATCGAAGCACTGTTTGGTGAATGTGGTGCATTTCACAGCATTCAGCATCTCCTGATGCATTCTGAACTCAAAACACTCCCATCAGCCTTAAACACAGACAGCCGGTATAACTAAGCGAAGGCAACCTGTGCAGGTCGGCCAAGCTAGGACTCAGCAGCAGATGACAGGCCCTGTGAATATTCAGCACAATTACAGTACGTGAAATATCCTACAGATGGAAGAAACTCAGATCAAAGCATGTAATTAACCATCAGAGGACAGTTTCCAGTGAGGGAGGAGAGCCAGAGATTAAGAGAGTGAGTGAGGACTGTGTCGATCACGGCAGCGTGAAAAGCGAGGCACTCTGCAGCTGCTTCATTACCAGGTTTATGAGAGCACATTTGTGTATAAGGTACATCTGTGTGCATCATTTTTTTTTTTTTCCAAAAGGTATAAACTTGGTTTGTTTCTGAACAGCTAGAGTATGTGAATCATTTTTCAAAGCTGAACATTGACTCATTTCCTGAATAAAAAAAACCAAAAAAACGTTGATTTGAAAGAATAAACCAAGGAAGGGAGAGGGGGGTTAAAAGCACGTCAGACATGGGACTGGTGCTCAAGGTTGAGGTTGTCAATAGAGTCACAGCATTGTTAGGCAGAGGAGGGAGAGGAGCCAGCCAGAAATAGCATGGAGTCCAAACCATTGTCATGAAAGTCGTCTCCATTTCCCATGGGTCGCAGAGAGAGATAGAGATCTGAGAGGCAGTGCCTTGATAAAGATCACAGATTGACTGGGAAGCCTCCCCCAGGATTTAATTGAAGTCAAACCAAGTCACAACATCTTAGATCTAAAAGATGACCCAAGCAACACTCAATTTTTCATTCTCTATTTTTTATCAGTATGCCTCTCCCCTTCCTCATACTTGTATTTGTTTATCTATTGAAATACACAATGTCCATGAAATTAGTTTGAATGTCATCCAGGACTCCCTATTGGCTGCAGGCCCCGATTGATCGTGCCTCACTGGTGACTGGAAACTCAAGTAACTCAAGCAACAATAAATCTCCACTGTTTTTGTGCAGGATGTTGAATTTTGTTGTTCTAGTTGAGCTTCAATGTGAATATACAACATACATATTTTGAGAATGCAGTATATGACTCCTACAAGTGTGTTTCAGACTTGTGAGAGGCAGATAAAAAAAAATGCATATGTATACGCACAGATAGATAGATAGACAGTCTCAGCTGCCACATAACTGCATAATATGTAACAGGGTTTGCCCCTTGTTTGTAAAGCAGACTTTAAAAGAAAACTCTCCGGAGCTGTAGAAGATGTACTGTTGTTTCTACATTCTGGTTGGTACTACTTGTGACAAATAAACCTGTTTAAAATCAGTGACATGGCCCTTTAAAATTACACCTTTTTGATTGTCATTGTAATGCTTAGTTGAAAAATACATTTAAAAAAAAAAGAGTGGAGTAATGGTTAGTTGCTTGGCTTGCATGTCTCTTATTGTTTTCTCAACTGATGTTTTAATTTGCAATTTACAGCATCTTGTGTACAGACTTATTCATCAGCATTTTCCTCACCCGTTGTGGGTCCCAACACCTGTCTCTGCTCAGGCTTTGCTCTGACAGCTATGCCTACTTTATGCATCAAGGTTGCCACACAAAGTAAAGCCTGACAGTCATTCAGGTATGTATTACTGCTGTCACATATTCAGTCCCTAATCTTAATTACCAACTGTATACAGCCTGAGCTTGCTCAGGCCGATCCAGCTCAGGTTCAAGTGGGTCCTTATGGTGGGACGTCGCTACTGTTGTCTCTGAGCTGAGCTGTCAGGGTGGGACAAGGAGTCGGTGATTGATGCATTTCCCCGAGTGGCGGATTGTTCCACTGAGTTGCCTCATGCACCAATAATGACACATGATGGAAACCCCTGTCAGTGAGCCATGATAGGAAATGAAGATGGATAGTGTCTTGGATAGGAAGTGATTTTGTCGAGCAGGAAGTTAAGAACGTTTTTGTAGTGATAATCTTGCACAATAGCCGCCTGCAGTGCAGCATTTTGAGGTGCCAAGGACAGAAATTCTAGAAAACAAAAGCGCATGCTCTCATTTTGATTTTTTAAAGAATTGTTCATGTTTTCAGTCACTTTGTACTTTTGTGGCTATTTCTATTTTTTCGCAATTGATAAGCTTGCGTTTATGTTTACACTGCAGTTCCAAGTTTTAGAGATATATACTGTAAACAAAACAAAATAGTTCCATATGAGGAGAAAAACAGTGGATAGTAGTCTGAGGATTAATAAGCCCGCTTTGGGTTTAATAAGCCTGTCACAAACATGTTTTTATATTCACGGGATTAATAATGTTTTTCATCCTTAATGGATTACTCTTCAATCTGTGTTACAAGCCTGTCACCGTCACACACATTTCTACCCATTATGAAAGCCCAGGAGCCTGAGGTGCTAATCATCATAGGGGGAACTCCTGCACAAACAGCAGCACGCAGCAGAACAAGACGGGATTCATTAAAACAATTTAATATTTTTAACGCTGCTCTGTTATCTTAGCATCCACACGGATGACACATTTGAGTGGGCAATTGTCTTAGGCTTACGCTGTAGATTTCGGTGAAATGAATCATTGTGTGGCCACAGCTCACTGAGTAAAGCTGTGAGCATAGTCGGCAGCTACACAACATGTGCTTGAGCTGGCCTTGTTGTTAGAAAACAGAGCTGGCGCCCTCCTCCTTCCCTTGGTTTACAGCTTTAGTCTCTTCACTTGAGCTGGGTGATTTTAATTTGTCAAAACTGTTTACCGGCATGCCTCCAAGGCTATTACTGGTATGTCATGAGGGAACAGATAGGTAATGAAAAGCATACAAATGGCAAATGAAAAAAGCATTGCTGAGAAGGGGAGAAGGTGGATAATGTAGGTGGACCATTCATGTAAAAGGAGGCCGGCAGTGATTTATTATTCCATCTTTTCTTGAGAATCAATTATGCTAAAATGCTAATCAGGGACATTATGAATTTCTCCATTTGCTATGAATAATTCAGATATTTATTGGCACGGGTAGACATCTAAAACAACTTTGTCCTTAGTACAATGCATAACCTATGCAACCTAATGAGGTGATGTCTGATTGTCCTCTTTTCACACACAGGCAGTGATTCACCTTTACCCAGTTCAATACTAATAAAAGGGCTGAACCGTCTGTCCTCAGATGCTTCAAACTAAATACAACTCTACAAATAAACCCCCATCCTTTGGCACAGAGCAGCACAGCCATGAGAGGGGTACAATGTGCCAGGGAAGAGGAAGAGGAGTGCAACAGAGTAGGAGGAGGAGGAGGAGGAGGAGAAGTGTCACCGGCCAGAGAAGTAATGAGGCCACACAGACACAAGGATGACAAGGACACGTCTGGCTGGCTGTCGTCATTTAAGTCCCACAGAGTGGACCACCACACAGTCAACCCGCATTAATGTCACACTGGCCCATCATGGGGAATTAATTACACACCTGTTAATGACAGGACACTGGAACAGTTCCCTCTAATATCCATCTGGGTGTGATACCTGATCACATGGTGTTGTGGCAGTTCTCATAATCAAAACACACCAATGTGCCCGTGATCACGCTAAGTACCGCAACATATGCCGTTTCTGCAGATGCTTTTATCTGAAGTGCCACGGTAGCATGACTGCCTACATTTTCAGCATGGATGCTCCAGCAGGGAATCAAACCCCGTGTGCACTGAGCTACACAGCAGGGCTGTAACTGACTATTATTTATACTGTCAGTTAAACTGTTCATTATTTTAACTGGTTAGTCTTTAAAATATAAGAACATTTTGGAAAAATACCCATCACAATGTTCCAGAGCCTAAGAAGGAACCGTCACATTGCATGTTTTTAGAGCTTTAGAACAATTAGTCAATCAGAAAATTAACAGGCTACAATTTTAACAATCAAGTAATCATTCGTGTTATTTTCTGAAGCAAAAACTAGCAAAAATATCACTGCTCAGATGTGAATATTTTACTACTGGTTAAGTGTCCTTAATCTTCTATGATAGTAAACTGAATATCATTGTGTTTTGGACTGATTTAAGGATGTCACTTTGTGTTCTATCCATCTCACTATTTTTTGAGCATTTTCAAGAAGATTGCCACCAGATTAATCAATGATGAACATTGGTAGTTGCATTGGTTTTGTTTGACCAACAGTCAAAAACCTATTAAGGATTATATAGGATTTTTATAATCAGTTTAATCTGCAGATTTCCTGCATTTCCTAGATTTCCTGATTGTTTGGTCAATAAAATGTCAAAAAATGACAAAAGTCTGTAACAGTTTTGCAAAGCCCAAGACATATTCAGATCCCTTGTTATGTCTGACTGAAAGTTCAAAACCCAAAGAATTTACAGTGATAAAAACAGGGAAAAAGCAATCAATCCTCTGAAGAAATACTGAAGAATACTGAAGAAGCCAAGTTTAAGTTTTTGCCTGCCTGTTTAGTTAATTTTCTGTTGATTGACTTACAGAATAATGAGATGGTTATTTCAGCTTTTCTACACAGAAGTATCTAGCACAAGTCCACAGGAAAAGTCATCCACTCTATTGTACATAGCATATTCTGAATCAACCCTGTGAGCACTGACCTATCTGAACCCTCCGGATGAGGCGAGAATAGCTGCCAAACTACGTTTTGAGGAGGATTCAGTGAGGGAGTGCAGCAATGACACGCTAGTGTTAATTAGATGGCAGCAATGGGGGGATCGCTTGATCCAGTGCTCTTGCAGCCAACCGCAGCCTGGTAATCAGGTCACGCAGATTGATATGATAATCCCAGGGGCACAGCATGAAAGGAAAGGCTAACTCTGCATTGGCAGGGTGCGAGCCACGGATGTGAGGGGGAGATATCCCTCTGAAGTCAGAATCATTCTCAGGCCTTGGAATGCAAGTCGAGAACTGAGGAGGGAGGGAGAGAGAGGGAGAGATAGGTTGAGGGAGAATAAGAGAGAAAAATCATTCCTCCTATATAGATAATAATCTTGGCTACTATGGAATTTCATTCAACAGCAGGAAAAAAAAAGCAGAGGCTTGAGGTGTACAAAAAAGAAGGGACCCAATACATGTGACAGAGGATTGTGCAGAATTACAGCATCCTATCTTGTTCAGGCGGCAGGGCTTAGGAACCAACACTCAAAATAAGACGGTTCAGAAATCTTCACTGAAGATTCTGAAGATTCTACAGAATCAGTTCCATTTAAAAGTTGTTGTTTTTTAGTTTTTTTTAAAAGACTTCAGCTGAAGAAACGGCTGCGACTGTAACTGACCAGCACTGCCCCGGCTGTCTAGCAAGTTAGCAGTTAACTCACCTGCTACAACATTTCCCACACTAACCCAGTACCAACAGTCACGACTTTCCTTAAGCTTTCAATCTCATAATAAACAATACAGATACAAATAATAAGGATATTTTTCCAAACTAACCAACAAATAAATAATGCTGAATCTATATGCAGATGCAGTACTCGCTTCTATATGCAGAATGCGATACTCAACTCACTGTGAACCGATTTGACTGGTACATTATTTTACAGGATCTTACGAGATCATATAAATGTTGTACAGATATGACATGTGAATGCCAGCAGCAATCTGATAAATGCAGGCTATGTGCACTGTTCATTTCATCTGATATCTACCCTTCAATCCATCCATTTTTAGAGAGATGAACAGAAACAGTGCGCATATGGAACACCTGCCTATGTATATGATGAAGAGTACTTATCAGGTAGATCCAGTCCAGCTTTGATCTTGATATGAGTCCAGACACATGAAGGAAGCACTACATTTCCCATGTCAAAGACATTCTGTGTGGCTGCATCAGAGCCACGTTGTTTGCCAGACAACAGTCACTCATCAGCAATGCACTTTTCCTGACATTTGCAACCATATGCCATTACTAAAAATGCCTTGACTTTCCTGAAGTGACATTTAGGCGCTGAGTGAGATATACCACATCAACATTACATGCTGCAAATGGAGACCAATATCTATTCTGCCTTTATGGAAATGTTAGGAAAACACAGAGTGGGTGTCAGGTGGGTAGAAACGCAAAAATAAATCAGATCTTTGACATTTTGAACCAGCACAAAGTGGGGAGACAAATTTACGTCAAGTATAATTAATTTATTTTATTAATTAATTTTTCAGAAGAAGCTGGCAGACATACAGCCCTGACATTATAAGTTAACACATTCAGCAGACATGGAGCAATATTTGAAGTTTTGTTTCTGGTCACCTGGCGAATGTTAGGTCCAATATTCATTCTACTTTTTGCTCTGTTTTGGTCTGAAACAAGAGGAGAAAATGTTCTGCATCTTTAGCCTGCTGCTGCTAGAAACAGTGATGGTGAGACGCTAAAAATCAGCTTCAAAGCTGCAGAATTTTCTGGATTCATCCCTAATAGCAACCCCTTACACAGAATTATTTGAATGCTTATTTTTACTTTTCAGTAAATGTTCTGCTTTTCATTCAGCAAATAAGACAGAAGAAGAACTGTAAAGAACTGTAAAAAAATAAATTCAAAATATATGAAGTGCACATTTAAACCAATAATTAGAGCAGAAATTCATTATATTGTATGAAAATTCAAAAGATGAAGAGCCTTTGTAATCTGATTACTTTCTGTTCTATGTCAATAGAAATGCCAAATGCTTAGAGGGCATAGTGTATTCTCTGTTTCCTGAATATCATTTCGCAGCCTAATGAGTAGCCACTGAAGGAACGATGGTACATAAGCTGCACCTAGAACACAATGTTCAACAAATGGACAGAAAGGAAATGAATGAGAGAGAAAGACACAGACAGAGAAAGAGGCGTTATCAGATGCATTCTAGACAGCATGTAACCCAACAGAACGGCTTTGCTTTAGAGAGGCTGCCTTGACCTTTTCAGTATTCATCACCAGATTGCATCTCCTGCCTCTAAACCAATCAGCACTGCTGAATTTCCGGGTCAGCGTAACAACCTCAAAGTAAAGGTCAGTAAGGAGCATCGAGTGCCCGCGATAACTTGGACACAGTGCATGGCAAAGAGGTTTATCTACCTGGCAAAGAGCATATTACCTTGCTGTGGCTTAAGTCCACCTTAGTCAGCTGCAGGGCTAATACTGGCTGCAGAGAAAGGCTTTTTAATCTCAAAAAAGTGCTGGTTCAGAAGATGTCAGACTTAACTTTGATTGCACTGATACATATTGTGCAGGCTACACAAAAAAGCACCTTGTTATTTGTGACGGATGGATCGATACCAGAAGTATTGATAGCGTGCCGGTTGAAAAATACTGATTTTAGGACTGGGACCAATACTATTTTCTGCAGATTTATATGGATAATTTAACTTACCAAGCATTTGCAACAAAGAAGTGTTGGAAGAGCTTTAAAATTCAGGGACGTGCTACTATCATTTTATCTACTCAGCTGAACATACATGTTAAATGGCAACATATGCCCCTTCAGCTTGGTATCATCGAATAATGTATGAATAAGGGAAATTTCTTAAGTCATTTCACGTGTGATCACTACTCATTTTTTGCTTTTTAGCGTGCCATTTCACACCATATCATTTCTGTAATGACTGTAATGACCCTAACCCTCCCCGGGGATGGGGCCTACGTATCTCATGAGATCACGTAGGCCCCATCCAAGCACAGATCCACAGATTACAGCTTAACAAGTCTAAAAATTCTGGTTAGAGACCTGCATTAGTAAAAAAATAAATAAATAAATTAAACACAACCCCACTTCCCTTTAAGTGTACTGCTGCCTTAAATTATGCCCCCTCTATGTGGAACAACTCCACAAGGCCACATCTACAAATGTGAGACTGTTTCTGAAGTGAGGGTTGTGAAGTAAGGGTTAAAAAACTGGAGGAGGTGACTCTCTGGCTCAACCCCTCCAGCATGGCTCCATCGATTTCCAATGATAGTTGTCTATCTGGAGTCTCCAACTCCACCTCACAGATATAGAGATCAAAGAACTGATATCAGAGGGCAGATGGGAGAAAACACAGGCCAGTGAGTGTAGCTGAATTTTATCCACCACCTCTTCAGTGTACTCCAGATTTAGAACAGAGCTGTGCAGTTATACGAAGAGAAAAAAAAATTAAATATGCTAAATCCATCCATCCATCAGCTGTGCATGCTATACAAAATGTTTTTTTCTTTAATGAAAAAATAAAAAAAGGTATTTAATGCAAGATTATGGTTTGCAATAGTTTGTACCCCAGAGAAGAGTAACTTTAATCATTTTGTCAGATTGCACTGACCGTAAAAAACAAAAACAAAAAAACAAAAAAACAAAACCTGCAATCACACACTACAATCTGCAGAGAACAAAACAACACAAAAGCTTGACTGAACATTGCTCATTGTCCTCTTCACTGTGAACATATCACTTATCACACATTTGTACCATAACAAACACTTATTTTAACTACTTTACAGGTTATCAAGAGTGGGTTTTGGCATTCAATTATGGTTATTATGCCGCAGTGATTCGAAACCTCAGCGAAAAAAAAACTTGTAGCCATTTACAGCATATGCTTTCTATTTGTGAGCACACTGGCATATAATGCAATGTGTAAACATTTCTTCTGTGACAGTAAAGCTGGCTGACAAAAATTTAAATCTTTTAGTGAGATCACCCCAGGGTCTGGAGAAGAAAATCCTGTTACAAGTCATTTCTTTTACATTGTTGAATCACAGCATGAGTATTGAAATGAATAGGTTGAGCTTTGAGTTCAGCGAGACGTAATGTCGATGTCAATTAGGACTGAAATGCAGTAAAACGTGTGAGTGTATGGTAATGGGGAATGTTTCAGAAGTGGCGTGGGTGGTCTACATCACAAATAAAATCATTGTAACAAATGATTAAGCAAATGAGGAAAGACAATTTGATGAAGATTTAACAACTTTTTACATTTCATGTTATGACCTCTCAGATGCCCACAATATTCAAGGACAAAAAAAGGAAGTCCCAGGAATTGACATGTTTTCATTTTTTCCCCTCATGCATGGATAAAAGGACCAAACATTCCCGTAGATGCTGCAGATGTATATGTAAAGTAAGTGTGCATATAAGAGTGACTGTTTCTTGTTTCAGTAGTGGACTGGCCACCTGCCAATGTTTTTATTTACTATTTACTCTATGGCAGTAAATCCAATGTTTTGGGAGGATGGGTTAGTTTGTAGGAGGATGGCACCTTAGGTTCTGCCAGATTATAACAAACAGTTCTTACAAATTTCCACAGTTTATTTTCTCCCTTTTTTGAAGTTCATGAAATAAAAAGTAACAGTGCATTAACATTTCTAATGTCGGGGTGCAGGGGTGACAAAAAAGTCAAGAAAATATGTAATTTGCCCAAACGTCTGCATAGAACTGTTTGAACATGATAACTGCAGATTAGTAGATAATGTTGCTGGTGTTTACAAATGATAAATGAAATTGTTTTAACAGCAGATTCTGTAACACAATTTTGTGTGGTGTAAGACTGGTCCAACAAGCAGCTGGCCTATAAGTTTCAACCACAGGCATCTCAGCTGACAATACAGATCTTTACTCTTGACATATATGAAAAAGAAAACCAGATCAGCTGCACATCTCGTTGGCTATACGTCAATATATACATTTGTTGTATATCTGCTGTATGCGCTGAGGGTTATCAGTTTCTTTCACAGGCGGCTGCGATGTAAGGACTATGCTTTTATTATCTTGACTCTTCGATTTTGCTGCGACAGAGCTGGAGTGAATCATGATAGCACAGAGGATTTGATAACTTGGAGTAGAGGTTCTGCCTTTGCCACAGACACTTTCTTAATGCATCTCTGCTGCCGCCTGGCACTAATGGTCAAGAGTGGCTACTAATACTCTACCGCTGGATATTTAATCACCCAATCAATCTTACCTGCGACAAAGGCTCCTTTGCTACTCTTGGCAAGAACATCTCTGCCTGCAATCTCCACCACATTTCCCCCGTCAATGGAACAGGAGAATGTGTGGAGAGGAGAAAAGAGAGGAGGTGAGGGGGGAGAGAGTGGAGAGGAGAGAGGAGATGGGAAGAGAGAGGAGGAGGAGGAGGGGGTGTTTAATCTACTGATTCAATTCCTGCCAATGCCCGTCACTCTCCCTCTCTGTCAGGGAGGGCAAATGGAGCATGCAGCCCAAAACACCCAGACCAAATCACATTTTCTCTCAACTTCTCAGTGTCTCTCTCGCCACCTCTCTTGCATCTCTATGTCTATCTCTCGCTCCATCTCTCACTCTCTGTCTTTCTGCCTCTCTACCGCATTTTCCTCCCTTTTCGTCACCCACTCACTGACTGACTCCTTCTCCCCACATCCTTTAGCCCTGCGAAAATGAAGCCTCAGAATCCAGCATTTATGTGAAAGAATTTGTTACCCGTTTGTTGTGTTTGCTGGTCTAGATCACTGTTTTGACATCTAAAGACCTCTAACACAAAACCTGAAAAATGAAACATCCAAACCCCTGAAGTAAACTAGCAAAAATGATCACCCACTCAGTCCATTTATTACATTAATAATAAATGCAATAGGTGATGGAGTCCACCCAGTCAGACTCATTTGTCTAAGAAAAGTCAAGTGGGGAAATTTATTCTTAATAATCACCTGCACACAATGGCTCCTTGAACTCCAGGCTTTAGAAAGAAGAGAACTGTGGATTTCCAAAGTTTTTTTTGTCAGACATCAACTGGCCTTCAGTTAGAATCAAATCATGGCTGCAGTAAGGCCCAAGATTTTTTTTGGCTTTTGTGACTTTACTGGACAGATCATAGTGAAGAAGACAGTAAACAGGGGGAGAGAAAGGGGAGTGTGACATGGGACAGCAGTTTATGAGGCATGCACTATAGCCATTTGGATACCAAGGCTCTCCGTGCATCATTCTTTTAAAAGAATAGTCTGACATTGATACCACTCTCATTTGTCACTGGCCAAGATATAGTCATACACACACCACCCCATGAAACCACAACATGTAATTTTTACAGTTTGTTTTTCCTTGGATTAAACACAAGAGATATGTGTAAACTGGTGAGCTTTAGAGGTGATGGAAGTCAGAGAAACAAACACTCATCCATGTGTTTGTGACGATACTTGTTCTGTGATCCTTTTATGTCACGTCAGTGACATATAAATGGACATACAAAGTTAAATACATGTTGTGAAATTATACCCTTTTATTATGCTTCTGTATCATTTTCCTCTGTCTTTACAATACCTACTTGTTCACTGAAGCCACTTTGCTTATACTGTGTGTTCTGCACCATGCACAATGAGAAAAGTAGATAGGCAATACAGCTGGAGCACTCCCAAGAGACACACACTGTAGGGATGAATTATACTGTAATATTTTCCTCAATTCTTCTGTTTAATTGTATTATTCATAAACTGCAAATTCCCATGCTGCTGGAACAACTGCTGAGTGTCTGGCTTTGTTTCCACAAAGTATTCGTTGTAACAGGTTATTGAAATCTACAGTATGGTAGGTCTGAGTAAAATTCAGTGTCAAAATCAGACACAACATATACATCCAAAAGCATACATACAGTATGTAATTAGTAAAATGTGTGTGTCTTACTGTATCTGCTTTGCGATGCAGTGCTCGAGATGAAGCAGCTTTATTCATCTTCTTGCCAGCTTACTGAGTTGACACATTAGCATACATGCCTTATGTTCTGTCTCTTTTTCTGTCCTCTTTTCATCTGTGCAGAGCCTAAGGCTGAGAGTGCCACTGTGCCGCTATAAGCTTTGTCACCCTCACATGGGGCCCCTGGCTAGCCACACCAGCCTCTCTCTTCAGTCCTCTCATTTACACCCAGCATAATTAAGAGCTTCGGCCCTAAAAAGCTGGTGACTCTTGTAGAAACAACTCCCAGCGGATTTTACACTAAAGCTGCCAAAGCAGCTGAGGGAGTGAAGTCAGAAATAACAGTGCACACTTTCAGTGAGTGAGACTTCCTGTTCAGTGGAATTACAGTGCGCAAGAGATCCAATAAGCATGAAGAGTCAGCCAAAGACAGTGCATTATGAGACATATTATTCCTATTACAGCTGCTTGTTGGCAAAGCCAAACAGCATTAGTGGAAGTGTTTTCTGTAGAGAAATTTAAAAATATTATTGAAGGAAAATGCCAGTGAGTGCTTCAATCATCTGCACTTTCACTGGCACATCATTAGATGTCAATGTATAATGGAACAGCCTTATGTTTTCTTCTTCTGCCATTCAGGCCCATCATCAATGAGCAGTCTAAAAATGTGTCCACTAATTATATGTGCCTTCCTTTTTCTTCAGGGACCATCTTTGTCTGTCAGTTGGTAGATAAGTGGCAGTTGAGGTAATGAACTCAACAGCAGCAGCAGCAGATGAAAATTTCCCCTATAAATACATGACGGAAATCAAAACCACACTCGGGGCACTTCACTGCATTTTATGAAACAGACCTTGGCCCAAATTATAAAGATCAATAAGCCAAACTGGTGATGGGATTTAGATGACACACACACATTTTGCTGCTCTGGTGCCTAAATTAACAGGACAAAGACAAATCAGCAGTGCTTTTCATCCATATTTAGGGAATCAAATCAAATTGGTTATGATTACGGAGGGAGTGTGTTTATGTGAAGTAAATTACTGATATGATGTGGTCAGTTAAGACCACTACAATTACTACAATAGAGGTTGTGATTTTTTTTAAATGTTTTTTTTCAAATGCTAATACAACACTCACATGCTATGTATACTTTGCAACCCTATCGCTAGACAACAACATCAGAACTGGACAAACAGTTCACTCCCATAGTTTAGGTTTTCACTTTTTACCACATCTAGACATGACAACTTCATGGACATCACTTTGCTGATACGCATGAACTTGTAAACAGTGCTTGTACTGACTGCACACCAATGAGCCAAAACTTTATGACCAGTCACAGATGAAGCAAATAATGCTGATCTTGTAACAAGGACATGTGTCAAGGTCTGAGATCATGTTCATTAAAAGGTATGTAAACACTCAGTTGTCATAGTTCACATGTTAGATGCAGAAGAAATGTGCAGGTGTAAAGAGCAACTTTGACAAGGGCCAAAATGTCATGGTCATACGACTGGGGTGCTCCCAGTCAGCAGTGGTGAATTCCTGCTGACAGTGCTCCAGGAGGGCAAACCATGAACCAACTATAGGGTGTTGGGGGACACGCTGGAAGAAGTCAGATCTGTTGCAGCTCCACCTCGCAACTTGCAGGGTTTAAAGGATCTGATGCTGATGTCTTGGTGCCTTTACTTTATTCCCATCCAAGCAAATTTCTCACTCACTTGGACAAATAAATTCAGGACAATTAGATGTCTGCAGAAAATGTCCTTATTCAGGTTTGAAGTGAACTTCCCATTATGCATCCAATAATCCACAGGGTAAGCGACAAGGCCTGTATTGCACACCAACAGCCTGTGACCTCCGTTATTATTCCATCAACAAGAGAGCTAATACTAACAGTAAGATTACAGACGGCACGTGTGTAATGTATACACAGAACGGCTGGCAGGCGGGCTACACAAAGAGCTGGATAACAACACACTCACATTCCGTACACAGGCTGGAGAGATCCCCCGTGTTGGAGATTAAAGAGGTGACCCTTATTTCCCGTAGGAGCACTTACATCCCATCTCCCTCCACCCCCCAAAATCCCCACTGAATACATGATCATTGCTGAGACGGCGACCTGCAGGATTGGATGTAAACATCCCAGGGAGAGAGGAAGAGAAGCTGGCTCCTCAGAGCTCCTTTATCAACTTGATGGGAGGTGTTATTTCTTAAGCAGGCAGCCGATATCCACGCGATCTGTCAAGGACAGGCACAGGATAGCGGAGGTAAGGCAGGAGACGGCATAATGCCCTTTGTGGGTGCACATAATATGCATACATACATACACACACACACACACACACACACACACACACGTGTACATACACCAGTATTCACATTCTCGTACAATTCAACAAAAAGAGGGATTAAAAACCTCCATCCAGCAAACACCATGTCATTACATGAGTGGGATTCCATTCTGGATTGTGAATGGATGATCATATTCAAATCACAGCAAAGACCAACTGAAAGGCAACCAATTACTGACACTGTCAACGCTACACCCCACCATATTCTGTGCAGGTATCCCTAGGAGCAGAAATAAGAAACATGAGTCATTGCACTCCCCCACACAACTGTCTGCTGGGTCTGTCTTTTACCACGGACACATCTGCTGGCCACATTTCATTTATGTCACTTTGCATCACTGTCATCGTCAAATGAACGGCTAGCTGTAAAAATATACACCGATCAGCCACAACATTAAAACCAGTCACCGTTAAAACCAGTTCACATTAAAGCCAGTCGCTCATTTTTAATGTTGTGGCTGAATGGTGTAAATAAATACTGTAGATATATGCAGTGGGGTCCAAAAGTCTCAGATCACCAGTCAAGACATTTTTTTCAAATGTAATCCTATTTTTTTCCCATAACAAATGATAATATCAACTTAACAAAAATGTACACGAAATTTCAGAATATCTTAGCATTTGGTTTGTCACCCTTTTTTTTTTTTTTTAAAGACAGCACTTGAGCTGGCATGGACTCATGTTGTGCCAGGATGATCTGACAATGTTTCAAAGAGCTTCTTGCGGTGTCACAGAAAGTTTAGCTTGCTCAGTCTTCAGGTGCCCCCATAAATCTTCACAGAGGTTGATGTCAGGAGACTGTGGAAGAATTTCCATGAGCGTGAGGACTCTTCTGTCTTCTCTGGTCTTCATGTAGTTCTTGCAAAGCTTTGAGGTGTGTTTGGGGTCATGGTCCTGCTGCAAATATGAATCCTTCTCCACAAAGATGTAAACCAGAGGATACAGCAGAATGGAGTGGTACTTTTCCTTGGACAGGGTGTAGTCAATTCAGTACAGGTGTCCCACTCCAGAGAAGACAAAACACCACCAAACTTAAATATTCCCACCAATGTTTCTCCTGTTCATCTCCTTACATACACCCTTCTGTTTCTGTCAGAAATCTCAAACTTCAATTCATCAGTAAAAAGGACTTTCTTCCAGTCATCCATTGTGAAATACTGGGATTTCTTTGCCCACCCCAAGTGTTTGGCCTTGTTTCCCTCCTGAGAAGTGGTTTAGAAACTGCTGTTCATCCTCTGAGAGCACAACAAGACAGCCTCCAGTACTTTTGCTGATTGGTGTGATCACTTTTGGTCTGCCTGATCGTGCTTTTGATACAACTGATCCAGTTTCTGCAAACTGTTTTAGATTTCCATGCACTGCCCCCTTAGAAACCTTTAGTCTAGCCATGATCTGATGCTGAGAAAGCCCGCTTTGCTTAGAATAACAATTTGACTTCTGACACTTTTGCTTTGTTCTAATGCCATTTTCCCACTATCACAATGCTACTTAGTGAACAACGATAAACTGGAGGTACAGCCTTATTTTTAACAGAACACTGGCTGCAAGTTAAGTTCCTTCTCTGATGGGTAGATAAAATCCACCTGAGTGTCATCCGAACATATGCTTCGATGGAAGTCAAAGAAACATGAGCTTTTTAAACTGATCAATGCCCCAAATTTGCTTAAATTTGCTGACCTAGAAATCAGCGCAGAATATTTATTCTTCATTTTACATAACATAACTTAACATAACTTCTTGTGTTTTTAAATTCCACTATCTTTCTGATTATTTCCAGGCTTACCTGTAAATATTAGAGATTTTCAATGTGGTCTCTGACTTTTGGACCCCACTATAATTGCATGTAAGTATATGTAACATGTATGTAAGTACAATTATACATGTAAGTATAATTTCTTGGTTTGATGACACAGTTATCAGAGTCCAACTGAATCCTGAAATCACATTTAGTCATCCCTTTTTTTGCAGTCTAAAATAATGCCAACATGTATGTATGTTTTGTGTATGTATTGTTTATAGTTTTGTATTATTAAAAACAAAGAAAAAAGAAAATATAAGAAATGTTCCTTTTTGTCCCAGGCTATCCAGCTAAACTGCAACACCAAAAAAGCATTCGCATCCAGAGTCCCATCTGTGGTTAGGTTTAGGCAACCAAAACACTTTGGTTAAGCTTAGGAAAAGACCATGGCTTTGGTAAAATGTAAATAAAGAGGTTGTATCTGAACTCAGTCTCATTAATTATTTTCTAATATCGGAACATCTCAGCACGTTACTGACTACTCATTCAGCAAACTGTTTTGATATTCTGAACTTCAGAAATCCAGAACCCGACATGCACTTTTTGAAGTCATTTCTATTTAGCAGAAATTGTTCTAATGATTATGTAAAGAAAAATAGCACTTATCTTTTTCCAGTGATAACTGCATTTAAAAAATGTCCACATTAATGCCAAGAAGGCATCAGTTTAAATGTATCTGTTTGTCTTTAGGGTAAAACAAACCCATTTTTCTCAAATATGCATATTTATTCATCCAGGTGTTCCAAAATCTCACCTGATCCTCTGCTGTATTGGGGAGGGAAGCTGTGTCGTTGTTCTTGATTATTGTTTTCATAATAATGTGTCTGATGTGCCTGCAAACCGTCACCCTGTACCACAGTGGATATTAAAAATGATAGGGCCATTGACAAGTGACAAGTGATCCCATGTAGCCACAGGGCTGTATCTTGGCATCATTTGGTATGATTGGCATGATTCACACATTTCAGGAATTTAATCTGGCTGCCTTTTGTAGCAGGACTTGTAGGACAGAAAGTATTGTGGGGTCATCATTCTTAATAAATTGGCTCAGGTGCCCCATGGTTTATTATCCAGGCCTGAGGGAGATGTAAGGGGCCAGCAGAACTGTTGAGTTGGAAGTCTCAGCTTCACGGCTTGTTGCTCCCACCTCTGCGACCCACAGCACAGGGAGCATGGCTTCGAGGAAGGACACCAGAGAGAGCCTGTGTTTGTGTAGGTGTGCTGGTGGCTTGTGTTTGTGTATAGTTAACAGAGTGTCATTGCACAGGCAAGGCAGCATGTGCATTCAGTGCATGTGTCCTCTCTAATTAATCTCTATGTAGCATAATTAACTAAATACCCCAAAGGTGGATTGCATCACTAACTAGAATCTAAAAATCTGCCGTGCGCCTTGAAAACGACCACCGCTTTATATCCTTTTGCCTCATTTACCATTTTACGCATCTTGGATTCATCTACCTAACAAGAGGCTGCAAACACAAGCAAGCACAAGACAATCTGAAATGCATTCATCTCAAGTATGGTGGCATTTCTCCAGATGTATAATTCATGGCACACACCTGTTTTCTCGACAATTGTCCCCGCCGCCCCCCACACACCCTCTATGTTTTGTATTCCGCCATGTTCGTTCCCCATGCTATAATTATTCATTACAAGTGCCTTCAATCCGCGGTGACAGAGCGCCATTATGATGAAGTGGGCTTTGTTTGAGCTTGCACAGCTGGACAATCTGAATGCGGCATAAATCCACCTCTGCAGGTGTAACAGTGCTGCACTTCTGCACCTTGCCTTATAAATGAGGAATGCCCTGTCGGATCATCAGTAGATCGCTACTTCACTAATGTGTCATTTCTAATGAGACAATACTGTGAAAAACACCTGCAAGGATACTGATACGGAATTAACACAGTCTATGTTTTGTATTTTTCATGCCTTTAAATCAAGTGAGACTCAAATAAATTTCGAGTCAACAAAATCAAAAAAGACTTACAACTCAGGTAATCTCAGGTAATGGCAATGACTTATGATACTTGTTTGGGAGCAACAAACACTACAACAAAAATATGGCTGTGTGGAGCATACTGAGTATGATACTGAACAGCAAAGTAAGGGTTTGTCCGGCAGGGGTGGTTTTGTTTTTCTGCAGTGATAACTTGTTACCTTTGGACTAAATGGTAACTGACATGAATTCAAACTGACCACAGCTGCAGTTCGCTAAAGGAAAAACTGCCAACTTTCAAGTCTACAAAGAGTAAGTTTTTGATAACAGAAGAAAAAGGAAAGAAACGAAATGCAAAACGTTATGTAATTTCAGTGAGTCCAGTGTCACAGGCTGTGCAGGGCTGACAGAGGGTTACTAACCACACCATTATTAATACTCCACTGCAGAAATTTAACAATGATAGTAAATTTGGTGAGGAGCACATACAGTAATGACTTGTTCAGGACTTGAAAACAAAAAAAACTTCACTTTGGACTTTAGAGCAAAGACTTGAGACTTAACTTGTAACTCCCAAAGCAGTGAATTTGTTCCACTACTACATATCTGTGAAAAACATTTCACAGCCCTAAGACAAAGGCAAACTACTAAAGCTCTGAGCACTGATCCTAAGAGCAAATAAACTGCTTTCATTGTTATTTATTGGTATTCATTAATAGTTAACTTTGTCGAGGTATTGGATTTCAGCAGGGTGCTCCGAGACATTTCTTATCAAGTTGATGCACTGTATCTCCTAAATGATGAAAATAAAACATCAATTTGATTGACTATGGAATTAGTCATCCTGTGGGCAATTACAGCAGCACGCTTGCTGGAGAGCTGTTTACTAACTCTTACATTAAAAGAAATTCTCCAGCCAGAAACAGCTGAATGAACTGATTACAACTAAATAACACAAAACCGCGCTGTGGCAAAGTTACATGTCATAAAGTGCTGCAGTTTCTTCACTGTGCATCGGCAGCATTTCAAATTCTCCTTAGGAGTCACCAAATGTGTCAAACGGGAGGTGTATTCTGCATCACCACCACCCCCTGGTAAGTGAATGTGAGAGGTAATGAGTGGAGAGGGCAGGGTTCAGGACATGTAGGAGGTTGATCTGTATTCTCCACAGGCTGCCAGGCCCCGGGACCCCTCTCAGGGGGTCACACAGATCAGAGGCAGCCTTCTGCTGCAGCTGCTGCATTGCAAACCGAAGCTGTGGCACCTCCATTAGGAGAATAGCAGCAAGGTAGAGGAGGGCTAATGTTGTGAAGGCTTCGCATAAAATGTTTATTAACAGCCTGTCTGTTCATCAGCACCTTGAATTTCTCATCTGGGTAGTTTGCTTGGGAGGAAATAGCAGGGGAGGGCAAGGGAGGCTGAAATCATACCAGCTGGGTAAGTATAATGTTACACTAAATGGGTCAAATGAGACAGCGCTGATTACTGGAAGGAACTGAATCGAGTGTGGGTGGTTTGCCCCCAAACCCACAGCGGGGCAAACTGAGAATGTATTTATGAAAGACACTGCCTTCATCCCAGTCTGAGAGGTCTAAATACTTTACCTAAAAGGGCCATAGGGGATTTCTCTTGGCACTGTATGGTACACAAGATACTTCGGCAGGTACATTAGATACTTCAGCTTTGCATCACATACCACACAGTGCATTCTATTCTATCAGCTATCTGTGTACATCTTTATGGATATTTTTTTAAAGCTCTGGTCAGTGTCATTTACAGTGAGTCAATTTACAGACCTGTTCACAGGGTATGCTCCATCGTCGCAGTAACCTGTCATCAAAACAAGGTTAGATGTTGTTCTGTTACACCCTGTGACTACCAACTAGCTGATTTTATCCCAAGCTCATCCTCTCAGTCTGTTTTCTCACTGTTTATATTTTCATTTTCCTTCCCCTGCACCATGCCCGGCTCTGTCCCTCTCTATCTGTCTCCCTCTTTCTTTTTCTCCGTCAGGGAAGACTGTTTCCTTTGACTGTGACCTCATGAGCCAATGATCCGCACCGAGCATCACATTCAGTTACTTTAAGAAAACATAATCTTCTCAGGGTGAGAGACTCTTTAATCAGTGCGAACATGTTCTGTAGTTCCTTTTTCATCAAATAATTGATGCTTCACACACATGTACCCTCGATTAAAAAAATTAAATAGAATGTATCTGCATTCAAACTGCTGTGAGATAAAAGAAAATTGATTAAAAAGGGATAGCTGAAATTAAACAGAAAGGGAGGGACCCTCAGGGACATGGTTAGCATATAAATGGTACAGGGAGAGAGAGGAAACTTCAGCAAAAGTTATTGGTGCAATTATTTAACTCCATTCCTTGGGGTTTAGTGGTCTCTATTTATTGAAGCAATCACACCTTTTATCACTGACACCAACAAGTCTGTCACGTCTTAAACAAGACTGCTCCAGTCATTAAAAGCTTAGTAACATATTCCCTTTATGTTCTTCAATGAAATAATGATCTGCCTGCTAGAGGACAGGGAAAAACACTGTGGGTCACTGAAGAGCTGAATCAGACCCCATGGCACATCCTGCTCAAATCCCCATAGCTAATACTGGGCATTATGACACTCTTAAAGGTCCACTGCCAACTTATGTTAACTATGACTTGGCCCCCAGTGCATGATGTACTTCAGAATATATGCCCCTTTGTGAGTTCCGATCTTTGGTTCTGTATGTTTTACTTTTTTTTTTTTTTTTGTATTCACTGGTCCTCAAATAAACAGGATGAAACCCTGGCTGTTCAAACCACCCAGAATTCCTATTGTAAATTTAAAACTCTTTCACCATCTGTTTTATTCAGAACTTTTATTTTAATACAGTGAAACACTTTCATCTGCGCTGTCATCTTTCTCATCTCATGGCTCAAAGCAGCCCTCTGAGCTCACTCTTGATATAGTACATCATAGCACTTCCCAGTTTTCTCACCTTACCAAGAGCACACTGTGAAAGCCTGCACATCACACCGGGGTGTGATGATGGCCCACTCAGTCACACAAGGGCATCTCGGACACCAGTGGTTTAGCATACATAAAGTAGACACACTCTACACTGCTGTGCAGAAAAAAAAATAAAAATAAAAATAGAAAGAAAAAATGCACACCCTTTATTCTTCCCAGTTTCAGAGGCAATATGGTGCCTAGAAAATACCGACAACAATGTCCAAGAAATAGATAAAACAACATTAATCTTTGTGCACTAGTTAGATAGTGAGTAACAATTAATTTGTTTTGGCATACACAAGTACCTAAACTGCTCATGTGACCTGAGCAAGCTGTTTGGTAATCCCAGCTATGCAGGTGAAATGTTAATTTGTGAGGGCACGATTCATGTACAACACAGTCCGTCACTGTCAGCGCAGAGACTGAAAAGCACTATGTACGAAAGTAAATTCTCTAAAATCCATTTGATGAAGGATCTCATCGTATCTGTGCAACTAAACCAGCAACCACCATGAAAATCTGTCCATTATCGTACATTCATTTGTGTGATGTTTGTGTCCAAAGCATTTAACTTTTTTTTTTTTAACCCACATTGGAAGCATTTTTTCAGGTTGCACTTGGAAATGCGGACAGGACAACTAACCTTACAATAAAGGGATGACCCACTCTACCACTTGAGCTGCAACCACCGCTTTCCCTATTCCAGATGGCAAATCAGCCCCACTAGCTTATTTAAAAGCAGCAGGCAGCTTCTGAGGGCACACAGTATATGCCTTTTGCAGTGGACAACACAAGCAATTAGCAACAAAGGCAGGAAGCAATGAGAGGCAGAAGCTGAACAAGCAGACAAAATATATTTGAAAATGTTGGTGAGTGTTTTTTTTTCATTTGTAGATTCCCTAAGCTTTCCATTTGGTTGAGTTGTATGTTTAGTTTCCCCTGGTTCACATTGTATGTTATTTCAAGGTTGCTTACATGTTTTGGGACATGAAGCTATCCAATTATTGGGGAGGAAAATGTCATTCAAAATGTGCTAATAATGTTCTTTAATACACATTAGCTTTAAGATTATAATTAAAGTGTATAAATACCTTCTTTATAAAAGTGACAAACAGCAAACGACTGCCAATATTACCACCACCATTCCTACTGCTTAGATCTACAGCTAAAACTGTACACAGGTGTGATCACACCCACAGCTTGGACATTTGCTCCTCCAAGCAGCTTCTGTAATGGAGCCACTCAGTGCAGAGCACAGACAACTCTTTTTTAAATATTTTTTATTTTTACAATAACCTAAAAAATGTATAAGTGCATAAGACTCAAGAGAACTTCATTGTCAGCTCACCCACACACAAGTCCACAGTAGGGTAGATACGGCCAGTGGTGCTACATTTAATTTTTTGACAAGTAACTAAACGTAAACAACGTAAACGTTGGATTATATAGCTCAGCAAGCATGAAAAATACCACAATCCAAAAAGAAACATCTTCAAATACCAAAAATTCTAAAGCCACAATTGAAAATTGTACAGCTGTTGCAACTCACTCAAAAACAAACATCTAACCGTGAAAATAAAGCAAATAATAAAAGTCATTATTCATCAAAACCATCCCGCTTTCTCTCTCAACAATGAGCAAGTGCAGTGCAATTCAACACTGTGACATCCGCAAGCTTTACATGTTAATATCACAACTATTGCAGTTTTAAATGGCAACAAAATGACATCTCTCCAACAAATAAAAAAAAACAAAAAACAACAACAACCTGTGAGATTTGAATGTTGGAGATAAGCTGGACACACTGACCGTTGTGCATTTCTATAAAATCACAGAGCATCTTCTTCATCATGTTTCATCAGGGCAGAGAACAAAGGGCAAACTGATGTCTTTCATTAAATACTCTCAAAAGTAAACTGCCAGACCTCAGTTGTAGACTGCTGGTTTTTGTTCATCCCTCCAAAAGAGGCTGCTATCTTGAGTTCACAGCCTTTTGAATCACCCTGGATCGTGTGTGGTCCAGCCTTGGATGCAGCTGTTTCTTCTTGCTTTTTGATGATGTGCAGCAGGACAGATGCTTTTTTGTGACAGAATGATCCTTGCGATCATTAAGATGTTGCAGAGTCTTTGTGCTGCAATGTGCACAACAGGCAATGGAATCATCTCCCTAAAGGGTGCAACACAAGGCTTTTAATCAGACTCGATCTTCCATTCTTTTTCTGCATTTTTTCTGTTTGCCCCCTCTTTTGTTTGACTAGTTTGTGTGTATGTTTGTTTGATCCAGGTTTCATGAGATGTGAGAAACATGTCCCCGCATGTGACAACACTGAAACATCTTAAACAAAAGCTTATAGTTCTGAGTAAAACCAAAAATCAAATGCAAACCACAAAAGACTAATTATTTCACCATATTTTGCAATTTGTTATGTTTATGAAATTATTTTTTATCTCCACTTATTTCCCTTTTCTATAACCCTGCCAAATGATGACCACTTTCTAATGACTAAACTCAAGGCTATTTTGTGATTCCAAAAAATAAGAATAAAATCCAACTTGCATACGAAACCATAAGAAATCTGACTGTCAACAACATGTCAAAAAATAAAATGTGTGATTGTTACTCTTATTTGTACCTAATTTATTTAAAAAATCATCTTCATTTTTTTGGTGAGCGTTTTTGTCTATGTACATCATATGGAGTCCCGTTTACATCCGATAGCTTTTTGCTCATATTATTTCCTCTCACTTCCACCTTAAAGCCAGGTTAGAGGGGACTCACGGCCCCACCCTTCACCAGTCACTTTAAAGCTGCAATGTGTTATTGGGGGACACACAAAGGACAAACATCAAAGCTGCCGTCCCAACTTGTCAGCAGTAGCCGCACTGCACCAGGCACTGTATCATTAAAAGCGAGGGGCATAGTGGAAGGGACAGGAACGTTAGGGCATTCGGGTTATGGCAAACACATATACAGTAGAACTTGCTTCACCTCTAACTGAAATGTTTCTCCTTGGGTGATCAAAGATCTGCCTGACAACAATGCAAAGCTAAATGACACACAGATCCGGAGCACAACATAATTTCTCTGTGCTATGTCTGTACTGCTACCATACCATTAAAGGAAAAAAAACAAGGCAGCGTTAAGGTTAGGAAACCTTCGTCGTCATGGTTACAATAATAAACACATGATTAAGGTTGGAAATGGGAAATGCCAAGCAGTCTCTGGACTTAATCGAATTGTATTGTATTGTTTTGTTTGCTTGTTTGTTTGTTTGTTTAATTAGTTAATATGTCCATTATAATTTCTCAGAGAACGTGATGTTTTCAAATTGCCTGTTTTGTTGCTGGCAGCAATTGAAAACAAGAGATAATCAGTTTACTATCATATGACAACAAAATCAGCAAAAAAAACAGAAACAATTAATTAAACAAAACAATTTTCATCAAAATCGATGGAAAGATTAAACAACTAATCTTTTTTAGCTACAGATGCCAAAGCAGGGGGGAAAAAAATTAATATCACAATAATATGCCCCAAATAGTTTCACCCTTTGACGTGTCTCTCTGCACAACTATAATTCAGCTGCCCTATTTACAGTGACTGGGCATGAAGTAGTGTCAAGCCAAACAACACCACCAACATCAACAACAACAACCACTGGCTGATGAACGACCGCTGAGATGGAGAAGGGGATCGAAGGGATTGATCCGCGCCCTGCTATCTCATCCCTGTTTTTACCCTCTGTCAAACAGGTGCCGAGGGGAGATGGATTCTGTCTGCCGAAGGAGTGGATTAATGGCAGCAAGAGAGGGGGGTCTGGCTGCACCCTGGACCCAGCTGAGTGGTGCTCTCCTCTGGGCAGAATGGGAGGTGGCAGAGGTGTTATTGACAAGGCTCCAGGAGAAGAGGAGGTGCCAATGCCCCAGGTAGAGCGCAGAGAGGATTGAAAGAAAAGAAACAGTCTTCACCCTAACTCACATGCCAACGAATGCACGCGTGCACACTCTGAAACGTGTGCACACCACTGCAACCTTCCTCCCAGTGTACCTCTAGCAGGCATAATGATGGATGGTTAGAGGGTTTCAGCCTTTCATTCACCTTTGTTCAGACTTCTTGCTCTGTGAATTGAGTGGCCATGGTAATGAATATGCATGCATGCGTAGATGATGTTCACAAGCTCAACACACAGCATATAAATTGCCAATTGCACTGAGTTAATGACACAAACATAACCCTTTGTTCAATTTCCATTGACTTATTGTGAACTAAATTAATTGTCTGGCTTCCAATTACAATGAATATTTTTAGTGCATGGAGATGTACTCTGTAAACACAGATTACATTACTCTAATTGAGGGAAAAGAAAATATGTCTAAATCGTTCCTGATATCACATCAGCGCTAATGGCAAAACAAATGGTGTGAGCTCGTTCGTCTTTGCCAACGATAACTCAATTAAGTGTATTACGATACATTTAACGTTGAAGTGGTCACACTTGATTGGTATTTGCAGTAAACTTTGAAGGTCGCAGTCCAGGAGCTCTACTTGTGTGGAAAAGTGTTATGGATTCACTCTCTAGCTAGGAGGCCCCGAGTGTTGTGAAGAGAGAGAGCGAGAGAAAGAGCAGAGAAGCTCAGTATGCTACATGCATCCGTCTCTCCCTCTCTCGCTCTCAGCACATCTCTCTGGTGAAACATCACTGACAATTTCTCAATGCTGCAGAAGTGCTAATGCTGGTTTTTATAAAAGATGCTCAGCAAGACAACAGGGTGTGCCCTGTCTCAGATTAATGAGTACTCAAATGCAAGCAGACAGCAGTGGAATTAACAACCTCATCTCCTTCCATCTCTTCCTCCTTTCCTCTCCCTGCCTTTTTGTTTTCTCAACACTCTGGCAACTAATTAAAGATACTGCGTCATGAAATGTGTGCTTCCTTCTTATCACTGCTTAGTCCTTCATCACTAGGAAAATGGGAGAGTGATTCTCATAATTATCACTTACAACATGACATAGCTAGTCGCTGGTGTTTGCTGCAGTAAGAATTGTCACGCATAAGAAAATTAAAACCAATGTGAAAAAATATGATCACCTAATGCAATTTACAGGTGAAAAAGATGTGAAATCGCAGGCGATAGAAGCCAACACCACAGCTGTAATTGGTGAGGCATCATTGCTTCTTTAGCCTTAAGATATAATCCACCAAACCAAATGAAGTCATGTTTGTGTATGTTATTAATGCTGTGCTGATGAAGGAGCAAAGCACACGGTTAAGATGATGGGCGATGTGTTACGTGTTTAATTACACATGACAGTTTCTGATTCACAGATACAGAAATAGGCCGGAAGCAAAGACTTCACAAGTACACGAGGTGCAGGGAGCACAATATCTTTGACTTCAACCTCAGGCTATTGTGACTGTAAGTTCTACAGTATATCCATATGTATAAGACAAAGAAAAGATATAAGCTGCCATTTTTCATTATCATTCTTATTGCCAGAAAATCATATGAAACAATTACAATTGTCAAAATAGGGTCACAAATAGATTTTAAGATAAAGATTATTTTCTTCCATTCAAAGATCCTTAAGATAAAGTGAGCTAAGTAGTTTCCTAAAACAGCTGGTCACTGCACAATTTAAGAGACGTTCCTAAACTAGGGAAGCCGCCCAGTTAGCTCAGCATTATATTTGTTGACTGTAAGACGTATAGAATATTGTCAGTCTTATTCTCAAAACATGCAGTATTCTCAAAATACTGCATGTTCTTCATATTTACAAGTGTTTCTGGTTGTATCATATGAAATGTAGAGAATAAAATTAAAGAGGTCAGGTAGTTAAGTCACAGGTCAAATCATTTGAGCCCAAACTGCAGGTGCATCACTCCTAAACACTGCAGAATCATTTGGCTTACTGTTAGCACAGTCTTGAATACCATAATAATATATGCCAGACACATCACTGTCTGCAGTCACAGGTTCAAACTAACCAGCTTGAACCTGGAGTTTGTAACTTCAGAGGACTTACACTACTATTTAGAACACAATATAATATTACTCCATTATGTAGAACTGCTTGTAATGGGGATTTACTTGGCTGACAAGTGTGGTGTATTGTGTGTTGCGCATTTTTAACTGAAAAATAACAGACACACCTCCTCTAAAAGGACTCTAACTTTAAAGTAACCGAGTCATCTGGCAGGGTCTCGATCATAGGTGTAGACTGACCTTTTGCCAAGCTACTGGTTCCAGTTAGTCTCAGCTTATCTTCAAACTCCTGCAGAAGGATTACAGTGCTGTGTGCCCAAGATGTGCCATTCAGTCATGAGAGAAAGCAGCAATAAAATCAGGATGGATGTGTGGGTGGAATTGGGATTGGGATTTAAGCGATTTGCAGACAAGGCAGAAGCACAGGCAGAAGGGTCGGCGGGTGCCTGATGGATCGTTTTCTGTGAACAGGAGAGAGGACTTGGAGTACTTTTTCGACTGTCCCCAATTGTCCCATTTGTCTGTGTCACAGCGAAATACAGATGTGTGAGTGTAAGAGAGGAGTTCATTTTGAAGAGCATTTTGGAGGAAAGCAAAACCAAGTGATGATCACTTCGATCTGATACTCCATCTTAACCAGATATTCGCTTACAGGCCCATTAGGAAAGCTCTATTAATATGCTAAACATTTTACGTTCGATTAAAGTGCTACTGGTACCATTTCACTGTCAATAAATCATTATCACATTAATTTTGCGACACCAGTATAATGACTATTGAAAGCCCTATGGAAAGATTTCAAACATCTAACATGTTAGTCTCCCTAGTAAAGAAAGACAAAAGAAACACACGGAGCAATCAGTGGTTATAAATTTGGAAGCACAGTAATTGCTATATGAGACAGACCATACCTCTTTCAGGTGCTCTCAAATTCACTGTACACTAGTCACACACGGGACCATCTTATTTTATACAGTTTCCGGTCAGCCACAACGTGTAACACAGATTTGCTGACTATGCTCTGACCAGAGCTCATCACAACAAAGACAGGTGAGTTAAGAATAAAAGCCGTTCCCTCAGAGGACTCCAGAAGTGCACCATGAAGTGACACAGCCAGGTACTACAACAAAAGCTCAGTACATCTGACTACACCACATGCTCCTCATTTCCTATGTCAATTGATGTAGTTCTGGTCAATCGATTCACTGAAACCCAATTAAACAAATAAAAAAAACCAGACAAATATAAACCCAACAATGTGCTTTTGGCTTCAGGCTAATAAACAGCAATGTAGCAAATAGTAATGCGTTGCATATGAATTCATGGTTTAAAGCAACAACCTTTTCTTATCAAATGTTTAGTGTTGTATTGCAAGAGATCATCAGTTTATAGAAATGAGGTTAAGAAAGGGAGTGCAGCTCTTTAAAAGCAAAATTACATGTTGAACAGGGGCTCAGCAGTTTAAATGTACATCAAGCTGTCAGATAAATCCATTGTTCTGACAAAAAATATTTCTCTAATGTTCAGCTGAGTGTGAAGAGTGTGGAGAAAATGTGAATTGGCCGAGAACAAGACAACATTCAAGTGTACATCCCCAATATCAATACACAAAATTACCCTTCACCAAGTTCTTAGTAAACCAGTAAATCTGCCAAACAAAACAATAGTTGTAACAATGCTGCAAAACTCAGTCAGCACAATACCATAACATATACATACAAAGGCATACTATTCAATATATTTCTGTTAATTCTTTCACCACTATGCAAATCATCAGCATGAAACTATCACAATGCATTCCCCAAACAACAAAAGACAAAACAGCAAAGCGAGCACAAAGCAAATTAACTGCACTTAGAAAGGAAAAACACAGGTGGACATGAGCATTAGAGAGCCAGCAGATGTCAAAACCTTAACCAGAAACAGATCTTGGAGGTGGGAAAGAGCAATATGATTTGCAGGTGAGCACTTGGCCCCAGGCTAACAAGCACCTATTGAATAGACATGAGCTGTCTCCCAAATCCATACTACATACTAACTATATACAGCACACACTAATCTTGATGTTACAGTACCGGTATAGTGGTTTTGCAGTTAATATACAAGAGATCTACTTACTTGACTGTACACTGCTAGACATGCTCCAACTTCAGTTGCCACTGAGCAATACATGTCATAAATATAAATATAAATATAAGTACCACTTAGTACAGGACAGCTGAATTCTGATCTGGGTTCTGTTATTGTTCAAGGTGGCTCGATCACTGTCATGATTTCCTGGGACACTTAAACAGAACAGAGACATTTTGAATAGTAATTGTGTGGACCCAATCTAAAATCTGCTTTAGTATAAAGTATGAAGTTGGGACACAGCTATGGACACGAAACGGACGTTTGCACAAGAAGCAAATACCTTGATGAATTGATGAGTGTTGCTCAGCATCTCAGCGAAGTTCGGAAGATCCACCAAGGTCCCGAGGCTGCCAACAGCGGGACGGGAAAGCTCCTCCTGGGGTTATCATGGCGTTTTGAGGCCTTTAGCTGCCTAACTGAGCCTCAGTGTTCCACAGCAGCAACACGGCGAAAAAAAACACGGTAATTATCCACAAAAACGTCCAGAAGCGACATAAATCCAGAGAGTATCGGTGAAAATTAAACAGCAGCAGCAGTGCAGCAACAATGAGGAATGAATAACTGGGCAGAGTGTGATTCGCTACTTCAATTAAACCGCCATGCCACCTGGTCACCAGGTGCGTTTTTTTCCCCCAACTTTATTTAGCGAAGGTAGTTTACACCTACCAGGTTGGAGAAAACAACAACAAAAAATTTTCAGTTTTATAATATAAAAAATATGTATCACATATAAATTCCCATAATATCAAATAACATTTTGGTCAAATAAATATTAAAATAAAACTATGTGCAACAGTAAACACATTAAGTAATTAAAATAATTTTGCAGATAAGAATAGACACTGGAGGAAGTCAGTTTGTTGGTAAGAGTTAATTTCAATATAAAGTTATCCTATAGTTCCGTAGAACATATTTAGTTTTTTTCTTTTTTTTAAGAGCAAGAGAATAAAGATGAGAGTTCAGTTCAATCAAAAGTAAAAGAAAAAGAAGGCTGGGAAAAAAATCCAATAAAAGATTAAATTTAACCACATGTTCTAAAGGTGTGGTATGCCCATTCATTTTGTCATAGTTTGTGCCATTGAAAACAAGACAGTTTAATCAGGCCAAGATTGTGTAGAGACCTAGACAAAGAAAAAGATGTTTCAACAGCATTTCCACCACAAGACAAGGGTGATCTACAAATATTGGGATGTTAGAAGTTTAAACTTTGTGTAAACCATTTTAAACCATCTGGAATAATGTGTAAGGCAAATGTCAAATCTACAGTTTATTTATTCCAAATGTAATTTATGGGATTTACCTCGAGGATAAAATTTTGTTTTTAATTTGAACAATTTTAATTTGTTTATTGTAAGATTCTTATCATATGTCTGGATATTCATGCTAAAGATGGAGAATGTGGGGAAAAAATGACTCTTGATATGTTGGAATAGTCCAGGTGAAATAGCTTCATGTGTCTAGTTATACCAGACTCAAGTTTAACTGAGGTCGTAGTTTCAGTAATGTTGGTGTTGTACTGGGCTGCGTTGTATTGAAATATGTGTGTCTTGCTATGATGCAGTCCAGTTCAACTCCTCTGCAAACTACAACCTCAATAATAAACACATAGTTAAATCAACACATTTTGGAAAGTTTTAACAAAAGCTGCTTATAAGCCATACTCAGCTAGTTGAAGACTGTCAAAGGAAGAAATGCCTAAGAGATCATCCACGTTATTGACTGTGAACACTGTAGAACATCACAATAGTGGTTGAATAATAAATAAATAAATAAGTAAAAAGGTTTGGAAGAAAAACATTTTGAGGTCCCATCCTAAAAGAGGCCGATGCACAAAGTAACGACCTTCCTCCGTTTCTCTTCTCTGTTTTTCCAGCTGAGAACTCTCCTCTCCCTGATCTCTGGCACACATCAGCTGAGTTGTCCCTTGCAAGCCTCCTGTCACACAAAATAAATTGCCTTTACTGTGAATGGGTCAAAACAACACAGAGATGTCATTATTTCACTGCAATTGATCATACCTTGGGAAACACAAGTCAATAGTTTCTATAATTGCAATGTCTCCAGCCCCTCAGAGGTTCTTGCACGAGGGCTCCTTTGCTTCTTTTCATCTTCCCACTGATTACTATTTTCATGTGTCATATTTTTGCCATCCGTGAGAAGGCTGCACATTAGGAAAAGATATATTTCAATGCTTTGTAGAGGGTGTTTGTGTGATAGCTTTAAACCTAATACCTCACTTTAGTGCTGCGTTTCCATTTTCCACCACAGCTTGCCAAACAATCAACCTTTGAAACTGGGAATATATGTTCAACACTGACACCCAGACTTTTATTCTTGACTTTCTTTTGACTGGGGCCATGAAGTTATTCTGCATTGGATGCCTATCTATCAACATTTTCTAGAACAGTCAGTGAATGAAATCCATAATGCCGGGTTTTATTAGCATGTGTATTTATTTTACAATTGACGTATTGATTTTTAAATTGGCTACAGGACGTCTTTGACCTGAATCAGTGTCAATGTGACATTTTGTTCTTCTGATCATTATCATCACTAATATTAATATGTGTATTTTTTTTATATTTGTATTTTTTTTCAATAATTCTTTTTCTAAATGCAAAGGTTTTCCAAACTGCCAAGGATAAATTCTTTGAGAAATGTCACTGAACAAAGAAAAATGCAGTCAGTCAGTGAATCATCAATCAGCTGCCCATCTGTCTTTTTGTCTTTGATCCATCGAACTATGTGTTCATTCATTTTAATAAAATTCTTAATCAAAGATTCAAGTATCAGCCAATACTTTGTGCCAGTATGTTGTTGTCATTGGCAGGTTCATTTAAAAAATATTTGACTGATATCTGCCCTCAAGGTCCTGTGTCCATCAGTCCTTCAGACTGATCACGAACCTTCATGAATCTGTGTGAATCCATGTAATTCTGAAACAGCAATTCACTTAATTGATTAGTCAGTTGACAGAAAATTTGTCGATGAGCAGATAATAGTTTTAATTATTTTTAAATAAAAAAACACTGATGGCTCCAGTTTCTCAAATGTAAAGAATTGCTTCTATTCTTTGTTTTAAGTTAGTGTGACTGGAGTATATTTAGGTTTTAGACTGTTGGTTGAAAATACAAGTAATTTGAAGACATTATGTACATTATCTTCATTTTTTTGCACAAATTTTCATACATTTCTACGGGCTTAGCAATTAACTGTGATTAATCAATAACTGAAATTTCATTAGTTGCAGCCTCAAAATCATGTGACATAAACAGTTTGGATTAATTATAGATATAGATAAAGTCATAACTTTATCTTGTGGTTTGTTTAATTTGTCCACTGCTGTGATACTATATAATTTAGTGAAATCCACCACTGAGCCAACTTACCTTATAGTACATTCATAAAACAGAGTCATGCGGTGGTATTTCATTTGTATGACGCAAAGTAAAAGATGGTGGTACCGTGCAGAGAACAGACTGAACAAAGGCGAGTGAGGTGAGACTCACATGGAGTTTAATGAAAGTGAAGTCCTGCAGTGTGGGGCCAACCAAGCCTTCTGTTAGGCCTCACATGTTCTCACACTGTAGGCAAAAATGTGTCGTCTACAGTGGCAATCATTCCCCTTCTTTGTGGTCCAAACGCAAATCAGATTTTATGCTTTTTCCCGGTGTTTGGGTTTTGCTTTCATTCTCTAGAGCTGTGCAAAGCCAGTCTCAACCTGAATAGATAGTAATGGTTTGATAATAACATATATTCACAAACTTCAGTGTGCATATGGAAGACTATATATTAAACACACACATAGATACAACAAAGGTATGAAATATGGCATCTCTTCACATCATCGCTCCCTAATAGCCTAATATATAATACACACACATAGAGAATGTGGAATTTATTCATACCCACACACAGACATATTCACACGCAGCATTGTGTCTGTATCATCAGTCCCTAATGTAACCATCTGCTCCACTCTGTATTTCTTTTATGCATAAAATGCTAACCAACTCTTGGCAAGAAGCCCTCACTCACCATCTCATATGCATCACAGCAAATTAATGAGTTACCTGAGAGAGAACATGAATAGAGCTTTTGTGGGTCTAATGGGAAATTAAAAATGGCTAACAACCCTGAATCAGCCAAACTAATGGTGAGTGCTGCTGAGGCCTTTCTGGACCATGCCAAAACTTCACCTAAACTGCCAGTGCACCAAGAAATAATCAGAAAGGCCTGCATGAAGGTTTCATAACTGGCAGGCCTAATGAACAATAAAGAAAAAGGAAGAAAAAAACAAAAACAAAAAAATCAAAACAAGCTGAGGATGAACCAGCAAGAAGCATGAAACATTACTTGGTTAGAAACCATCCCCTTAAGCAATGAACCATTGGTCTATTATCAGATGCAGTCTATCTATAATGAATCTGCATGCTTTAAATTTATCATTTAAGATGTGAAGATTTATGCTGAGCTGTTTCGAAATCTGTTTCACAAGTCTGTTTGTTCTACAAAGTAGTTACTTTCGTACTGCATTCAGATCCTTGAGCTGTGAATTTTCTAGCAACAATGTCAGTTTCAAATCAGTAATTTTTTACTTTAGACAAGTCATCCCCAGGGATAGCAATCCTTGTCACAGGAGAGAAAAGCATCAGGGGATAAAATGTCATGAAAGAATATGATTTGCTTAGGGAACAAGGGTGGAAATATTTTTTTTCTTATCATCAACGAATTCTATTGAAACAGCCAAACCAACAATGAATTGATCCTCCAAAAAAAGGATTTTGTTGTGTAGCCAATGTCTAGCACAGCTTCTAGCCCTCCAACATTGTCAAAAAAACTATTAAAAACTCATCACTGAGCTTCACTGTAGCACGGCGTGTTCCTTCATTACCACAAAAATGCATGATGTGGTTTATCTAGAAAATAATATTAATGTAAATTTGTAGCTGAAAATAGTCCCCAACAAATACTGTATTTACTCCTGTTAGAATAACATTTGCTAAAAACTGCAGCGCACACAAATACATAACTGTATATTTATAACCCATTTTTAAAGATTAAAAAAAGAGTGATATGAAATTAAGACACACCAGTTGCAGAAATATGCTGATATAAATACAGCTGATATGTATGCCATTGTAATTTGTGATTTACCCCTTTGATGGTGCCTATGTGTTTGTTTTCTTTTTGTTTTTAAACAGTCAGATCATGCATTGTATATAAACAGCAGTACTGTACAGATTCTTTATGGTCAAACTGGTTTAGAGGAAAACACTGCAAATTTAAAGGTGATGGCATCAACACCCTTCAAGTCCCCCTTTTACACCTCCTTTGACTTCACCTCTTCTATCAGCCAACATGGTTTAATCTGAAACACAAGCCTCAGGTTGCAAAAGTCACTCTACATCTTGTCAGGACAATATTTTCACTGCCTCCTTCTCCCAGCGGCGATGACCTTCCTGCGTCTCTCTGATCTGTGCGGCACAGACACCCAGCCCACATTGACAGGACTGCGAAAGGCAGCCAAGCATATCTTAATCCATTCTTGCTCTGCTTTGCTCCGGCCAGGGTTTTCTAAGGTGCTGCTGGAGTCCTCTCTGTGTACAGAAAAGGGTTTTCTCCACCAGCTAGTCCATTAGTCTGAATGGAAGATGCTCGTAAAGGATGGGGAGTTTTAGACAGCTGACAGAAGCAGAGGTATTCTGTCGTTTCCTGTTATGTAGCTAAACCCGCCATTTTTCTCTGTCCTTCCCTCCTGAAATATTCAGGCTGTGTTTGTGAAAGTGTGTTTCAATTTGCTCTCCATGTAAACGCTCTGTTCTTAAATTATTCATGTGGAATAAATGTGCCAACACGCTCATCGTAGAGAACGGTGTTAAGAGCAGAAAACTAATTTTCGTCTCAGATGCTAAACTCTTCTGAAAAGGGATTCACAAAGCATTAACTCTGCACACTGCAGTTAATGTACTTTTGGATCAAGTCACATCCGCTCACATGGCTTATAAATGATAGAATTCTGTCTTAAAGGTTTGTGCTTTTTCCACTTTTGTTGAATTAAATCTACATGGTGAATTGGTTGCATGAAATTAATCTGAGTGAATAGCTGGTCAGAATTTGCTTTAAAATGCTAACTAGCAAATTTGTTCAAAGGTCTGTTTCCATCAAAGAGCAGTACACCACGCCGCAGCTGTTTTTTGCAAAGCACACTTAAACATAACAGCTGTAGACTGTTGCACTTTATATAACTCCTGTCCCGTTGAGCTTAAACAACAGGATAGAGGGGTGTTTGCACTTGAAACTGACAGCTAAAGGTGTGTGTACGGTGCTGTATGTTGCTGGTGGGCTAGTCTGTGTGTCTCTCCAGTTCCCTTCACAGATGGAGAGGAGTGCCCCAGGTAAGTGGAGACCAAGCCAAGGATATGAAACAGGGATGACCAGGCTCCCACCGGAAGACAACAGAGGAACTGAGGGATTGTGGGATCTGTGCTACAATAGATAATTAGTCAGGAACATCTGTTGGAGGAAGTTCCCCTGTACCTCATGGGCCACAGATCTTAAATCACTCTTTGGCTCAGAATGGAGAGCGTGCAGCTCAAGCTATTTACTTTGATAAACCATTTGTATTAATCACCAAGGTCCACCTGTACACTTCCATATGGCTGTGACGAGGTGGTATGTGAACTTCAGTCGGTCCCAGTGTAGTGAAAAATCAACCTAAATATCAAATAAGATGGAGCTGAATTAAACATTTTAAACAATCCTTTTCACTTTAAAGTTTAATCTCTCATCTCAGCCTTACAAAAACAGGATTAAGTGTGTGTGGGTAATTTAATTTTCTGTGCAGTTTATTTGAAATGCAGACATAAGGTATCAGCCAATGGCATCAAATCAAGTGAGGCTGGATTCCTACTTTCAGATATAGCTTAAAGAGATGTATGTATGAATTCTAAGTGAGTAACTGTGAGATGTTGTGAGTGCTTATCAAGGTGGAACTGACTCAGGCGTGTATGCAGCTTTGAACTAAAAGCTAGCATCAGCATGCTAACATGCTCACGATGACAAAGTTAATATGCTGACGTTTTGCAGGTACAATGTTTACAATGATTTATAATGTTCTCCATCTTAGTATAGTGTATTAGCATGCTGACATTTGCTAATTCACACAAAACACAAAGTACTGCTGAGGCTGATGGGGAAAGGGAATTAGTTTTGCAGTTGTTTGATAAACCAAAGCTCTGAGCAAACAACATTTTTGACCTGATGTTGGGTGCTACATCAAAAGCAAGAAAGGTACAAAAGTTATTACTCTTCATCTTCATGTGGCGTGGCAATCAAATCATTGAGATATTTCACTAAAAAAAGAAAAAGATCAATTTCATGGTGTCGCTAGAGGAACAGCCAGGGGATCGCCAAAGTCAGTCAGCTTCATCCCCTGGGGACCATGAATGCCTGTACAAATTTGTGTGGCAATTCATTCTGTAGTTGTCAAGATATTTCACTGTGGATCAGCCATGTGACTAAAAAGACAAGTAATTCAGCTGCATTCAAAGTAGTAAGGGACATTATCACACCACAAACATCCCTAGTAGAATGACAGTCCACTGACTCCCCTCCTACGTACAAAAGAAAATATAAGGATGCTTTAATTTCAAGAGCGTCATCTTTTAGTCCTCTCAATCATCAAATGTCGCACCGGGACTGGCCCTGCTCCTGGTGTACTGTAACATGACCATTAGCAAAGAAATGGATGCTATTTACGGAGTCAAGAAATGAGGCAAATAAATAAAAAATGCACAGTAACGCGCCACAAAATGGGGCCAAGGAGAAAAAAAGCAGTTAGGAATCCATCAGAATGTCATTTTGTGTGTCTCTGCCTCTCCTTCTCTGCCCATCCAGATAGGTATCACCTCATTGCAAACCTCACTCCCATTAACCTGTTCATAGGTTGCCAAGAGAGGAAGTTGAATTTTTCACCTTTATATTAACTCCCCCCTGTCTACAGACACCCACTCACCCCCACCTCCTTCTTCGTCCCCCACTTTTGGTCTGTGTGAGTAAGTTCCACAAAAGATAATTTCCTTTTCAAATTACAGCAGGCCTTTTCACTGACCCGAGGGGCATTGTGATAATGCAGTGTGGGAGCAGAGAGTGTCTCTGATGAGAGGTGAGAGCAAATGCACTGGCCAGCACTAATGTCGTGTCAACACTGTACATGGACATTGGCGCCTATAGGGTACTGCACTGCATGTTTCAGACTTGCTGAGCAGGGCAGCTCAGTCAGACTCATCTACAGCATTTTGGGCTCCAGAAAAACTCAGTATGATTCGCTGACACTCAAATCTCACGATACTTGCTGTTGTTGTTGCACGTGAAGGTACAGTATGTGTTGTTGTAAATAGCCAGAAAAAAAAGAAAGGATGGGAAGCCTCGACAGGATGTGTGAATGACTTGCTGAAGCAGCTCGCGGGCTGTCGTGATTCATGGGCTAATCGCCTCACAGTCCAGTCAGGCATGAGAAACACAGAGAGGAGGAGGTGTCAGGTACAGCAAGGAATACTTTGATATTAGAATTCAAGGCATCTACGTCTTGCCTTGAGCAGGATAATCCCATTATGCCTGAGGTCACAGCAGTGCACACAGAGAGAGAAGCACAACCCACTTCAAAATAAACTGCTTATGGTTGATGAGAATAACACAAACAGCCGTCAGAAATAACATCAAACTCCAACCCAAACTGAATTAGAACATCCAATTTAGGGGCAAAAAATACCCCAGATATTGAAAAGAGAGTATAACACAATTAGATTATAAAAAAAAAAAAAGCAGGAAAGTTTTTCCAGTCAGTTTTACAGTTCATCCTGGGTGTTTTCAAGATCGAGCAGTTTTTCATTACAGTCTGTCAGCTTTCATTAGGAAATGAGAAAATCTAATTTTGCGTGGTGTATCTGACAGTTTTTCAGACTAATTCATCCTGTCAAGATAAAGCCCTGGCAGACCCACCAGATGGTGTTTGTGTAACTGAGCGCTTTGTTTTCGGTGTGCACATTTCGTAAAGTGCAAGACCCTTCTTGATTTAGATCTAAATGTGCATTGTGTTTCCTTTCTGTTTTTCTTTGGGAGCAGAAAAAATGTCTCTGCCAATCTCTGATTAATATCTTGTTTGATTTAGCTTAAAAAGCAAACCGGTTATTACTGCTCTTCAATTTATATTCACTTAATTTTATATATTCCTCAACAAATAAAAAAAGAGAAATGCTACATATAGCTGCAACTCCGAGATACGGTTGAACTGGAAATCTAGTATAATAATGGCCTTCCATTAAAAAACAGGATTGGTGAGTCACTGTCAGCCACTTCCAATAAGATGTGTGCACTTCCCTGACCACAGCTAGAAAATGCCATTTTACTAATATTATTTTCTATTTCAGATGGCTGACCTGGGAATTTATTCCAGGGGGAGGATGTGGGAGGATTTTAATCAACAGCTTCAGAGGCATCAGTCTGTAAAACCTGCAATGAAACCAGCTATAAGCTAATAACCTACACATTATAACCCACCTCAAAGAATTTCATTAGTAGGAGTCACACTGGAAAAGTTTTATGTGCAGAAAGATTTAAATACAGTTTTTGAGTTTTTCCTTCCTGATAGGAATAAAATTTAGGGAAAATTATGAATCATTTTACAGGAAAATGGTAACATTTAAAGAACATTTAGCACTGATGTAAAATGTTACTGGTTTCATTGGAATAGTTCAATATATTTGGAAAAAAACAGAAATAATTTATTCACTTCCTATAGAGTTAGATGAGAAGACTGATACCATTCTCACGTCTGCACTGTAAACATCAAACTACCTCTTGCATCTACTAAGCTTAGCACAGCACAAAGACTTACTTACCAGGCTGTTTCTTGGCTGGGAATGGTCACTTCCCAGTGTCTTCCTGCATCAGTTTTTGTTCAGAATAAACAAACAAGATATAATGTGCTAATTAGCGAGCTTTAGAGGTGCTAATGGGCAGACTTTGTTTCAGATGGACAGAACTAGGCTAGATGTTTTCCCCTGTTTCCAGTTTTTGTGCCAAGCTGAGCTAACAGATGCTGGCTTAAGGGTTATATTTACCATAGAGACATGAAAATGGTATTTAAAGTGTTTAGTGCGTGTACAAATTTCGCCCTAAACATTTGTGGACTAGAGAGTGACAGAGAAGGACTGAAAGATTTATACATTTTTAGATTTAGAGATTACAGCCAGCAAGTTGAAGAAATTGTTGGTGAGTTTTGTGAACATGGACGAAACCAAATCACAATAACATAAGAGCCTGTGCTGCCACAATTACAGTTTTTTTTTTTTCGAGGGAAATGTAGTTTTCTCCTGTGCTCACAAAGTTGTTTAACAATTGTGAAAATTGTAATTGTGAAAATCATGAAGGTTTTAATTCGTTGCATATAGCAGCTGCTGTATAATGGATGGCAACATGTCGGAAACACTGAAAGTAAGGAACACACTTCAAAAATGATGAAAGAAATGCTAAATGAGACATTACAGTGACTTGCACAGGCTGTGGAACAAACGCTACTCTGGACGTAACGTCGTGACTTCAGTTGTCTATAGCCAGTCGTGTGCCGAGCCATCAACATTATAAACAGTGCTTGTATAGGCCTTGTTTTGTGCTGAAGTGAAAATAACAGCTGAATGCACTACTGAACTGAAGACAATCAGAATACGTGCAGAGCGGCAGCAGTATAAACGATGATGTGTTCACAGACTGATGAATGCACTTAAGTGCATCTGAAGGGCGATGTGATCACTTTGCTTAGAAAAAAAAGTTAACAAACTGCATAGTCAGTGACTGTGAATCTCTGAACGGGGCAAAACAATTCAAATCAATTTTCTCATTCTCAGCAAATCAACATGTTTCCCAAAATGTTTAACTGTTCCCTTAAACAGACACATCAGTCAAACCTGGAGTGGAGTGAGGACTGCAGTGGTTATAGGTGGTGTGCCTGAACAACAGGTGACTTATCTACAGTATGCGATCCGTGACCACTGCCGAACTCATCCCATGTGCATCCTGTCCAACTCATTTTCCTGCAGAGAATAAAACACAGAAGTCAATAGCAGTATACAGAATTGTCAGACAGCCAGCCCTCAGATCCTCACTGCGGTTCCCAAACACACAGAATACATTTCCATTCAACTTTTGTGAAGGTCTTTTATGGCAGAGCAACAAAACCCAGAGGAGCTATGGTATGAAAAGATCTTTCATTATTAATAGAATATTAGCCCACATAAAGGTGAATGACTGAAGAATTGTGTTTCAACACTGCAGGGGCTGTAAAGTGCACAGAGGTTAATTCTCTGATCCAAGGGTAGATTTGTATCATTGTTTGTAGATAGAAAGGGCTTTTCCAGGGGATTGAATTCATGTCTTCTCTCTCTGTTCCTCAGAGCACTGTGGTGGATTGCCTGGTCTGATTAATCTTAATGAATTATGCAAATAGCCTTTATCTCAAATGATTTAGCAATGTTTCTGTATTGTTTTATTAATGCACTTTCGAATTACTCTGTATAATCACGTAGCCTTTCCTCAGCCGCACGCTGTTTGTAATTCATCGCCAGCTCTTTATTAAATCCATGGTGGTCTCCGGCGAATTGCATGCAGGAATGAGAAATTAGTCATTACTGTAATTTAATGATTTCTAACCAAACAAGAGGCAACCTGGATCGCTAACCACAGCAGCCCTCCTCACTCCTCCCCTTCAGCACAAATCCCTCGGGTCTGATCTTTGGGAGCAAGCCTTCTACGTTTTTGCTTAATTAATTATGTTTAGTATAAGGAGCATTCTGCGCTGAATGCACTGTTTCAATTATAGACAGAAATTGACTTACAAAATGTGAAATTCCCCATAAAGTGGTGGTTTGTTTGGAGTCTAGACACCCTTACAATTGACTAAAGCTTTCTGTACTTCACTGAGTGGATTAATGCAAGTTTAGTATCAACTGCCTTAAAACCACGTTCAGCAAGATTTCTGGAATTTCTTTGGTTGTCATTCTCACACAGATGGTTTTCTCGTATTGGTCTCGGAGTCATAAACATGATAGCTGTGGTGAACATTTACATTTCAAAAATCTCACGAATTACTACATCAGAGGAGGGGCTCCCCTGAGTATGTACTGTGGTTTCCTGTCCCGAAGGTGTAAATGTCACATGCAGGTGAAATATAAATATATCTCCCACAGTTCTCTGCCTATCACAAACACCCACTGCTAACCTGCCTGGCTTCCACAGAGAGGGGAATGGAGCTGCATGGTGATATCAGTAATAATAGTAACCACAGTATAGAGAACGTATGTGTCAAAATGGTTGGATGTTTTATTTGCCCTAAGACCACACAGATTGAGAAGCCTAGCATGGTCACTGGAGCTAAATAACTCTTCTGTTGTGTTTTGGTTTCTGTCTTTGTCCATGTTCTCCCACTCCCCTGCTGAACGCTACCTAAACTGAATTCCTCAGATTTATTTTCTGTAAGCTTTTAATGACATGCACTGACAGTGCTTTTGGGATTTGTATCAGGTTGAACCTTATGGGAAATCATTCGGACCAAAAAATAAAGAAATGAAAAAAAAAAGCAGCAACAACAAAAGAAAAAAATAGCATGGCTTTGTCGGTGATGGGTAGTATTAATTTAAGACAATAAACATAGGCTTGGATGACAACATCAGGGTTTGGAAGTGAATCAAATAGGATTAGGGTTGTTTCAGAGTGAGAGCTAATTATCAGTCTCTCCCTGGACCAGATTTCAGATGGCTTCTTGTGAAGCCTGTTCATTTTAAGAAACAGTGCGGTAAGATTTTCCTATTTGTATTTTTGAACATGGCCTATTTGTGCATTTGCTGGTTTTTGCATTTCAGTTCCACCATGAACACAACCTTGATTAGTTGTGAGCTTTTCTCCTTCTGCCTGACCTGCTAATTTTAAGTCCTAACATCTCCTGCATTATACAGCATCATGAGCCGATATACAAAGATAAGAACAGATTGTGGAAAAAACCCATTGTTTTACCATACAGTGATATCCATTGAGTTAGATTTATTGAGATAATACTGACATTTGTAATCAATGGTTGTCACCAGGCTTTGAAAACAACAGATACCATTAAAACATTTTGGCAGAACTCAGCTGTGTTGACTATTGGTGACTTGTAGTCAAACATTGTTACATTTTTCTGGGTTTTATTGTTGTGATATCGTCTTTTGGCTTTGAAAAGAAGACTTGGCGTCCTAACAAACTTAAGAAAGCCAAACACTTGATAGTTTTGAATCAACAAAAAAAGAAACAGAAGAGATATCTGCTCCATAAGGCTAAAAGGAATGAAAATGCTTATGATCTCACTAGATCTTCAACACAGATATGCATCAAGAGTCCTGGGGTTCTTTGTGGCAAGAAAATAACACAAAAGCTTCACATCACATGGTTTTGTTTTAAGGGTGATTTTTTTTTCTTGTGTAACCCACAGTCTTTAAATCAATAATTATCTTCATGGTAGAGTCTTCTAGTCCATGGGAATAAAACTATAATACAAAGAGAAATTTGGTGGGCAGTAGAGTTCAGAGACAGCTACTGTTGATGCTGGATCTAAAGTCAGGAATCTTTTTGGATATGTAGTCTTGTATGATGCTCCCTTGTCCTTCTCCTCCATTCATTCAGTGGAATGTCCATGATTATTGTCCTTGTTGGTCCCTGGCTTCCACCAATCCTCAAAACACATGATATCCAAATGTCCTATGGTGTTGGTCAAAGAAACATCTGGTTCCAAACAAGGTTATCCTGGAAACGGACGACTATCGTGTGACCTAGAAAAAAAGGAGGGGAAAAAAATAGGTTAGGAAAAGATCATGGTTTGTTTTAAGATTAGAGGACCTTCATCACCATGGTTCCAATAATAAACACCTGGTTAAGGTTGTGGAACGATCACAGGTAAAATGAACAACACCAACTATTGGTTTCACATGGGGAACAGCCAGCGGTCTCCTGCTTGAAAGTCCTTTGTTTTGTTCATCCATCTGTCCGCTCTGACCTCCTACTTAGACAGACCCTGTGTTCTACTATATCGCCTGACCTCCTCCTTTGCTCCAGTCATGATTACTGCGACCACTAGAAGTCACCTAACAATAAAGCGTAATCATGGGATAAGCTGCTTGTGCAGGCGACACATTGGCTTGTATTTTACCGGAGGCCAGTATTGTTAAGTAATAATTAGCAACTGTTAGCATGCTAACATGCTAAACTAAAACAACACCTGCTTAACATCAGCAAGTTAACATTGTCCCTCTAGGTATGATAGCTTGACAATGTTAGCATTTAGTTCAAATCACTTTTGTGCAAAAATATAGCCTCACAGAGGCTCTGCTGCACCATTGACTGATTGATTCACTGACAATTTATTTATGTTCTACTTCAAATTCTGGCTATTTCATTAATTGTTTTGGTATCTGTCTGTCTGTGTGACAGATTCGAAATGTGTTTATTCCCAGCTGACCTGTTTCAGGCATCTGTGATGTTCTACAGCAAAAGTGGAAAGAAAGACAGCGAGCAGGTAGAAGTCAGACGTAAAGCAATGTAGGCCTACATCATGCTCATTGATTTCCATGCAAACATAGGGAATATTATTATTCATGATGGCATACTGCTGGCATAAGTTTTCTCAGACGTTTTCATGAATATTAATCTAAAGGACTGAAAGATGCAGTTTGTACTACTCTCACTTTAGGCATAACTCTAAAAATACTCTGGTAGGTGAATGTTGTTCCTTGTTGGTTTAACCTTTAAAAGTAGAACACAAGTAACTTTTTGACTTGCCCTCTGATGTGGGAGGCACACAGGCACACAGACACAGACACACACACACACACACACACACAAATTCACAGAAATAAACACAGAATATTTGCACATTACTGCATTCAATTAGCAGTTCGCGGGGTCTCACCAGTTGAACCAACAAGGGGTTTACTGCATGCAACCAGTCTACCAAGCAATACAATTCTAATAACTTGTGGAAGTGAGATTTTTCTGCTGCTTGGAGCTGCAGCTGAAGACACAGTGCATGCTGTTCGGGGAGCCACAATTTAATTTACACTTCCATGTGACAATCCTCAGTAATCATGGGTGTGAGAGAGCATATAAAAATGATTTGGTCTTGCTACTGTTGCAGCAGCAGGGTGCGGGCAAACATTCCTAAATTAATTTAAACTGTGTTGTTTGGTCAACAAATTATCAGAGGTAAACGCTTTTAGAGATGGCCTCCAGCATATTTCTAGTGGCGGAAATGTTTTGGATCTACTGAAGTGGCGCAATAATCAACCTATAAATGCAGTTAGAACAGTAGCGCAGAATGTATTTGTACTGATAAGAGTAGCTTTGAAAGGGAATTTTATTTATATACACAGAATTAATTAATAAAGTGAAACAAAACAAAACAAAACAAAAAAAAATATATATATATATAAGGCCACTGAGACAAAATGTAAAACACAGTGAAACCTTATCAAAGCAATTAGCATCCTCTGTTGTTGTGGGTGTCACTGTGAGGGTTATCAGTGAGCAAACACACCATGGGGAATCAAGGGGGCTGGAGGCAGCTCCTGAGGGTTTGATGCTTAAGCTGCTTCAGGATGAAAGGGCACACTTGACTGGTCAGCTGTAGGTTCAAAGCACCACTGACAAACTAACACCTCACCTTTGATGGAGAGCTACTGAGCAACACGTGTGTGCTTGTGCACATGTGTGTGTATCCCATGCTCATTAATAAAGCAATACAAATGTGAAAAACCTCTGAATATTCACAGTTTTGATTGCATGGATCTTGCCTGATTGCTTCAGACATTTGTTGAAGTACAGTAGATACTACTGCAGTCTCCAATGTTACTTTAAAATCACAACTGCAGGGTCAAAGTCAGCCCCCAGCTATGTCTTAATGGGCTATAAAAAACATATCATAAACAGAATGATTTAGCTCCTCTATCCAGGCTATCCATCGACTCATCTCATTTCCTCTTTTATGCTTTTAACTCTTAAAACCAGTTTCAGGGGAATTAACCATATCAAACTGGGGAGAAAAAAGGGAGAAATAAAAACACAATAGTGCAGTTCAGTAACTACATTTCACGCTGCTAGTGGGCTTAAAGTATATTAGGGCTAGAATGCTTTTTTATACATATGTCCTGGAGTAAATTTTCATTGTCATTGTGTCTTAAAAACAAATCTACCTTAGACAGCTATCCATCACTGACCATCAACACATTCTCTAAAAGTGTCATAGCACCTGTCAAGTGGAAAGGCTCTGTGGTTCTTTTGCCTTCTGCCCTCTGATTGATAGGAAGTGAAAACTAGGAGCTGCTGGGGTTATAATTCCTGACATTACCAGCAGGACTATAAAACTAGCTGCTCTTGAACATGCAGAGAAAGAGGGAACGACTGGAGTTGTCCGAGAAGGGGCCTGCAGGGCGTTAAGACATCTGATTTATTGATGTGACTTCATCATAAGGTGAAGCGACGGCATCATTTTTTATCAACAATGCCACCGCTGGACATCAGAAAGGATTTATAGTACTGTATGAGGCATGTACAGCAGCTGATGTGAGTTTTTTTTTTTTTTTACAGCTATATTAAGTAGCCATTTTGATAATATACTAAGCGAAGTCCCTTTTCACCACTAACATTTCAAAAATATTGTATATACGTTATACAGTATTAGCAGAATATTTCTGTGATATAAAGTCGTTGTGGCAATCACATTAGAGAACAGCTGCTTATTTACACATCTGTTAGACATCTTCCTGTATAGAGCACTTTTCAAAACCCAAGTTACAAAGTGCTTCATCCAAGGTAAAAAAAATAAAACCAATATGAGATTTAAAAGAATAAAAACAGGAACAAAGGACAATTCAACTTAAAAAAGACAAAAGTCAGGTAAAATCAGAGTAGCTCTGTCACAAAGGTATGTTTTAAGGAGAGATTTAAAAAGATCTTTTCATAAAAAATGTTGGTAGACCTTATGCAACTCTCTGACTGAGCCAAGCTTTAGCGGTTCAAGTCTGAGGTGTGCTGTCTCCATCAAACCTTCAACAGCTAGTCACTAACTTTGTCTATTTATTGTTTGGTGCTAGGCAGGTAGAGAACAGTGGGTTTTTTAAGCTTTTTTTTAAAAAAAAAAAAAAAAAGCTGTGTTTTTAAAAAAACACAGCTGCCTGCTGCTTCTGGAAAGGGGCTGATGAGATCTGGTAGACTCAAACAAACAGTTAAAGGTTCCCAGGGGAGTTTTAGATCTCTAGTAACGCTATGGAGCTGTTTTTCTTTAAGTGGGTCGCCTGTTTTGTTTTTCACGAGCACTCACAGGGGTGATGCAATACATGTTCCTGCCAAGGATATCACACTTCTACTGATCTACAGGTGATGGTAATGTGCCAAGATATGCTGCAATGCATCAGTAAGGGCAGGGGAGATGAAGACTGGTGGCAAGTAAACATGAATGTAAGCAATTCTGGAATTAAAATATTTAAAAATGGCTTTGCAAATGTTTTACGAGCCAAGAAATGTATTGAACACGTTCAGCATATTTATTAGGGCACCTTTCAGTTGCAGGCCGGAAAATAGAAACAGTGAGGAGAAAGATGCTAAAAGGGTCTGTGGACTTTTGAAGTGGTTACAGAAAAAAGGAATGTAAAATATATCTCTAATCAACCAATATCTCCCCATATTTATCTAACAATAAATGGAGGAATCTCTGTCTGTCTTTCTGTCTGTCTGTCCTACTTCAGACTTCAGGTCTATATTGTTGAGGACCCAAGGAAGTGAAGGCTTTTGGATGAGCGGTTCTTAAAAACACCTGTCCCTCAGAAATTCCAGATGTTGGAATCTTATTCAGAGCACATAGAAACAGCAACTACACCAGTACCATACTTGTGAACCTGAGCTCAATCCTCAGCAGAGGCCTCCGTTCATTCCTCAGAATGATCTTAACTGTCCAGGAAGCTTGGGCACAGAGCCCTCTAGCATGCACAGGCTGTCCCTTGTTGGCTCTCTGTGGGAGGCAGCGAGGCCATGAGCATGGAGCGACCCCCGCTGCCTCCCAAATCAAAAAAGAGTCGAGGTTCTGACGGGTTCTACTAGCCACCTGGACCCCTGCTTGTCTTTGCCTCTGTTTCTGCTTTCCCGTGGCTGTGTGAGAGGGCATGAATTATTAACCCGGCTAAAATAAAAAGCTCTGCTTTGTCCAGGCCTCCTGTAGCCATGAATAATGGAAGAGGCAGCTCAACTACAGGCGTTTGGCGAGCCAAACACTGGGCTGTGATGGATGGCTAAGGGCCCACTGTGTCCCCCCTCCCCACCCCTCCACCCCACCTTACCTACCATCCACTTCAGGTCTACCACACCCTGAAACCTAAAACACACGTCCATATAACCTCTATTAATCTCTGGAAGTGCTACAGCTTGAGCCCTTCTGCCCTGCCTCAGCACATCCCACTCGACAATTTGGCTTCCTGAAGGGATTTTTGTTTGTTGTTTGTTTGTCTTTCTCCTGCCTTTGCCTCGCTTCTCGCTAGCACTTTGAAGACATATGCAAGCCTGCACTGCCTTTTCAAAGGCTGGATCCGACTCAAGCCTGCTCTCTCTTACCCTTAATGCTAAAACCATGAAGATGAGATGGATACATGTGAGCTGGATTTCTGCTCAGTCACCAACAATGTTTTGTGATTCCCCAGAGGCTGAGTTTTCCAGTTTGTACCAATGAAGTCACTGGTGTACAATCACGCCGTTTATTACAGAAGTGATAATTGATTTTCCTTTTTCCAAAATTGTCATGTGCTTTGTGCATCCATAATTCATTTCTCACCTAAACCACCAAGTGAGAACTGTGAGTCTCATGATAATAATCTTGTTTCTATATTTATTCTATGTATTTACATCTGTTATTTTTGTTCTCGACAGAAAGTTTACTTCTAATCCTATTATCTTCAGGAGAACAACTATGACATATATTCTTTCAACCCTGTGGATAAGACGTTTGTGAAATTATAGAGTAGGTCTATGAAGAAATAAGACACATGCCTCATTGCATATGTTAATAGAGCATATCATGCATATTCATGAATAATTCTGACACTAAATAAATATTCTGCTTTGTAGTTAGGTTCTGTTTTAAAACACACTGATCTCAGCTTGTGATGATAACCCTGTAACCAAATAATGATTACAGATAGGAGCACTAGCATCATAGAACAGACATCAATCTACAGTATATTTTAAGTGCTAATTACTTTTCAATTAAATACATGAAATTGCTACTTAATTGCCCTGAATAAGACATGGTTTGTCAGTCTACAGATACAAGTTTGACAAAATAATCTTCATAAATATCATAGTGTCATGAAGGAATATATGTTAATACAAGAACATTGACAACTGTAGCTAAGTGTTCAATAAACTCAGTAGACTCATTGAGACATGAATGTATTTGTTTGAGGTCATCTGCAAAAGCCAATTAAGTCTGTACACAATCAACATGTGTATTGTTTTTATTAGTTTTTCTTTCTCATTTGAACGCAGATTTGCAAAGCGAACTTGGCTATAGGAGACATTTAGCTCAAACTCACAGAGTATGCTCTGTGAGTCTGATCAGATCGAGGTTGAATCATGTTCCCAGAACAAATGAACCACTCCAGATTTTGTTTTGGTGTGTGACTACTGTGATCCGATCTGCCATGCATGGGAGTGGATGTCTTGATTGTGGTTTGAGAGCATCTTCACCAAAACATCCTGTTGTATCTTGTTGCCCGTTCCCTCCAAAACTGGACAGACTTAGCTGATGGGTTCCTAGATTGCTGACTACCTGCTCTACTTGGCTCAACCAAATTAGCAGCTTAAGTAAAATACGATAAATTGATTGTAGTTACATTTTCACAGCAAAATGTGAGATGTAACTACAATGGATGGTTGAACCTAACTCACCTCTTTCTACTGTTGTAAGCCGATTGCTTCAAGAAACATTTCACTGGCTCTCCCCTGTGAGTCACATTTTCCTCTCCTGCTGCCTCCTACTCTGCCTTCTCTACTCTGCTCTCAACTGAAGTTCATAAAAAAATCTTCTCCAGTGCTCTCTGTGGATCTTGTTTCTTTCTCTTTTTTCAAACACTTATCTAGCCCTCCTCCATTATTCTAGGGTTTTGTTTTGTAACATCTATTATTCAAGGACGTGAATATTGCAGTTCTTTTCTTTTTCTTTTGTCTCTTAACAATCTTGGGAATATATGACTTTTAATCATGATAATTTAAGAATATCTACTGTCTTCCCACAAAGATTTTGTGAATAAAACCCACCTTGGTTGTCTTAACTTTGTTTCCTGTACTGCAGCTCCATCCTTTGAGATCTGGCAGCACTTTACACTCTTCTCCGTCCATGCAGGGATGCATCTGGCACCACCACTTCTGTGCAACTATCGATGCTGTCATGAAAAAGAAAAAAAGAAAGAAGAGTAAAAAAAATAAAAATAAAAATACTGGCAATACCAGCAATTAACAACATGCTGTTTGAAAGTGTAGCATGGTTCTTCCCTGGCTGAAGCAACAAATGCTTTCAGTTTCTATATACTTCACAGTGATTGAAGAGAGTGTCTTTTGATCTCTGGCTGACAGTAGAGACCCGTCAGACCTGCCCCAGTGTGTTTTCAGGTCTGAATTACAGGGCGTGGGTCAATGTCAAGCTGGTGAGTGTTGTGAAGAGGTGCGTTCAGTGTGAGGAAGGTGGATGTTTGTATGTAGGAGGGGTAATAAAGCGTGCAGCAGAGGTTGGCGCATCAAGGTCTTAAGTTGCTCTGAGGAGGCCTACAGGGGAGAAACAGCTTCGTTTCTAAAGTGAAAAGAGAACTGTCAAAATCGAGGAAGAGCCTGTCAGAGCCATTACGGTGAAAGGGGGAGATACGGATCGATTCACCTGAAACTGAAGCCACTTTTGACTTGATATTAAATGTCCTGGCCTTCTGTCTACTCTGCTGAACACAAGGTCTGATCCAGCCTCAAAAACAGACAAAGAATGAATGAACTGGTGGGCAGTTTGATTCTAAAGATTATAAAGCCTTCAGGACACAACAGCAGGATCATGAAAATCTCAACACTGTATTTTTTTTTTCCTTCTTTCATACAATAAATCTCTCATACCCGAATAATCACTGAAATAAGCACCAGAGGAACAGTGACAGGTGTGACAGTTTTCCAGCGTATCACATTTCTTCCCTAATCAGAAGTTGGTCTCAAATCATTACTAAAACTGTAATGAGAAGGCTGGCATACCGTCTACACAAGATGGAGCCGCTCTTGTTGTACCCGCCACCTGTCCAGGAAAGCAGGAGCATTTGACAGTCTGGGATCTCTCTTCGATCTTGTTCTTGTTGCAGCATCGGTGTGCAGCAATTACTTCGCAGGTTCCCGCTTTCACATGAACTGAAAGCACAAACATACAGAATGGTTAGAAAGCATGTGACAGCCCTCTGCAACAGGGATTTCACTTTTCGTGAAGGTGTTTTCACCAAAACCTTATAGTAACAAGTAACAGAACTCTGAGGTCTGTTTGTGACTTTTCTTTCATTTACACAGATTAAAGGCACTCAGCCTCAAGCCCATTTCCTTCCTATTGAAGATGTAAATCTTTAAAAACTAGCCACAAACATTAGTAGTAGTAGTAGTTTCATTTTTAAAAAGGACAAGTAATGTCCTAAGACAGCCGGTTCTGTAGTTTTTAGCAAACATTGCTCAAACAGGAGTAAATAGACAGCAAGCCTGGCTTTCTGTTCTCTAAAGCTCTATTATAAAAATGTTATATCTCATTTGTTAATTCTGTGCCAAAACAGAAGCATAAAAATGATAATTTCAGAGGTGCTGGTGGGCAGATTTTCTTACCTTTGGACAGAGCCAGGCTAGCTATTTTCCCTTGTCTTGAGTCTAGTGACTCTAGCTGTCTCTGACTCTAGCTTTAGCTTCATATTTACCATATTAATAACAGTGGCACAGATGTTGTCATCCTACCCTCGGGAAGAAAGAAAATAAGCACATTTCCCAAAATGTTGAATCATTCCTTTAAACTAACAACAAAGGCTGGGTGATGTGTACTCTCAACCATACTGTAAATACATCTACCGTATTGTTCATTATTAATATGACTCTCAAATGATCATGCTTACAGTTTTCAATATACAGGAGTCTTCCTTTGCCAACAAGTCATTTATTATGCAGACTGAAGGAAGCTCTTCATAAAGTATAGAACATGCAGGGCTGAGAAAATGTTCAATACAGATGCACCACTGAGGAAGAGAAATTCTTGTTTTGTCTACTGCGATGCTCACAAAAGCAGGTGGTAAAACTTAGTATAGAGAATCTAGTATATAAATCTAGCGCTACAGAAGGTCGAACAAGGTTTCCTCAGCGGTGTGCCTCCATGTCTTCTTTGGTATAAAGAAAGGGAGGGTGTTTGAGTAATTTCTCAGCACAGTCTTGTTTCAAGCATCGTAACAGAAGGGCTACTTGAAATCCAGGTCATCCCCCAGGTGGAGGACCCCAGCTTTGAACCCCAGTGTAGCCCCACCTGTCCATGTATCCTTGAGCTTAATCCACTGACCCTGTACCCCAACCAGAGGATGAATAGAGCAGGTCTCTATTGGAATACAGCTAATGAAGCTACATAACATTAAAAAACACACATACTTCTAGAAAATGACTTGATTAACATCACTAAACTGCTTATTTATGTTCAAGAACATTACAATATCAATTACAAGGACACTGTTTTCACAACCACAACCACAGGCATTAAGTTGGATCAAACATCAATACTGCTCTCCATTTTATATTCATTACTTTCTTCATGGACTCATCACCATTCTGAGCATGTTTGTGTATTTACACATAACAATCAAGATTGGATGGGTGGCAAAAAAAAAAATTAAAACGCAGTGAAAAAGTTTTGACATTCTTTCAGATAAGCCTTAATTATGCCTGCAAAGATTTTCAATTTGTTACTTGACTTGAAAATAGATTGCAGCGAGCTTCCATCTTCCCATTAGCTAGCAATCCAGAAATCTCATCTACAACATTAAAAACATTTTGCTTCCAATCAATAAGGTGCTATTCACATTCCCACAAAAGGCAAGACAACAATTGCCAATTGAGTGCTTTTCACTGAGCAGAAACTTACTGATGCAAAAACAGGTCAGGCTCCATGCCCTTGATGTGATTATCTTTAAGCCACCAGCACGCCCCCCGGTCAAAGTTAATTTCAAAAGTTGGAATGGCTTGGATAGAATATTCAGACTTTGTTTAAGAGATAGATGTGCGTGGACAATAGGTAATCACAAGAGGTGAGATGAGCAAAGGCAATCATTGTAAATCATCTGATTAAAAGGGAAAACAAATAACGTTTTTGCTGTCAGTGTCTAGAAAGTGCTCCCTAATTCAGTAACAGGCCAGTTACAAATCAAGACTGTGGTACATTAATATAATATTTTTCGATTATAATTGAATTAGCTGTCAAAAAAAGAAAGCGTTGAGGGATAAATGCCCCACCCAAAGCCTTTAAAGCCTCCTCATTCTTGTCTGCTAGTCTAGCACAATGACGTGCATCACTGGATGTAGTTTTGCTGTATGTACGCCCTCTGCTGTGGTGTGAAAAGGAGCAAAGAGAGCTACAGCACGGGTCTGGCCTGGGACTCTCAACTCATTAAGGTGCAGGAAGCGGCTGGTTGGGGCTGCCTGTGTGAAGAGAACTGCTGATTAAAACTGGAGCTGCTGGCCAAGGTCGCTGACTCTGAGGCTGGACCCAGAACCACCATGCAGTGTGGACAGGATGAGAGGTCAGAGACCGGGGCTCGGTGGTCAGTCTGAGCTGGTAACAATCCAGAAGAGAAGAAACAACCATGACCTGTCTGACTAGTGTTGTTACTATATACTGGATATGAGAGATGATGGTATAATTTTATAATGACCAAAAATTTAAACAGAAACTCTCTTTTTTAAACGATTTATGGGATGTCTTTGAAATAGCTATTCAATGTATTTACATCAGCAATTATCTCTCTATATTTAGTGGTTATATTATTAGGTACAGAGTCTTTCAGTGCCATGCAGAATTCAAATTGCCTACCTAAGGGTTTCAAAGGGAAACGATGTATGAATATAATCCAGTACAATTCTTTCTCACTTATATCATCCTCACTGTTTACTGTTCCCTCCCTTTACCCCGTATCAGTTACTGATAATGCAAACAGAACATCTTTATGCAGTGACCTTTGTCATCCATCAACCACAGGAAACACAATGTGCTTGTGACTTCAGTCAGCGATGATCGCGACCGGTTATCAAAAATATGTCTTCAAAACAAGACATACAGGTATTTTTTAAATGAGATGAAACTTGACTATGGAACTATGTTCCTTCATTGATTTAATCACTTGATCATTAATGATCCGTTTGAAAAAAAAAAAGGAATGTAAGTGAAAGTATGACAATTAAGAATTAGAAACATCTGTTTTTAGAACTAGTTTTATGAATATATTAAATTGTTAATGATTCATTATTTAAAGACTGGGCTTAAACACAGTTCTAAGTAGGTATATTATGGTAATTTGTTTTTTTCAAACACCCTCTCAGTCAAACATACATGAGTGCACATATATCAGTGCTGCGACTGTGGGCAGGTAAGAGGTCAATGTGTTGCTCAAGGACACTTCCAAAACAGGGGTGGGTGGGGGGGGGGGGGGGGGGGGGGTTAGGGAGTGATGACCACTGAACCTTTGATTTTGTGGTTGTAAACTGGTCTGTCTAACCATCAAGGTCACTCTGTCATTTTACTCACAGTACAAAGCAGCTCTTTTTATGGCGTCAATGAGCGCAACTGAATGTACAGGTGGTGAAGTGTAAAACACACGTAGGAGAGACACTAAGCTGTGTACGTGGCTCACAACACCTCTGATCAATACATTTCTATTAAAGCATTTAGGACTGTCATCAGTTAGAATCACCAGGCACCCATGTCAGATGGGGGGCAGAGATGAGAGACAAAGAAAGGTGAAAGGACAGAGACCACTAATGAGAACTGGCATTAGGCCCAACCCCTCAGCCAATCAATACCACTCTGGAGCAAAGCACTCTGTCCCACAATCATATTCATCGATCCCTGATTGACAAATGCGAGTATGCGACCAGAACCTGCACAGAGAGGAAGAAAAGAGGGAAACTCCCTGTTCTATCTTTCTCTTAAAACATCTGCTGTATGCATGGACAGGCAATACTTATAACAGTTTAAAATTATCACTACAGTAAATGTAAGGCTCTTGCATTAGAAAACTCAGGTTGGCAGGTTGTCTCCTGGCATTAAATGACCTGCACTGGAACTGGGATCTATTTATTGTGACATTTATGTTGATAGTAATTAAAGAATATATCATTTGTTTTCATTTTTTATTTGGTGCACAAATGTGTGTTATGGCCATCCATTAGCATTAGCATCAGCTATATAATAGAATAGTGTGCACATAACCTAATGCAACCCAATGCATAACCCTTTACATGTTTTATGACACACAAACAAAAGATGCTTATGAAGCCGTCACAGTTGTGTGAGACAAGAAGCCAGGCAAGTGAGCATCACTGACCAAATGATTGCATTATGAATGCAGCATAATGCAATAAGAGGTGTGCCTCTTATATGGAGAGGTGGAAAGTATGGGTGTCGTCTGGCTTTTAAGTGGATTACTGAACTGCACATCTCATCCCAGGCCTGAAAATACTGTTTTGTTTTGTTTTTTTACAGTAACCATACCATCAACCACTTTCCTTAACCATAACTGTGCCAGAGTTGCCAGAAAGAGAATAATATACAGTCCAATATTAAGGTTCTTCTGATGTGACGGCGTTGATTCATTCATACACACGTTTCTCCTTCTCTGCTCTGTGGCAGGTTTGTTGTGACAGTTGATGTTAAATGCTATAAAGGATTCAAGGGGGTTGCCAAAGATATTATTAATGACAAATTCTATAACTGGCTGCTTTAAAAAAAAGTGAACTGGAAGGATAAACTAACCAAACATGACAGCAATATGGAACATGAAAGCATAAATGTTACACAACAATGGAAACAAAGGAGCAACACCGACTGCATTTAAAAATATTGTCTAATCCCTATTTCGTGATACTGCATGAATCAAGTAAGAATCACATCCATGGCTCTTGTACATCAGTAACATCACATCTATCTAACGGCTGAATTACGACTAAAGGATTAACCTAAACTCAGCCAGTGATGATTAAATTAAACTGGTAAAAAAATTATGTTTCTGACAAGCAGTCATTTATCCAATTTATATAACTACTGTGTAGCAGACTGTGAACTACACAGCACTGTGCATTAGTTGAAGGCAGAAAATATAAACCTGTCATTACTTTTATGAGGGTATAGGGCATTTATAAATAAGAGTGTGCAATGTGTGAATCATCTGACACAAAAAAGGAAGAGTTGACAGATGCACTCTCCTTTCAATTTGCTTATTTTACCTGTCACATCGCCCACTGCACTCTCTTTGACTTCATATCATGTTTGTCATGCAGGAGTTTGCTAATGTGATGACAAAAGGCAGGGAGGAAAAAGAGAAACCATTTCCCTCGAGTTTATTTATAAAATGTCGTCATGGATAAATTTGCATTCTTGCACTGGATGGGCATTTTGTTTTACACCGACATGATTTTATGTTCTAAAACTGTTACATAAAGACAGCACAAAAACCTAGCCATAAAACACATCTGTGATGAACAGGGATAAGGAAATTATCTGTTTAATTCGACAGCTGCATAAAATAAAAATTGATTTGAATGGGCTACATTAACAGAACTGATTATACATGGATGAACTTTGTTAGGCAGTGAGATACTTGCGACCTAAAAAGTATACCACTGACTATAGACCCAAGGTCACTTGGACTCAGTTTTTTTTTTTTTTTTATGTCTATACAGTACTTTGAAGCTGTTCTCTGCAAAATTCACTTACATAGTGCCACATATGCATTGAAGACTACCATTTCATTTGTCCTCTAACTCAAAATTAGCCAGGCCCCAGCTCAGAAAGCCCTTCAGAAATTCCACTGGAGACTACATCTTATGGGACAACTCTGTACATTCATTTCTGTACTGAAACCTTTTGCCAGTCACTGGGTAAAGTGGTCTCCTGTTGTCCTTATCACAGAACTAATCATACAGGTTAGAATGAAGCCACGGGTCGCTTTCAGCTTCTACAGCAATCAAACAATTGATCTAACATGCAGGTGGGGAGGCATCAAGAACAACACACTGTTCCAACTGTCAGCTGCATGACTGGCTGTATCAGCCTCACCTGGCCAGTCAAGCAAAAGATACAGTAATAGAAGCACAACAGGGGATACATGAAAAACAGAGGTGCGGCGTTCATTTTCTTGCTGACGGGGAGACTTCACTGACTGAACAAACCAGAATTAGAAGTACTTCATGTGCCAGTCTGATGCAGAGGATGTTTCAATTGACATGGTGACAATGAGAAGATTTAAAAAAAAAAATCCCATCTCAAACAGATGTCTATTATAAGTCTATTACTAAGTCCTAAAAAGGGACCCTCATTGAAGTAAAATTACATATAAATTCCTGGAATAGAGTAATTTTCCTTGTGCAGCAATTTTGGTAGGCATCTTTCAAGAATTGCTAATGTACTGAACATTTCTGGAACAAGGTAAAAAAAAAAAACATACAGTATCTCCCATCACCGGCAGAATTCTGGTTTTAAAATATATGTTTGAAGGCTCATTAGGAGACTAAATGTTCGGTGAGATGAATTTTTGGTTAGGCGAAGACCAGAGCAAAGTGCAAAACTCTAAACTGAAAGCACAAGATAGACGTACCTTTGAAAAGATAACTACTTGACATTATGAAGTTGACATCCATAACTTCACAACTATCTCAGAAATGGCAGAACAATTAGTCTTACACGTGCAAACCCTTTTCACCTCTGTGTTGATGATAAGCAGTGAGACCTTAGCTAAACAGATACGACCTGTAAAACCCAATTAACACTTTTCAGTAACTGGTGTGTATGTCCAACTACATTTAGCTGTTTCACTCCACAGACGATATTAGAGCCTGAGTGATATGTTGGCAGGTGGATATCAATACATCCTATACTGTATGTATCAATATCTGGATGACAAAAATGTCATACACTACATTCGAAACTGTGTAAAAACGGTATAAAGTTACTGCGTCCAGCCAATAAACAGATAAAATGCTAATCATATGTTTCTTATGTTTCTGGCATTGCTGTGCCTCTGTAATTTTGGGTCAGCATCTCTTCTATTTATTGACTTTTTGGTTGTAAAATTATTATTGCCTTTCAAAGGAGAAAAAGGGCAACAACTAGAATTCAAAGGGTTAAAGAACATTTTAATTTTGGATAAAATCTTTTTTGAGCTTGTGCACAAAAATGGGGGATGTCTGGTAACAGGTTAATAAAGGAATGTTGTGAGGTGTCTTGTGGCCTAGAAGTCACAACACATACTTTATAATTAATATGCTGAAAGCTGTGAAAGCTGTGTTGCACGTCATACTCCTCTCTGAAGTTAAATATAATTTCCTTCCAAAGTTCATTGTTGCTCATATCTTACAACAATCAGATTTGTAAAACCAGTTTTGTTGTGTTGTTATGCCACTAATCGCCATTAGTAACCTGAGCTTATCCACCCAAATATCATTACATATAATTACAGTACATTAACACACCTCTATAATATGAACATTCATATATATAAACACAAAACAAATACTTCTACAATGCTTCAGTGCATGATCATACAGCCATAAAAACAGATCTATAATATGCACTCTAGAATATCTCAGGATAGTTTTAGAGAACAATAAAAAAAAAGATGAATAGAAGAGTTTCCTTCAAGCTGCTTGGTGGATAAAAAAGGTCTGAATTCATCAAGGATAAATAAGAAAAGACACAAAGTCTTAAAAGTCTGTGACCTGTTACATAACCTCAGATGAGGCTGATTCACTGAGATTAGAGCAACCAAAACAGTGATAAGGGCAGAAACACAGAATGGAATCAATACGCAGAAAATCACAAACTGTAATATAATGAGTGATTCAAGATTGTTTGGAAGAAAAAACATAATTAAAGAGGTACATCAAACCTTTAATGTTCTAATAATTAAACTATTTAGACAGCAATTTACATTAAGAAAAGAAAACATAGCTAATCAAGAATCTGATTATCTGAATGCAGAGTGAAGAGATCAAACAAGCACACTTGACACACAGACCAATCATGGGAGGCTGAATCCAGTGCCTAAAAATGTTTAGTTGAATTAACATCAAATCAAATGCTATTTCTCGACCTCCTTGTTGACATGAACACACGTATCAGCCTGACTTCTTTTATTCACTGAGGCATGAAGCAACAAGTCCGTCTACAGCGGGCTTTCACCGCAGAAGGACAGCGGGCAAAACATACAGTGTGCATTTTCTGTTTCAATCCGGCCTCTTGCAGCGTGCTGCCAGCCGGCCTTTTTCAGTCAGCAAATGCAGAGGCAGATCAAAACACTGAAAACAGAGTCACGTCCTGGCCACAGGCCCAGACCGCAGAAACAGCAGCATCCATAAAAACAGACATTTTAGGCCATTCAATAGAGACACCCAATGAATTAGTAATGATTCAAATCATACTGTTTGCTCCAGATACCGATAACCCATTTTGATGACTCAAAAGCCTTTACATGCTGAACACAACTAACTGCAGCATATTTTCCAGGTAAAACTGAGCGTGTGATGCTAAAGACCACAGCTGCCAACTTCACACAGCCAAAACATTCACTCAAAGGAAGTGTAAGTGGGTATTAAAAATAGATCCAGGTAAAACAATTCAAATGGCCACATTTAAAAAAAAAAAAAAATCTTTTAATGTGGCAACAAACACACCAGAGACTCGCTGAGGTAGTGGTTTATGAAACATTCATTACTTTTGCCTGGTGAGAAACACGAAGAGAACTCTCACAAGACCAGTGTTTAATTGGATTATCGTATTCAGAAAAGATTGACTCATTTCTACCCAGCTGTAAACCTGCTGAGCTGACAATCAGGCCCAGCAAGACCCAAGAAATAAGCCCACATCTGAGAGACACTGAAGCACAGGTTTAGTGTAAAGGGAGATTCTCGAATTTATCGATGTGAATGTTAGTCTCGTATTTTTTTGTCTGTGAATACTGGTCAAGATATTTTACTCACCTCCTCAATTGTAGAGATTAAACAAGCAGAATCTGGCAAAAAAGGAGCATATGCAGTCTATGTCTTTCCAATGTCTTTCCAAAAAATATTTGGCTTTATTTACTTAAATGATTATAATTAAAAGTTAGAAGCTCATTCACATCTATGTCAGCCAACCGCACGGCCTGAAACAAGATAGTTAAACCCTATCTGCAGAGTCAGAACAGCTGACACACACTATTGTAACACAGTTAGTTCTAGTTATCTAGGTAGCGTTTGCTGTGGGTAACTAGAGGCTAAGCTGCTAGGGGTAAGAGCTAAACTAAAAGGGCAGCAACAGGCCACCCATTAACACTGAGAATGTTTCAAGAAGTAAGTAGCAAGTCCTAAATGATATGAGTTCAGCATGTAGTGAGTTGAACATAGAGAATTATGCAGAGATTAAACAGAAACCAGCAGGAGCAGATAGCAGTTGTCTGTCTCATGGAAAAATCACAGTGTGTGTCACAGTAAGCAGCATCCTACCTACATGTCAACTGACCACCACCTCTTTCCCTGATCTGAACTTTAGTAGTTTCAGGTGTCTAAACCCAACCAAACTTTAACCATGCAGGTGGCAGAGATATTAATCCTTTTTGATCATTTTTATTATTTGTCACAGCGTAGAAAAGAAAAAAACATGCTGCTGTCCCACCAGATCAAAAAGTGCTGCTCAGGCTTGTTTTGGAAGGCAATGACAAAGAACTAATTTTGACACTTAGTGTGGAGGATTTGTTGGACGATTTCTGTTAGTTTGAAGTTTTTTGGAGAGCTGTGGAAGGCTTGTGATCCTTTCCCTAGCAACACTATTCTTTCCAGCGTCCATGTTTATCAAATGCATACATTAGAAGTGGTGAGCAAAAGTCACATTGGACAAATATGTGAGACTTAGGTTGAAAAATACTGGTGTGTCTGTGTTAAGGGAGTACTTGCGGTATTATATTCAGTTCAGTACTCCTGTGAAAACAAAGAATCAAGCCAACCTTAACCCAGCTATAACATGAAGCTTTTGAAATGATATTACATAGGAGCAGCATGAAGGCTTTCAGTTACCAAAATAACGTGAAAGTATTGCTTTCTCATCGCTCTTTGCTGCTTTCTCAAAGGCCAGCTTCCTAGTAGGAAGAGCAGAATTTTAAATCTTTTACTCACCGAATACGATCTTTAGAGAGAAAGAATGTAGAAACAGATGAGTGGGCTCTCACATTCCCAGAGTGTATGCTTTAGTGGTTTAGATGAAGTCCATGTCAGTGCCATTCATCTGGCTGCCACCATGTTAGAGCCCACCACTGACTGATCAATTGGAGTCCCTCAAGGAATCATACAGCCTTATAAGTGAAAGGCTACTAAAGTTATTAAATCCAGGGACAGCAGCAGCAGAGAGGCAGAAAAAGACTTATACACAGACTCAAAGCCTTCTGCAAAGAAATACTTGTCTTGACACGGTTACTCATTCTCTAGACAGTCACTGAAAATGTAATAAGGGATGTTCAGACACATCATCAAAGAACCATTATAGTCTTTTTCTCATTTCATCTCATGATTTTCTTCCACTTTTACTGTACGAGAATGTATGCATTTTTCATCATCCCAGCACTGCAACATCCAATATAGGTCTCTTTTCTGCATTTTTTGTCTCATGATCTACTGGATGATAGTCTCTAAATATATGAAGGTACATCATCTAAATACACATGAAGAAAAATGCTGCTAAGGAGAGTTGCAACTAAATTTAAATTTAGCTTTAACTACCATCACATTTTGTGGAGCACCACTTGCAGAAGTCTGGCTTGTGTGATCTTTGGTGTGAAGTGACTGACAGAACAAAAATATTGGTTCCAAGCTTAATTTTGTTAAGGAATCTGACATTAAGAACTTAAGAATGAATTGAATTGAGCTCAAGACAGTTGCAGAGAGAATATGTCTCCTGGTATTGTATGGCTTATTATTATTATTATTATTATTATTATTATTATTATTATTATTATTGTTTCTTTCTTGTTGTTAATTTTGTTTTTGTTAAATGTCCTGTCTAAGTGTATTTATTCTGTATTAATGTCGCTGAGAACCCCTTTGTAAATGAGATGGTACATCTCAAGGTTCATTCCTAATAAAGAATTTCCAAGAGTTAAAAATCACCTCCAGTATCTTTTGTATTTGTCTTGTCTACAAACAAACACAGCAAAGCACTTCTGTTTTGGCTCACACTTTGCACTTTTCTCTAATTTGTGAAATAATTTGAAAAGGTGAAAAATATTTTTTTTTAAAAACAGACTGGTATTAGTATTCTGATCCAACATCCCAAAAATTCTTTTTTGTTTTCCCATTCAAGTCAGATTACATTTATTGAGTTGGTTTCTGCGCTACTGATATGGCAAAAATAAATTAAAACAAAAACAATTAAATAATAAAAGAAAAACAAAAACACTGACTAATCAAGAATTTAGTCAGTGGTTTTATTAACAGTCTTAGTGCCTTTTTTTGATATTTCAATATTTCGAAATGAGACCTTCTGCATGAAGACAAATTTTTTCTAATGGCAATATTACTTTATGACACAATATTAATCTCACATGGCCACAACTAGAGATACAGTACAAAAAACATCTTTTCAAAACAAACACCTGGCTAAAGGTCATGGATGGATGAGGGGAAATCTTTGTGACAGAAATCAATGGCGCTCGTGGCCAACCCTTTCTTCTACAAATTTCATTTAGACTAAAATTGCTTTTTGGTTTTGGTGGATTTATGATTGCTGCCAGGACTAGGTTTACTGGCAATGTTTTTCCAATCCATGAGGTGTGACAACCCTAATGGACATCAGGTTGGAAGACCATACAAAACATAGGACTCTGACCCAGGACACCAACCCTTGTGTCTTGTATCCTGTTATAGTGGCTACAACAAATGTGGGGTTTGTGACCCCTAGTAGCACTATGGAGTAATGTTTTGAAGGGTAGGTCTCTGTTGTGTTTCTATCTTGCTAGTATCTCCTGCCATGCTCACAAGGACATGCACAAGAACAAGGGCGAAGCCTGAACACATTCCTGACAGTTGTGTGTTACACCTCAAGGATATACAAAGTGCATTTTGTTGAGTTTACCAAAAAAGAAACTCTGCAAGATACCTGTAATGGTAGGGAAAGGTTATGTTTTTTATTAAATAGTTAAAAAAATCAATGGGTTTTATCTCCTGGTTCAAGATCTAATATTTAACCAAGGTCAAAGCCTTTCCCAAGCCATAACCCAGTGCTTAGAGCTGACAAAACATAAGTGTAAAAATACTTAGGTGCCATGAACAGTTCCTGCATGGACACACAACCAAAATGTGTTGGGAGTGTACGTTTTGCTGATTTGTTCAGTAAAGCGTTTCTCCGGATTCAGATTTTTAGGAGACAAGGTTGTCATTGCAAATGTTAAATTTTTTTGTCCACAGGGATTTCTTTTCTCTTACGTCTGTTCCTTTAAATAGGTTTTCATCTCATTCATTTTGGGGGAATGGTTGAACTTTGCTTTGTTATATAATTTAAATAAATGGTTTACAATAACCTTGATAACATTGTACCATGCCTGAAACCGGATTTTTTTTTTTTTTCAAAAGCGTCATCAATAGCTCTTTATGCCCAGCCTCACCACGTCTGTGTTGGGCTCCACAGAGGCAGACAAAAGAGAAGCTGGAGATCCTCTACTCCTGTCTCTGGTCTCTCATCTGACATGCACACATGCTGGTTATCTGTCAAGCGGATGTCATGTCTGCTCTAAACGGCTGACATCTCTGCTCTCCAACTGGATTCAAATGTTTTTCATCTTGAGCAGATTCCACTGATGCCTTTCAGAGCTGAATGACAGACACAGTGCCATGAAACAGAGGATTGGTTCAACTAAAAGGGGGATGAGGGTCCCCAGTTAAACTGCACGTTTCTGTAACAATGACAGAACCACAATGATCTGAACTGCAGACAGATCCGTCTTCATTAGATGGAGGAGACTACAGACTGCGTTAACAGTAGAACAAGAGGCAGAGTCTGAAAATAAGAATGGTTTACCTAAAATTACTCATAGCTGAGGATCAGAGATCATTCTCCTCTAAATCAAACTGTCATGTAATTACATTAACAATGCTGCTAACTGAGAGGTATATTTAACCAGTTGCTTTAAATCAAGGCTCGCGGTGGAAAACAATATTATCTCGTTAGTGGTGAGGCAGCCACTGGCACTGATCCCCCCGTTGAATTGCGGGCCGCCTGAGGACACTATTAAAGGAGCATCTGACCTGTCCACCCACTGACAGCTCAATATAAATGTTCCTCTTTTTAATAGACCATCTTGCTGAAAAATATGTCGACAAACCTTTTAAAAAAGCCATTTCAGGAGAACTCCAATGGTTCCACCCATTACATTTTATGCTCCAGTCCATTCACATAAACTTGATGCTCAGCCTCGGTTGCTGTTTTTATGGTCCGATATGGACACTCGGCACTGCACTTCATTCCTGGGGAGATGTAAGCCAGAAGGCGAACAGTCATGGAGCGCAACCGGAAGATGGAGGCAAGCAATTGATAGACTGCTTTTTGGAAGCTTATATTTCACTTTATTCAGACAGTATCCAGCCTCAAGTGAATAACTACCAGGCCATAGCGTAGCATTACTTTAAAAGAAAAGAGGAAACTACCCAAGGCTGAATGGCTGATGAGTTTCCCTCCGACTTCCTTCCCAACATTGCCTGACTACAGATGAGCACTCATAAATGTCTGTTAGGATTTAAATTATCAAACTGCATAGAAAAGAGGTTTCAGGGGACAGTTGTTAAGGCCAATGTGTTAAATTTACGATTGGGAGCTGCAAATCTGTAATACTAAGTACAGGGAATTAGCGTTCAGAGAGGACATTAAACTTTCCCGACATGTTCTAAGACATCTTGAAATAATACTATATGCCAGTTTAGAGACAGATGTCGAGCTGTCACTTCTTCACTGGTTTTAATGACAGCAGAGCTGCAACAACCATCCCCCAGAATGAAAATCCTTAAGAGGAATTTCAGTTGATCATGAAAAAACATGTTACATGTCTCAGAGCAAACTGCAGAATATTGTTCTTTGGATAACAATCCACATATCTAAAAGATACCATATGCCAGAAATGTATGACATGAAACCAGCTTCCATGCAGTTTAAAAGATGTTGCCAGTAATGATAAAGCCACACAGAATTATCACCTGACATGCCCCTCAGCTCTACAGAGTCCTTTAGCATCTTACAGCTCACTGTTTTGGTTTTTGGGCCCCCAACTTCCTGTTCTGGTTCACTCTCACAGCTCTTATAATGTTGTTTTCAGCGGCAGCAGGCAGCTGTTTCCTGCTAAAAATATCTACAAACCCACTGTACACTACCTACTCAGCAATCAGCACCAACAGCAGAAAAACATGTTAGCAACTGATCGATAAACACAGTGGCTGAGCTAAAGGACCAAATGCTTCCCTCCGGAGTTGGTGGACACCAGAAAAGAGCTAGAAGTAGGTTGAATATAGGAATTGCATTCAACAGATTACCACAAACATGACTCCTAATCAAGGCTAATGTTGCTCTGTGTCTCTTGGATGTTTAAAGGGGTATTTTTGTTAAGAAGTTCACTAACTTAAAAGCTGAAAATAATGTGAATGTCGTATTCACAGCTTGTTTCCACAGCTTGTTCTTATATTTTTTAATATTTTCATGTGCTATATAAATAAATTGACTCAACATAACTTGATTACAGGAACTGTCAGGCTGTTTATTCACACTTATCATGTTCTATGGACTGATTCATAATTTATCAACCACCATTTCACCTTTTGAAAGCAGCAGCATACAAGAAAAATCTACTTTTTTATTTGAGTCTTTCAAACTTTTATGTATGATGTTTTCAGCTTGGACTCACTATAAACTCAGCAGGTGCTTGTAGCTCTTTGAAGTCTGTAATCCCCACACACAACAGGAACCATCCAGACTTCAGGTTGTAAATATCAAGACAAGATAAGTCAGGGTCATTTCAGATCAGTCTGTGAGTCAATCACTATGGTTAAGACTGAAGTTGTAAACCCATCAAACTAACAGACCATCTGCTCAGGCCATCAGTTCATTTCCTCTTTGTCAGATGCTTTATATGAAAATGCTATATGTTGGACTTTGATGCACTTGATTAGGATAGGATGCACTGTTGTAGTGGACTTGATGGCACAGATAGAGAAGGTGTTCACATCAAACTTTGGGCAGCCTTTACTGTATTCTTTGGCTGCGCTTTTTTCTGTCCTCCATCTGACTGGTTCTGCGCTAACACATCTCAGGCCTCTCCAAGTATGGCTGCACCTGTCTGCTTCTGTTTCTATCATGACTCAGCCAAGCCTGCCTGCTTCCCGCCAGAAGATATTAAAACAGTGGATACACTCTGCAGACATATACTGCGTGCATGCCGCTCTAGAGATACAGAAATGGAAATAAACATCATTTCCGTTTGCAAAGATCAAATGCATTGTTGTTTCTAACCGACGGGAGACAGCAATGTGCTTCCCGTGACTAGTCCACTGGAAAGTGAAAGACGAAGGTGAAGAAACCAAAACAACACAGACTGGGTTTACTCCTTGACGTGTTCCAGGCAAACAAAATCGCCCAGGGAGTTTGATGCACATAAATCACTATGGGTTTTTCAGACTTCATGACAAAGGCAGTTTGCACAACTTACATCTTGCATACATCTTTGTTTACGAATGAGTATGTACATTTGCTTATCCAGAGGACATCTGTGGAGTAGGCCATCATTCAGTGTGGCCCAGGACACATTTGCATTCACACTCCAAAAGAATGTGGCCATATGCATCCTCAGTCAGTCTTGGGAGTTAATACCAGTTCTGAACAGGACCATACATTCTTATATGACTCTTGCATTGCCCATATAAGAATAAGGGAAAGGCTTAGACATCAATGGAAGAAAGGAAATGCAGCACAAACTACAGTAAAAATCACAAAGTAGAAAAAAATCTGGATGCTTGAATTCAAAGTAAGCACAAGGTCTACAGAAGAATATATGTTTGTGTTACACAATATTTATTGTCAAGTAAACAAAGATTTTTAAAAAAAATATTTATCAAGAAAATGTCAGAGTTGTGAATAGACAGCCATCGCTTCCTACCTTTAATGTTAGCAACGATACCAGTGCACAGGAACAATATGTTTGAAGGAAGAATGACACTATTCTTCTTTATGATACATAAACTGTAATGAGTTGGTAATTTCAAAGTTAATGTTACGTAACAACATGCATCAAACAGCCTCTCATATAACACAGTCTGTGGAGCAGTGATTCACCGTCACTGACAAATTAATCACCTCAAAAATTCTTCAACACATTAAAATTTCAACAGAGCACAGAAACCCTGTGATAAAAAATGGAGCCGTGGCCAATTTGAAAGGGGACTGTACCTCCTCGTGCTGAGCTTCAGCCAAGCATAGACCATTAACAGCAATACAATTGACTAACTTTAAAGGACGTTGCTCTAAGTGCTGGGTAAGGGTAGGCTTTTAGTTTGTAAGACCCAATTACCGCCATGCTGTTAGCACTTCTCCACTAATTGCATTCATCAGCTGCAATCGTTATCACCAGGCCCTCTTTCGATTTCTATCAAAATCCAAAAATCCTCATTTCTTTGAGTTTCAGAATAGCTAGAGGTAACTCATAATGTGGTGGGGGATAATGGGTTAACATCTGAGCTGTAATTAGAGAGGGAATGGAGATAGAAGACTGCTGGCGTATCTGACTCTGAAACAGTGTGGGTCCAATCTGCTGCAATGAAGCACAGAGGCAAATTTTACTCTAAGCTATTTTCCCGGTCAGTGTTTGCTTGAAAACACTGATCACGTGCAAACTGACCATTATGTATGCAGAGTAGAGAGACTGAGACTCCGTAAAATTCTGGTTTATTACCAGTTTCGCCCAGGCCATCATTTCTATAATAACAGCAATCACAAAGGTAATTGCTAGGATGTCGGAACACAGCAACATTGTGGTCATGTGCTTTGATGAATGGTGATTTCATAAAATGTATACACTGTATAGAGGCCCATTTCTCTTGAGAAAAATAATCACACAAACAGGATTACAAATTTGTATCTGTTCCCTTTTGCCTCCTATGTTTCCTTCCTTGGTGTGCATTCATAGAGAATGTGATCCGCAGTGGCTTTGTGTTGGCTTTGGTTGTTACGGATTTTGTCGTGAGCCAACTGCTGCATCTATATCGAAATGGCTGATCAGCTTACAAAAGAGCAGATTGCTGAGCTCAAGGAGGCATTTTCGCTCTTTGACAAGGATGGAGATGGCACCTTCACCACCAAAGAGCTGGGCACAGTCATGCGCTCACTGGGCCAGAATCCCACAGAGGCAGAGCTTCAGGACATGATCAATTGATCAAGTGGATGCTGATGGTAATGGAATGATAGACTTCCCAGAGTTCCTGACCATGATGGCCAGGAAGGACACAGACAGCGAAGAGGAGATCAGGGAAGCATTCCGTGTCTTTGAAAAGGACGGCAATGGATACATCAGTTCTCCTACTAAAAACGTTGACCTACAAACCCTAGTCAGACCTTTGTTAATGTCTGTGCCTTGAATACATTGTGGATTCTAACTTCTCCTGTCTTCTGTGCCTCAGGATATCCTCCTCCACCGCCTACCTTCACCCTGCTCTACAGACATTTTACTCTCCCCATGCTCCGGAAACCTCTGGACTCATAACTACCTGCACCTGTTCGAGCCCTGTCCTAAGGACCTGATAAGAATGATGGCTAAAATCTAAATAATAAGTTATATGAAAGTGAATTTTCTCTTCAAACTCTGCACTGTAGCAGATGAAAAGAGCTTTTTGTTTTTTTATGACCATGACAATACGCACAATGAAAAAAACAAACTCAGGAATGAGCTTCAATTTCCACCAAGAACGTGACTAAAACTATTGATATTCTCTGAACACATATACTATCCCCCTGCTCCCCTCTGTTGGCTACACAACCGCACACACAGAGGATACAACCAAGGCCACACACAGCCACTCATGGCTCATCTATACAGCTGCCATTCAGATCCGTATAGCAGAGGACGTTTGATGGTTTTCTAATCTCAGTAGCTGCCACTGGGAGATGGGGCGAGCTGACCCCTGTCATCCCCACAGTGCATCTCAAACAGCCCCACATCTCCATCTCAATCTCCCTTTACTCGCTATCTCCGTCCACCATTGTGTCATCCACCTGCTCTCCAAATGTCAGGACGAATGCTCCGCAGCAGCATCCCTGCGCGTCCCCAGGGTGGGGGTGACCTGCTCCGCAGCCGTTTGGTATAATGTCATGCTATCCCTGGGCAAGGGTTCCACGCTGACCTGCTGTGTGGAGTGTGCAGCCTGATGTATGCTATCACACAACAACAGCCACCCAGATACAGTATGTACTGCATTACAAGGCTCCTTATGGGCCAGTAAACTAGAAGAACGCATGTACTGAAGCTTCTGATGAGAAATAGTGAGGTAGAAAATGCACAGAGTGTGCGTCCAGTTGGTTCGGATAAAAATCTTCCTCCAAAATGTTTCTTCATTTGAATTCATGCCTTAATTTATGTGGGTAACTTCACAAACGTGGCACTAACTGACCTGTGAAACAGAGCCAGTAAAACCAAAGGCTTGTTTTGCAGTCAGGGACAATTTATCTGACAGTTCTCTTTGCCCTTCTGTTGCTTACTTTTAGTCTCTTTCTTTCTTTCTTTCTTTCTCTGGCAGTGACTATGTTTCCTGATTGGTAATAAAGTTCAAAAAGATTATTTTACATATTAGTAAAATATGGAGCCCCAACACTGACAAAATATATTAAAAAGATATCAGACATAGAACTAATAACTGAATATATCAATAAATGATATTGTTAGCTATATCATTAATATTATGTATTAAAGGAAATATAAGGCATTATACTTGTATACAATACTTTTCCTTTTCCCACCAAAAGGTTGATTTAAAAAATGAAAAATTAATTATCTATTTATCTGTCACTAACACTAATTACTCTTTTACTTTTTTTTGGTCTTCATACACATAGTTATTTACCTAACATATAGCAATATTTCCCATTTTTGTCACTACATTCACAGGTTTTCTCATGTTGATATGATAATGACATGGCTGTGTCCACACATGTCCAGTGTATAGACCACTATAAAAGAGACTTTTGTAAAACTCCAAATATTACAAAAGAAATATTACACCTGTAATTTATTGTACCAGAGTTAGCTTGAGACTAATTCTCATCTGCAAAAACTAGATGCAATGCAAAGTTACACACAACATCACACACACTGACTTGGCAGTAAGCATATGTTTGACAAATTAAAGGCAAGGATATTTGTGAACAACCTTCACAACATTATGTTCATCCTCAAGTGCATGTCTCTTTTTGTCTTCATGAAATACCACAATAGAAGAGAGTTTGTTTCTATGTTTGTTTTTGCTCTCCATTTCAATTATTTATTTAACAACATTATTTATTGATGTCTTCAGTATATTTTTGACTTGTCCGGGATTCCTTCACTACATTTTGTCAGTTTTGGGACTCCATAAAGAAGGTGAATCTAGAGAAAAGAAGCAGAAACTGGTATTAAGTAAATATTTCTTCTTTTGACTTTTAATAATCTAGCAGTTTCTTTTTAATATTTCTTTGCTGATTCACTGTGAAAAAATAATATGAATGATAATTTTCATTGTTCAGAACACAATGACTACATCTACTACAGATCTATTTGAAGTTGGACTGTAACAAATTATATAATTACGATTTTCAAAAATACTTTTTTTTTAACACACAAAAAAAGGGGGGAGGGGGGCTCTGCTGCTGCCTGGTTCTCATCAAGACCCATCAACCATGAAAAGCTCTCCTCACATCCTCACAGCCTTTTTTCCCTCCAGGCTGGCACAGGGAAACAATTCTAATTTATCTAGTAAGCATATTTTACTTTACAATTCTTATTAATGTGACACATCTTAATATATCTTTTCTAAACATTAATCTGACTGAGACAGTCGGGGAAAAAAGTTTCTTTTGGATTCTGCCATTAATTTGGGCTCCGGAGAACCAGTTTGTTCCTAATATGAAACACTGAAAATGAAGAGGGAAAAAAAGTTAAAGCCAATTTCCATAGAATACAAAAAAAAAAAATCCCCCGAAGCATGAAAATCAGCTTGAGAATGAGCCATTAGAGTGCATCACACAGTTTTTAGAAAGTCTCTACCATAAGCAAATATGGAAATATTCCACTGAATTCAAATGAGAGCCAGTGCACAGTTTCATCTTATTAATAAGGCAGCACGGCCCCTTGTGTGCGTGTGAATATAGAACAGGACCTTAATTTAAACCCAACGTAAACCTGAGCTCCAAAGTAATTCTGATTCCAATTTGTGGAGCCATCCATGAGCCATGTGGCTTAATACCTTATATTTAAAAATGTAACAGAGTTTACGACCTGTAAACGGCACTGCTTAGAGTGTTTTTATCTCAAGAACAGGGAGCTGCTGCCATGTTGCATCACACAGCCTCAGTGGGAAATGTGTTTTTCACGCCTGTTTTCCTCTCTACCACATTTCAGCGTTGGCTCTCGCAGACACTGACCAACAAACCACATAGAGCTTGATTACTGTTTTTTTTTTAAATGAGACAGAGTGAGTTACTGTGAAGAGAAAAACAGTATCCAAGTATCTAAATGGCTGAGCAGTGAGGCTCCTATTTGACCTGGTCGCATCATCAGTCTAAATCCTTTGGACGGGGCCAAAACACATTGTACAGCCGAAAGGTACTTTGTAATCATGCTCACTCTCTTTCCAGACCCCTCTGCTCTCGCACCCTCTCTCGCTCCTCCTCTCCCTCTCCACTCTTTCATGACTAGCTAATGAATGTAGATGGTGCTCTGGGGGATGCAGTGGTCTTATTACAGGGGTTATGTGTGCACGCTGTAAGCTCAGCGTGCTCCAGTCAGGCTATGGCGAAAGGTTCAATTGCTTTGGCGAAGCCCCCACCTCAATAAACAGAAGGGCTAAAGAGGTTTGTTTATTGGGCCCCACCTTGACTTGACCTCCGTAGCTCAGGGACAGGCTGCGTGATTACCCAAGTGTCAGTGCAGCCTGGGGAGAATGGGGCCAGGCTACTTGTGTTGGCCCTCTCTCAATCTCTCTCTCTCTCTCTCTCTCTCTCTCTCTCTCTCTCTCTCTCTCTCTCTCCCTCCCCTCATAAATCACAGGAATAAGCGCACAAACCACAAGAGTGGGACAAATGCAAAACCACAGAGACAGTGATGTAAGCCTGAAGATTAAACGGTTTATCCAAGATGTTTGCAGTCAAACAAGTGGGACTTAAGACTCTACTGTCAGTCTACAGAACAATCTTCAAATATATTCAGTAAATATCAGATGTATTGATTAGATTATCACATGAGAAGGTGAAAAGTAAACATGACTGATGTAGAGTTGCAGTGAACAAAAAAAGCTAATACCATACATTGCCAAAGGTATGTGGATGTCTGAACATTATACTCATGTGATTGCTGGACACTTCATTCCAAAAATCAATTCACATGCTGCTGGAACAGGTTCCATTCCTCTGGGAAGGTTTTCCACAAGATTTTGGAACCTGACTGGAGTAATCTGCTGCCATTCAGCCAGAAGAGCATTAGTGAGGTCGCACACTGATGTTAGGCAAAAAGGCCTGTCTTTCAGTCGCCTTTGCAGTTCATCTCAAAGGTGTTGGATGAGGTTGAGGGCAGAGCTCTGTGCAGGCATGTGAAGTCCTTCTAAACTAAAATGGAAAACAAATGTATTTATGGACTTCACACAGACATGTTGAAACAGGAAAGGACCTTTCATAAACTTTTCCCACAAAGATAGAAGTACGCTATTGTTCAAAAGATCACTACATGATGAAGCATTAAGATTTTGATTAATGGGAACGAAGTGGATCTGGTTCAAACCATGAAAAACAGCCACAGATCAAAAGCACACAAAGGGATGTGGGCAGGTAAGACCATATAGTGTTTTTCATCATTTTACTTGAATGTAAGGATGGAGGAAAATGAGTAATTGGACTGCATTTTCTGTAGCGCTTTCATCCAGGGCGTTTTGAAATTTGCCTCTCATTCACATCCACTCACACAAGACACTGGCCTACCCGTTTGGAGCGACTGGAGATCAGTGCTTTGCTAAAAGAACACCTCAACATGTGGACAGGAGTGGGTAATCGGACCACCAACACCTACAGTCAATGGATGACCTGCTCTTTAATATATCCATCACATCACAAATCTATCCTGCTCGATAATTCTAACAGGATTCACTTGATTTTGAGTGTGATGTTGTTGAACACAAACCATTTTTAGAGCAGATATTTTTGCTGTGTCCCAACTTCATAGTATAAACTAACTGTACACAGTGTATAATGTATGCAAATATATAAAATATGCTGTGAGCAGTTTCTCCAGTTCTTTGTACATTCTGTTGCGGGACAACACTGTTCAACAACAGCAAAAAAAAAAAAAATCACGCTTTGTAATCTGTATACTGACTGTTATGGCTATAATTTATTTGGATCTGGGACACAGCAAGGAAAATTAAATGGAGTGGTGTCCCCCCAGGCTAATTAATTACTAGAAATGTAACAAGAATGCATACCTAACCATTCAACATAATTCACTGCTGCTGAAGTTTTCACTCAGCTGACAGAGAGTTAACTGCTGTCACAGCTTTGTCTTCTTCTGTCTTTGGCTTAAACTGAAACACACCTCGACAAGGCACGTGCAATATTCCATTAGGTTTCATACAATGTGTATCCTCTCCCCGTGTAGTCTATCCTGTCATGACCCTAGATTTTGACACCCGATCAAAGTCTTTTGCTGGTCATGTTTTTATTTTTTGTTTTAAACTAACATGGAGATGTTTCCCTCCAGCCATTTTGTGCTGTTTGTCCTCCAGTAAGGCTCATTATTTCAATGTGTAGTCACAGTTTCTACCGTTATACCCAGGGATCAGGCCATCTCTCCATTAAGGGAAATCACTTTGAAAGGTCTTGTCCCCGGCCACAAACTCACACACAGATGCATGCACACCCTTACTGTACTGGTATTACTTTGTGCCATGTTTTCTCATGTGTTTGACTTGCATGACTTTGCTATACATATTTACCTTGCTGGTGAGAAGAGAAAACAAGAAAGCTGAGCTAATTATATCACTTTCTTTTAAAAATGTCAGTGAAGTGAACTGTGGCCAGCACATGTGACTGACCAGCAACCTGTTGTGGTTGTAGGTTGTCTGTATGCTGTACCATTTTATTCAGTATGCACTCAGTGAAGTAACTCCACTGTAATCCATCCAAACAACCTATGTGATGTTATAATTTACTGATGCAATATAAGCTGTCATATGTGTTATGATGCGTCTTTGTTTTATTGTGCTTCCTTATTGTTCAATGTAAAAAAAAATGGCTGTATGTAAAAATGTATGATACTGTTTTCAGGAGCATTAAGTGCTGTATCTGTCCTTTTCTAAAAACAGTTAACAGGAGCTAGTGTGTTTGACTCCGCATACATTTATGACTGAGAGGTTGTCGGTTTAAATCCCTGGGAAATCAACAAAATAGAAACAGTATACAGGGACAATCAAAGAGTTGTTCACTGTTTTCCTCAACGACATCCATTACAGTCTAGTCAGCAGGACACACAGTAAAGAATAATGCCAGAAAAGTGTGTTTGTTTGCTCTTCTTCAAAATACCATTAATGTCCATGAAATTTCTATCCTGCTGGTGTATTTGCCACAGTCTGATGCTGCTGCTGTTTGTTGTCCTGTCCTCCCAAACAAAGGCTCCCATTATTTTTTTTTAAAAAAAAGAAGCCTTGTTTGACATTTTGTGGGCAATGACTGTAATGGAGAAAACACGAATAAATAAAATTGTATCAGTACTTTTCTCTGTTCCTCAGTTTCAACAGGAGAGCTGCTGAGCAGCCAATAGTAGCTGACTTGGGTATATATGTGAGCTTCTGTACATTATGAGTGAAAAAATCCTTTATGAATGAAAGCACCATGCTCAACCAATTGATCCCTGAAAAAAAACAAAAACATTCAGTGTTGTACCTATGTGGCTTCTGTGTGACGATGCACTGGTCAGTTGTCCCCAGAGAGACACCATACAGACGGTCAGCAGCAGCGCCCTTCTGCACATGCTCTGTAGGTCCCTCTTCCGCATTCTGAAAAAAAAGGCAAAGACAAAACTCTTCAGCCATTTTTGCATCACACGAACACTGCGGCGTGCAGGCTAGCTCACTTGGGCTCGTGCCAACAAGCTCCCAAAGCCTTGACTTGGCAGTCAGAGATGGTCAATTAAAGTAACTCCTGGAATCACAAAGCTTGGATCTAAAGAGCTTTACCTGGGCGCCTTGGATGTGTTAAGGATTAGCCTGCTGAGGGCCACACACAGCAGGGTTCCCCATGGAATGCAAAATGCAACTATACTGCCAAGAAATTTCTAACAAGAACCATAACAGAACGTACCAACCAACGCCTTCTCTCAAGGCCTGCGCAGGTCAGCGTTTAAAGCAGAAAAATCAGCTCAGTGGAAATGCAGCAATCAGTGGGTTTGCTCATGGAGGCAATGCAAATCTGGGCTTCTTTTTTTTTTTTTTTTGCACCAAGTTAAACTTTACTGAACTCTTGACATGCAAATTTGTGCTGCTGACCAATAGCCATCTTGACAGTGGTGACATTTGAAGACACAGAGATCCATAAGTGTGTGAGGTAGAGGAAGCTATTGTAGCTTATTAGCTTTGCTACACAATTCAGCTTTATTTAACCTCCTGTGTAAGAGTTTAACTGCTCCACAAAAGAAGAATGGTTTACAGGCAGTAATGAGACAGGACTCAATGATGCCAGTAGGGCTGGTACTTTTGATTAAACAATGTGAACTTACTGTCCTGTTAGCAACCAAACTAACAAGCTTGCTAGCTGTCAATTTGCAAGCTCATTAGTTTGGAGAGCTCGTTTTTTTTTTTACCCTCTTCTATAGCTCCTTGTTGAATGAAATGATGTAAAATCCCGGGAACAAAATGCAAGGTTGGAACAAACAGGACAGCACAGAGGAAACAGAAAGACGTCCAGAGAGCTAATATAACTGTATAATGCTTAAATGTTCCAGACTGGCAACTGCGTTAGCCATTAGCTCGCCAGCTACAATAGTTCACCAACTAGCCCTGCAAGTAATCACTACACTATCGAGCTTCTAGTACAAAATATTTCACCAATTTCACGGTGCCACATTCTCATGTGTTTTGGCACTTTGTGCACCATACAACCCTCTTTATCCATTAAAACCACACAGGGATTCACACTGTGTACATTTTCTTAAAAATAAGAAATCAAACAAGTGATTAATTGCATGCTGATTCAACAAATTATTAGGTTGCTTTCAGTGTGTAATTATAATGGTACGTACTGGATGTGTTGAGCAGGTATCTGGCTGCATTCTTGCAGACACATTCAGAGATAATTTTAGAAACTATAAACACACTGCAATTTATAATACCAATTTAGATCTGGAGACAGAGAACAAATGAAGTCTGTTTAAGCTCTCTGTCTCTTCTCGCCCACTTGCTGTCATCCTGCTACCTGGGAGGTGAGTAATGCTGTTTGTGTGGCCTGTCTTAATGTGCTCTGCTCAGTAATCTTCTTGTACTTTCAGAGGGCTGTTGTTCAGTAATTCTCTCCATCTCCATCTGAGAGGCCCGTGGAGAGCGGTACAAGCAATGCAATCAGTGGCTCATCTTACTGCCAACAGAACTGGCCTCCTCTCTCGTGAGAAAGCAGTCACAAATCACAGCTCTGCTTTGAACCCTAGTCCAGTTCAGCCAGTCAAATTGGTAAAATGCTTGGTTTCATGCATAGAGATCAACTCTTGCTTATCTGGCAGAGGCTTGCATGTGAGGGAAATGTTTCGCTGTGACTGCCTTTGTACTGACAGCCAGAGCTGGGAGAAATCTTAACGGGAGGCTCTAATTCTGTACAGTCTCAGACAGCTGACGCAGTCAGGATGTTATGAGTGCACAGACTGAAGACAAACATAGACAGTGTCTGTAACATCACCCTCAGATTTATGAAGGGACTATTTGAAGCCTGGGGTTTATATTTACGCTCACTGCCATCTGGTCAGGTGTCAAAGCCAGAGCTTTTGGGCAAAAGGGTTAGAGCCTGGATGGACCTGAGGTGAGGCAAAAAAGCGGCAACCCTGACAGCTGACTGTAATAGGCTAAGACACCTGTCAGTCAAGACAAACTTTGCCTACAAGTTTAAGTTTAATCCTTTATTGGTCCCTCAAGCTGGGGAAATTTATTCTCTGCATATACACATCTATCTAAGCCTCAATATCCTCTGAAAAGTAAGTTTCAAGACAACTGCATGCAACATTATCAGACAGAGGCCCTTGATGGACTCTATCTTCACCACCTTCAAACTGGCTTCAACACTTGGCCACTGTGGTTACCCACAAGTATTTGTCTGGCTTCGGCAGACTATTACGTTACAAAGGAGATACACACTTCAGCATCCAGTGTAACTACAGTGGTTGATTTGATCTTTTAGTTTGTTCATCGGGGACTGACCAGTTAAATTAACTCCCACAGAGCTAGAAAACTAATTTTCACCTGCAGTCGCTGTAGTTTGGTTCAATATCAACACACACTGCCTCCAACACCAAACCAGATAAACTGGTAACATGATTAGAAAAATATTTTTTCACTTTGGCAGGGCAAATTTGGAGCACTGTTGCAAATATAGTACTTCTAATGTGAGTCTTGCTCTAGAGACCAGCTCAACAGTTCTACCTCACTTTCAGTTTAATACCTTTAAATTCTTCCACCTCTGTTTATCTTAAAAAAGAAATACTGCACAAATATTCCACATTAAACATTTCAGCTCTGTTTCACAATCTTATTTTTACATATTTGCAGTTACAGATAATAAGACAAGAGAAAACTAATAAATCTTTGTGACGGCTGAACTCCAGAAATAATTGGAGTTTGAGAGTGTCCTGCCCTGCTTGTTGAAAATGAAATGTCAAGCAGTTAGTCTGTGAGTGTTTATAGATTTTTGGTTTGGACAGTTGGATGCCTGGGTTTTATTCCAAACTAGATTTAAATGTACTCTAGCATCTAATACTACAATTTCCATCTCATGTCTGGTGGTGTTCAGGTGGCTTGTTGGAGCTAGTTAACAGGAAAATTATTCCAACTGATGGATGTGACACTGAGACCAGGTGGCTCATCACAAAATGGTCTGATCAGGGTAAACCTATTTAGGCATTGGTTCAGTCTGATTTTTACATGCAGGAGGCACACATACGCATTTAGTGTGGCGATCAGTTTGGATACAGTTTGGGCCATCGTTTTGGATATCATGCTATTTACAGGCCCTCTCGTAAATTAACGATAAGTTCATTTATTAGACAGTTACAAGCTATTCAACTGTGCATGTAAAGTCAGTGTGTAGGTTAGAACTATAGTATATAAAAAAGTGAATACACTGTAGTGCTGCACGATTAATCTAATCGCAATCGCGATGTCACGCTGTGCGATTACGTAACTGCATAGGTTAGGTAATCGTGCAGCACTACTCCACATTGGTTTACATTTAATCGCAAATCGCATTCTTTTATGCGGTTACGTAATCGCACAGCGTGACATCGCGACTGCGATTAGATTAATCGTGCAGCACTAATACACTGTAGTTCTTACTCTAGTTCTTCATTTCTTCTTGAAAAACATACTTTAATTTGTTTTTTGAAAAATATGTTCATATGTTCATATGGCAATTTAGGTATGACTAAGGTTTTTGTTTAAGCAACTCAAAGCACTGGGTTAAGATATGGGTTAGATCATGACTTTGGTTAAACATTTTAATGGTCAAGAATGGTACAAAGCAAAACTTTATATATATGTATGTAACCTAATCTTTCCCAGACCCAGTGTTTTTGGTAACACAAACCTAACCACAAGCAGGACACATAATGCTAACCCTGGTCTACAGTGAAAGCCCTGAGCATTATACGGCCCCTGACTCACCCCAACTGCCTCCCTCTGACTTCTGTATCTAAGGACTGGCACACAAAACTTTGCCTGTAAACATTATCCCCACATCAGTTATATTTCCTCCAAAATGTAACGGTCAAAACCATTTAGTAGTATAGAAAAATAATTTCTATGAGGCTAGTTTGTCTGATTTCACCATAAACACCAGAAGAGCTAAATGAACCATGAACACCACAAATTACTTCAATGAGCAGTTTCTAAAGAAACAGGTGCTAGTTAGATGTGGCTTTTCCACAAGACAGAGTCATCTAACAACACAGAATTAGCGACTCAACTTGCAACTTAATCACTAACTTTTTCTTGTCCATTTTTTAACGCCATCCACTTTGTAATTTCAGGATAACCAGCTGATACAGAATAGATGTTGTGCATGCTGCAGGCAACTTTTGGGTTTCATAGCAACCACAGTAAAATAATACTCCTTGGACCCTTTGATCCCCAACTCCTTCTGCTATTAGTGATTCTCACAGCTGCTAATTGAGAAAAAAAAACCCTCTCTGATTATGGCCTAATGGACAGAGATAATTGACACACAAATGTGCCCACACAGATCCACACAAGCTTTCACACAACAAACTTTCCCCACAGCACCTATTGCCTTGTGGCAGCAGTGAGTCAATGGGACCAATAAAGACAGAGGAGTGTGTTTGCAGCTGATACATGACACAGGGTGGACGAGCTTGAGGTGGCTGCTGTGGTTGGAGGGCAAAACAAAACCAGTGTTGTTGTTTTCTGTTAGGCATTTTTGTTTACCTCTTATCTAAATATGACACACTGCTGGTTGTGTACCAGCAGTCATGCCTCAGGCCAAGCCTTCTCTCAGTTACATAAACAGCTATTATACTGACATCTGAAACATGCAGTGTGCTGAAACTCAGTCAAGCTGAATAAAACCTTCAGTTCAGTTGCTGCTGTAAAACTCAGTATTTTGTTTTTTATTTTTTAAGTTGTCTTTTTTTGGCATTTTTGTCTTTATTTAATAGTTGACAGTCTAGAGAGAGAAATAGGGACAGAGGAAGCAAGTGTAGAGAGAGGGGAGGACCTGGCATGTAACAAAGGTCCCCCAGCTGGCAATCCAGTCCTGGATGCTGCAGTTATGTGGTAGGTACAGTAATCATTAGGCCACCTGACGCCTGGTAACACTGAAACATTAAATATTTTCCTTATATGACACTCTATGTGCTTGCTGAAATTAATATTAACTCCTTAGCATTCAGTTTTCCCCATTTGCTTACCCATAACTTGCTTTACATTTGTTAAAATCATCTAATTTCACTTTGTCCAACAGTATCATATACTGTATATTCAGTATCAGCTTGTTCGCGCTCTGCTGATGTTGCACTGAGTTAAATATTTAACACACCTTGTTTTTTTATGGCTGCATCATTCCATCAATTGGAAATGGTTTGCATCATTTTATGCATATTTCTTCAAAAGTCAGCCTGACATATTATACTATCATCAAAAAGCTTAGAGTGACAGTATGAGTTTATAAGGACTGACACACAGGCGTTGTCACTCCTTGTAAAGGGTTTAGAGGTTCGGGATCTAAACTCATATTATTTCTCTGATGATTTACAACAAAGCTCTTTAACTGATTATAGAATATATGAGGTTATAGGTAGCGCTGCAACTAATTATTGTCATTATCAATGAATCTGCTCATTACTGTATCAATATCACAACAAACCAAATACTGGAGCAAAATAACTATACTATTTAGAAAGACGTCTATAAATTACTTCCTTGCAGGCACTTCTGTTTCTTTGCACCTACTCCCAATGCAGACATGTAAGCCATATTCAAAAGGTTAAGTATTCAACTGGTTCATTGACCTTGTGGTTTACTCATGATGGTTTGCCAAATTAATTCCCTGTCTGAGTCAAATGAATACACTTAACATCAGGAAATGTGTTAACAATAAGACCAGCTAGGTTAGAGGGCTGTATTACAGTATATAGACTGTATGTACTGTATTTACAGTTCATGTTTCATTTTATATTGAGTGGTTCAGTGAACTGATGTGTAAAAACACACTATGGACGCTTTCATTTCAGTGTATGACAGCTAACTTAAATCGAACACTTGGGTCTCAGGACTGTATTTTATACATTTTATAGATCTCCAGTTATTTCATCTGCATAAAAACCAGAAGTAAGCACACATAAAGGACACACTGACATCATTTTGGAGCGTTGGAACAATTAAGGGAAACTACAGTCCTTTCATTGACTGAATTACAGGAGAAGTCATGGGTATTAAGGACTAAATGACAACGTCAACCTAATATTACGAAAATTAGAGAGAGTCTGTGATGACCTGCTGTTCTCTGGCTACCGGTTCTGAGATATCTCATTTAATGGAGGGGTGAAATGAATGCTTACAGCAGTCTTTGTGGTGATAATAATTAGCTCTTCTGCAATCCTCTCCCGCACATGGGAAGATGTCTGACATGTATTTCTGTTCCTTGTTTTAAAACATCTCCCGATAATAATGTTGAGGTGAAATACAATAGTGTCTTGGAAGCTGAGGCACTCCAAAATGCTGCTGGAACGACCGTTTCGCAAAAGGATTGTAATGACAGGATGAGCGGTAATGCATGCTACTTAAATCCCTAGATGAATGGATTGAGGGAATGGCCATTACCATAAAGTGATGGAATTTGCCCGGAGCGTGTGTTTTTCTACCCACAAATCCTGAGCAATCCTACAGATAACTGGAAACAAGAAAAAGATTTTCACATTACACAACTCACTGCCATGGGAAAATTGCACAACAAGTGACAGATGAGCATCAGACAGCTTGTCAGTGACAGCTTTAACTCAGCAGGACTGATTACCTGACAAAATTAAAACTTCTGAGGGAATAGTGCATGGCATGTAATCAAATGCACAATTAACACTGCAGCATATGGCTCAGTTGGCAGTCAAGTGCATGAAGTTGTGAATATGTAAATATGACAGCATCATATGAGAGCGGCAAAAAATCCTAGTAAACTGAAAACTAAGGCATAATCAGGCTCATTTATGTTTTTCTTTGTTCCAAACCCTAAAATAAATTTTATTAAATGTACTGAGGCAGGTTCAGGCTTGTTACACACAGAGAGGTGAGAGTGTAATATCATAAGTTAATTCTTTCCTGCTAATCTGTTTATTTACTGAACCTCTCCAGTATCGAAGGACCACACAGACAGTTTTTCATGCTTTAGTCCATAAAGCAAAAGTGGAATGGAACTGACATTACTGCAAACTGCATTTTTACAAATCGCATCACACGTTTTTAGACCACTGGTTTCCTCACATTTCTTTACAGTTCACAAGGGCATCATTTCCACTGGAATGTTACAATGGTCCAGGGAGAAGAACTGAGTCGATTCAAGACTTGATATATGCTCATCTCAGTTACCTTAAATCAGTGATCAATAAAACAACTTACACTGATTTGAGATGATAAATCTCTGTGTAATTTGCTTGTTTACTTGCTACTGCAACATCTTAATGCTTAGGAAGAAAAGCCTGTCAAAGTGACTTTCTAATACCCAAGCACACATTTTCACATGCATCTGCACGTGTATAATAATGCAAAACTAAATGGTGGAGACCGAGCCAAGGACAGCTTGACGAGCACAGTCGTCTGTAGCTAGATACAGCTAGCTAGTCACGAGTCAAAGATCCCAGGATTTTCCACAAAGTGGATTATCTGCATGTGCAAATGTCCAAAAGATGCTGCTCCAACCCCAGCCTTTGTAAACAGAATACGACCATGCCCACAAAATTGACAGAGACGATAGATACGACGATGATAGATGCTGGTAGTCAACCTAGCTTCCAGAGATAATAGCCTACTGCAGCCACAAGAGGGCAGTAAACCACAACATGAATGCAAACAGGCAATATCCAGTCCTTTACGAGGAAAGACGGAGAGGCAAGGAGAGATATCACTTTCACTTCAGTGTCATTCTAATTGATGTCTAATTTTAGCTTTAACTGATCAAGCACTGCTTGATATAAATGTATATCAGTGGAGGAAACAGCGTTATTCTGTTTGGGTTTTAATTTAGTTGAAGAACTTCTGACTTTACTGTGTCCCCCTGTCCACTTCTGAAACCACACCAACACCCCTGACAGAATGTACAGTATGTAAAAAGGACAGGGAGGTGTAGCATTTTGAAAGGACGTGAGACCCAAATGGATCAGTTCAGTCAATATTATGTGGCAAAAAGAGAGTGTGGCATACTCCCTCACTTGTGTTTTTCAACCAATCAATTATGGCTCACCCCACTGTGGACCCAGGGACAGCCACAACAACATTCGAAGACCTATTAGTCCGCACTATTTAGCAATGGCTCCTAGATATTTGGTGAACAAATTGCCTTCCATTCAGACTATTTTTCTGACCGTGAATGCGTGGTTATGATTGTGTGTTACAGACATAGTAAGACACGCAGACAGACCAAGAGTATAAAAACGTGATTTTCGTAGTTATTTCTGATTCTGTAACGCGCCACAAACCTCTATTTGAGTTGCAGACTCCCATCGTGTCTAGTACTGACAGAGAAAATTGGAGTTATGAAAACAGCAGTAAATGTAGTGGGTAGGGGTGGAGGACTGCAGCCACGTTCCAGCATTTACTCCCCGCCAGGCTTGGTGTGGTGTTATTTCGGAAGCGGCAAACCAGAGGAGACCGAGTACTTAGTTCCAGAAGCCAACATTAGGCTCAGACCTGTTGGAAAACATCCCCTCGGGAGCAGAGGCAGAGGTCATCTCAGTGTAGCTGAAGTCCTCTGACACACTTGGCTAGTTCCTCTATCTCATTCTGTCCTTCTCTATCTCTCTATCTTCCCCACTATTGTGGTTCAGCTAGGTCCACTTGCTTCTGACTCATCCTGTGTCCTCACAGCATGTTCCCTGCCACCGGACACACGGTATAACGCAGCAGGGATCAGATAGCTGTCCTACTGCATCATGACACTGCACAGGCATGGGGAACAGAGGAAGAGTCGGCCACTGTGGGTCTAAAAGAGCACCAATAGCATAAGAGCACGCTTTGTTTTTCCATTCAGTTACTTTTCATGCAAATAACGTGCCAAACTGCATTCACACACTGTACATCTCCATCCAAGCTTCACAATAGGGGTTGGATTAAAATTCAAAAGAGAAAAAATCATTCTTGACTTACTGTACAGTTACATTCATATTTATAAGTCACCATTCAGCACTTTTTAATATGCTACAGACGTATGAATGTGTCCTCCTCAAAGTCCTTAAAGAATAAAGATGAAAAGAGGATGGATGGTTTCCAGAATAATGTTAATGAAAATTATAAATTAGTAAAATCTTGATTTAACTTGCAATATTTGACATTAATTTGCAGTAAATAAATAAGTGAATATTTTATATCACAATATAATGTAGTTGTAAGCAGATATTTTAAAGTGTTCATTCATGTATTTCTAAATAACTAAAACTCCTCCACTGATGGATCTGTAACAGGTAATGAATGATTAACAATATAATAAAACTTCAAATATGTAATCAAATATGTATCCAGATCTTATATGAATATTTGGGCTCAGGATTTGAACCGGTTCGAATCCCAGTTCAGTCTGTGTCTTCCTCTGCACATACTGCTAATAAATGCTAAACAGGGGGACTTAAAGTACCACACATTTTTTGGTTGCAAACAATTTTTTTTTGTTAATATTAAAAAAAATAGCTAATGGCTTGTTGTACACGTTGAGATTCAGTCTGCTATCAATTGTCAGCTGAACAGCTCCAGGTTATAAAAATGGTACAATATGCAGGGTTACGGTTTGGATGTTTGAACATTTAACTCTCTAATTTGAAGCTCTGAATGAGCAAGGATCTTTTTCATAAATACTAGCAGACCTGCCAAAGAACAATAAGATGCAAAACCTAAAACCCAGTCAGAAACCAAATTATGGTGATAAGTGCTGTCTTGGTTGCATTAACATTTCACTCACACAGAATTTGTGATCTTGTGGATGCTTTTGAGTAATTTGCATTTTAAACACCAAGACAGGTTTGTTGATTTTTCAGGGTTATTCTTCTAAATTTTTTCTCTTAGTAGCACTGGTGTTACATCTGCTATTAAGTCAGTCACAAAATGCTGTTTTGGACTGTGTGTGCTGCGTGTACTACCGACTTAAATGAATATTCAAAACCGTGAAAAGTATTTTGACATAAACCGAATGCATGAGCCAGGCATATGCTGTAATAAGATCAAAGTAATGCTAAGTGGATCTTCAAGCTTTATTTCCACATTTCATCCAACAATGTGTCTGCTGAAGCAGAAAATTATACTGCTTTAAAGCAGTAGAATAAGTCACTCTAGAATAAACAGTGTTCACTCGGGTCCTTATACAATTAAGCTCCAATGACTGACTGAGCAGATAAGAACTATCAAGAAATGAAGCCCAAGTAAAATGAGTAATGGCAGCACTAAGCCAACAGACCAACAATCTCTTTTTGTGTGGAGTTTACATTACTCCTCAACGGTTTTCAGGAGAAAGTGAAGTGGGAGACATTTCTAACATTCCTTTATCATTTACTGCTTCCACATACAACTGAATTTCACCACCACAAACAGCACAATGTAGTCCTGATTGCTCCCAGTGGTCCTTTTTAACCTGTGTGTGTGTGGATATATAGATTTAGAACTACCTCCCTAAAACATCATTACACTTATTGGTGCACTGTGAATTTCCCCTGGGGTTGAATGAAGTATCTATCTATCTATCTAGATGCAGATTTAAGTATGGATTGCATGTATATGTCCATGACAGCTCTCAGCACCTCAGCAAAACTAAAGTTTGTTTCCTAACATTTTTGCTTGTACTCACAAGACTCAAACTGATACGGTTGTGTGCTGTCAAGAAGCACAAAGTCTGCACGCTCCGTGGGCAAACAGTATAGGAAATAGTTCTACACCAAATTCATACCGCATCACATCAGCCCAATAAAGGTTTACACCAAGTGACAAGTCAGTATGAAAATAAGCCTTGGATAAGACAGATGCTTAATTTATCCTTGCTAACAGAGGAAGGCAACTGAAGACCAATATGATGACAAAAATACTTTTATGTCAGATTTTAGATTTTTTTTTTTTTTTTTTTTGCCTTCTCTCACCTAGTTTGGCAGCTCCTTGGACATGTCCCTTGAAGTTGACCCATAGGTATACAGAGCACCCTTATGTGCACAACTGTAAATATGGGGAAGTTGTAACATTTGGCTATCACCCTCAGTTTAGCAATTTTTGTGCATGAACACAACCAAATTGTGGCTCCATGCGGTTCAGATCTAGTGGTACCAAACCCTTCCTGACCTATATTCTGCACCAACGTAAAAGTGGCTTGTGTGCCTCTTAGACCCTCTCAAAATGACAGTTTCATGATGTCACCCTTTTATTCACTGAGCTGCACACTGCAGTTCCTGTACTGAGTCTTAAATAGGTCAATTTCAACTCTAGAGATGAGCTGTAAAAAGAAATAAGATTCTAATAAAGTGAGATACTGGCAGAGTGAATGGGAGCGGGGCTGACCAGGGGGCTCCTGAGTCTGTTACAACTGAATCGGTTTTGGGTCACTGATAAGTGTCTTGAACATTCTTTTATGGGAGCAGAAAGTTTGTTTTGTTGTCCTCAGAGCCAAGATTCAGATGTACTGTCGTGTTCATAGACAGATTGTGGCACAGCAGAGCTTTCTAGGAAAACAAGTCACTCTTACCAGTTATAGTACCACTTAAATAATGACTCCCCTCTCTGCTGCTGTTGTTGCACTCTCTGTTCTGCATCATAATAAGTGCAGGGTCAAAAAAATAACTTGGAACTACTGTACTGCACCTCATTACCCCTGTTTAGGACAGCAGAGAAGATGCCAGAGGCTCTAAAGGGCAACACTTTGGGACATGGGCCAGTATTCACATAGCTCCAATACAACACTATGCTCCACCACCTAAAAGTCCACCAATACCTTTGAAATACTGTAAGTTCATGCCAAATTCATTATTTACACTGGAGCAAGGAAAGGTTCCCGTTCCATTTGCTTCAGCAGAAGTAGCTTTGCATGCATTCATAAATAATAAACGTGCAGAGCAACGCGGGGAAGAGCAAGCATGAAGAGGAGCCCAGTCGCACAGCATGAAAAAGAACAAGCCAGCTTAATCTGACCATGGTAAAACAATGTCCATGCAAGTGAGTCACCCATGAAGAACTAAACACCAGCTGACAAAATGCAGACAGAAACAACAAGAAGGGTGAGCAGGCCATAAAAGAAAAACAAAATTTGCATCTCTTGGGCACACCGCCACTGTGCTAAACTGATCTAATCACCGTCTGGCAGGAGGAAGACAGCAGAGTAGGGGTGGCTCCAGCTGAGATGGATATTTCAAGTACTGTAACGTACAATGAGAGGCTTTCACTGACACTTACGACAACTAAGTTGAAATACACTGAGACAAGGCCTACTGCATGTTTTCATGCAACTGCCACTTATCTAATTCTTCTTCTAAGTAGCTGGTGAGAGTACTACACAGACTGTCGTGACTGGTGTCATAAAAATGAACCTTTCGAATGGGATTAGACGTCAACCCCGACCTCTCACCAATCTAGTGAGGATTTGCAGAGCATTTGAATTCATTTTTTATAAGAGAGTAGTTAATAAAAGTAGTTACAGCCGATAGCCCTGGGAGAGCTGCAGCCGTAATTGGATGTCTAACTGAGTCCTCTGACATGTTTGGACACGCTAATTCTCAGAGCAATTTAGAACTTTAGTTTTATTCCATACAAAGCTCCAACACTGTGCTCTCCTGACACAGTCATACACAAACATTAGTTATGTGCTGCTTTGGACATTTCTGGTTTTTTTGGGCCAACGCCAGTACTGATTATTTAACAATACTGTATATAATAGGTAATCAAATAAGAGGAGAAATCCTGCAAACATACGATTCTTTTTGATATCAGATTCTCTTACGGTATATGTGAATGTTGCTGTTTATACATTCCTTATTGATTTAGGGAATAGTAAAATATGTACCCACACCTGTCTTTTTTAAAGTACAAAGAAAAAGGATTTGCTCACACTGACAAAAGTGGTGACATCTTGAAGGAGTCACTTCCGAAACGTCAAAACGCTACATTGGTGCTTCTTTTACCTCTCTATCTTTCTATCTATCTTAGGTCTGATGATACGTTTGAGCAGATTATTAAAAATATACTACATACAGACCTACTTTATTGAGGGTGGAATGAAACAGCCACTTGCAACTGGTAGATGTTACTGCACCTGTTCTACTCAAGAGCAATGAAATGTTTTTGTCTAGTCACAGCAACAGAGAGCTGGAATATAGAATATTATTTACAGAATAATTTCAGGCAGACATTCAAACATCCATCTGAAAAACAGTCGGTCCAATTGAGAATCAGAAATCGGGTAATCCTAAATCTGGCTAAACTGGTGTATCCTCAAACGACCTACTGCAGACTATCAAGCAAAAAAAGATGTACCTGAACAAGACATGAACTGGTTTACCTCAAACTCAAGTCTTCAAATTCTGGATTGTACAAAAAAAAAAAAAAAAAAAAAAACCCTCTTCAAGTGCTTTCTTTGTCAGACAATAAGCAATATTAACAGACTCTGTGTGAGGTTTTCCTCCATGGCAGAAAGATCTGCAATGTGGACTGCAGTGTCTTGGCAGGGCCCCATGTATTCTGGGAGAAGGAATGGCGAGGCAGAAGAGAGGAGCTAAAAGAATCCCTTTTCAAACCAGAGCCAGTTTAATTTTTTGACAGGCCTGCTTAATTCCCTTTTAGAGTCCCTTCAAAAGATTTTGTTCTGTGCTGCTCCTTTGTGCCTTTCCAGTGGGGAGTCTTGTGTTTATGTTTTCCGGGCACACTCCAGCCTATTTATGCAAGCTAATTTAAAGTATAAATGAGGCTGCATTTTTGGTGAGTGCACAGACAATTGCAAGTGGGAACAGAGTTTGCTGTTTATTTGTTTCACCTATAGTCAGTTGAGCGAGGATGCCACGTCTCCTGTGGCTACTTGAGAATGTGCTGCTGCATATAATTATAGAATTCAATGAAATCCATAAGTTGCACTATATGAAGTGGGATTTGCAGTAACTGTATTACAGTTAACAATCATTTACTTCTATTTTTCAGAAATAGTATTTTAGTCCCTTTCACATCACAGGAAGAAAAACAAGTTACAGCAATTAGATGCCAGAAGGACACATCATTTACCAAACCTGTGACACGTAAAGATCCACAGCACGATATGAAAACCCTGACAACAGACGCAATATACTGAATACAACACAAGTGGACAAGTCAGTCAAAAAGCTTTCAGTTTGCCATAGGGAGGAGGTCAAAGAGTTGGAGGACAGGCCTTTAACGACAGAAAGAGACTGTGCTTTGCATCCTGCTTTCCCACATCTTAATAAAGTTATCCATTCATCAAAGCCATTTCATGCTGCCTCAAATTTCAAATCTTCAGTAAAGTTTTTCATATTTAACCAAGCCACTGCCATCTTTCCCTAAGCATGACCAAGTGTTTTGAGCGTGACTGTAAACATTTTGAAGATACATTCAGTATAAACGTTCCCATGGTGCGTTAATAAAAAATGTTACATAACATTATTTAAACATGGCGCTGGGCTGAGTTTCTTCCAAGATGTATTTGGTTCTGCAAATTAATTAAATATGAACCTATTTTTCACGAAACTGGGTTGTCACAAATTAAAGCTGTAGTATGTAGCTTTTTCTGATATTTTTTAGTTGAAATGTTCTCCAAAACATACCTCGAGGTGGGTTGGTGCTGTCAAAGTCTTCTGTGACCCAGAATGATTGAAGAGTCTGGGTCAAAGACTACAAATCTGTTTTTGAACGAGCCTGGCCCTTCTAACCAATCAGAGAAGGTCAAAGTCTTGGGGTGGGAGCTAGCAGCTGTCAATCAGTACATTAACTCCTCTTTTTGCTGAGCTCTTTTTGCACCAAGGTCCAAGCAGGTATTAGCTGCTGGAAGACGTTGCTGTGGCTCACTCATGTAAGACTCCACTTGGCGGAGTCTTACATGAGTAACTTGTAAACTGTAGCTGTAAACAAAAAACAAAGCAAAACTGTCAGTAAGGTGTTTTCTATGATATATTTGTTACGTAAATGCTATACAAATTTGACAAAACTATCCATTAGTCAAAGCATCACAACAGTGGTGATTTACTACCTAAAAACAGCACATTTTAAATTGTCATCCCATTACAGAGAAACAACAGAAGCTCTACAGATGGAAGTTTGTGTCTCAGCAGACCTTCCTTGGGTAACCTGCAGCTCACATGCCACACTTCAGTGATAGTTCCTCCTTGAGCATGCCCATGTGTTATCACGCGAATGGTGCGGGCAAGCAGGAAGAGCCTAGGGGTTGTCCATATGTTGCAGGATTGGCAGTGTGAGATGTACATTTTTGTTGGAGGTAGTGGGAGATCAAGGGACACAGTACTGTCTTAAATGTCTCTATTGTTTTGTTTTCTATTCTACTGATTCTATTTTTTAATCTCCTGACATTTTTGACCCCCCCCCCCCCCCCCCCCCTTTTTAATCTCACTTTGCCTCACCCTTTTCGTTCAGATGCAGAATCACAGTCGCTGTCAATTTCCTCTCCAAAGTATCTAAATACTGCTCATACCTTCTGGTCTCCGGTGTGAGAGAAACTGCTCTCAGCTTATCTTACAAACCAACTCGGGGGAATTGATTAATTCATCACCGCGAGCTGTTTTTAATTACAGTGTCAAATGATCTGTTAATGGACAAAGTGAAATCTATTACATCATTCTATATATATAAGTGAGCTTTTAGTGTCTAAGCCAACAATATCTGTTCTCCAGTGGCCGAGGTCATACAGGATTACTGATATATGAAACTGTATTCAGAGGCTTAACAACACTTAATTAGCTCCTCCCTGCTCACTTATCACCGCCTCAGTCTAATCCTACAGCTCGGACACCGTTTGACACCACTTTATAAAGGACATTTGCTTTAATGCTTCAAGTGCCAATCAAACGGAGACATAATGGGACATAAAATTGAACTATCAAACATTAATGTAATGAAAATGGCTGATATCAAATGTAGTGTTGCTCAATTCTGGTAGCTTCATAAGCAGACATTAGCGTAGGAAGGTGCTCAAAATGTGAAAAGTGTGCAACCTTGACATTGTGGTGAAATAATTGGTGGTGCAGTTGCCAGCCTGCAAGGCGAGCTCAAGGCCCCAAGGTTGAAAACTGCTTTCATTGCGTTTGGCCCAAAACGATAGCACAGCACATATTATAATGGCATTCTACCTAACGTCAGGTGAATGTTGATATGTGCTGTGTTATCAGTTTCACTGAGACTCTTTGAAGGCTTTTTCTCAGCTTTGTACTTTATTCCGTAAATGAAAATTTAATCTCCAGATCAAGGACGGTGCGCCTCAATTATTTGTCTCTCCACAACATATGTCTAGACAATCTTTTTTTTTTTTTTTTTTACTCCTCCTTTGGTTTTTATTTCTTACTTTTTTTTCTTTTTGAATGAGGAAACAGGCGGGGTGGGGCAGAAATGACATTTTCAATAAGAAAGATTTATGGATCCTATCTGACCCAGAAATGTGAGGAATCCTAGCTTTGTCTTGAATAATCCCCTCACAGGACTGAGAAGTTCTGTTTCATAAAATATGTGTTTGTGATCACCGTTATGTCAAGCAGTCTTAAATATATTCAGGAAACCTAGCCGAATTGTTGACATGAATTTATGCTCTTCAGCGATCACAGGCACATGCATAGGTACTCCAGACTTTGGTTTGTGGTCCCCAAACACCCCTGAAATATTGTTTTATCACAATGTTGCGTCTTGCAGGTCCCATTAGCATTGCGGATCAGCTAAGAGAATGTTTCTTATAAACAATACGAGACACTAACTTCAACTGTAAACGGTTACGCTGCACTGATGTAATGACTGCACCAACCCCATGAGCCTGAGGCTGCAACATTTATAAGAGTCATCATAGGAGTCAGCGAAACGGAAACATGTCATCTAAGCAACAGTAAGTGTTTTTTAATCAAACAACATGCTCTTTGAGCATTAAAAACCTCTGTGAGTGACAGCTCAGCGGCAGCATTTTTTTCTAATGCCCGTCCTTTGACATGGGAGCTGAACTGGCTCAGTGGGGGCTTTGGTGACGATCTACTAACCATTGCTCATTAAAATATTACCTTACACCCGCACCGCCACTGTGAACAACATTGTTCGTGCTTCTGAAGCCGATTTCTACTTTATTCCTGTTTCCTATCCTTTCTATCCCTTTTAACCACACTTAACACTCTTTTCCACTTAGTGTTGCCCATATTCAGCAGGCCCCCAGGCACAAGCCATGCACATACGGGGGAGGAGGAGGAGACGAGTGCAGAGGAGTGGAGAGGAGGGTGAGCGCGAGCTATTAAACACAAAATCAGGAGTCCACTCTGCCTCAGATCTGTGCACGACTCTCACTAATTCCTCTAACCACCACTCTTGAAACGCTTTCGGTATTAGCGCCTGTCCAGCAAGAGGTGGCGGCTGCAGAGAAGCCCCGCTCTACATGTGCTCTTTTAATGTAAGCTGCCGGATTAAACACAGCTCTGGGACACAGATCGGGTCATGCATTAAGAGAGTCCTGATTGGCCCAACAGATGGGTTTTAGAGAAGAAGGAAGGTTTAATCAATCCAGTTTGCACACTGTTTACAGAAGAGATTTTAGCTGTGAGAAGGAAAGAGAGAGCAGAGGGAAAGGTTGGGTGATATTAAATAAATGTTCACATCCTCTAATTGATTTATTTGTTGTTGTGTCTGGCTTTTTATTGACCGTTTCAGGGCAAACACAGTTACCCTTGTTTAAATTCATTCTGCAGTGAGAAACAACAGCTAAAGTTACTTTAAATACATGTACAGTATCTAGTAGCTTGTGTGAGTTCAAAATGGCATCTGGGCCAGCATTTCTCTGGTGGCCTGAAGCCAGTAGCATGCAGTGCACATTGTAGCAACAGCTGTGTGATCATTAGGTTAGCAGTAACACCAAGACCTGATGTCAGTGCACTTGTTTACACGCTGGGGAAAAAATTATTCATTACCAGTCCAATGCCATTTTTTAAGAGTGCTTGGAAAATATGACAAATTGATCATTCATTAAATCCTTCCCCTGAAAGCTACTGTACAGTCATAGCTTCATCTTCACCTGCATCTAAAGAGTTTGGAAGGTGGTGTCTTTTTGATTCTCTTACCAAAACAAAAAGCACAAAAGCAGGAGTGTAAGGAATGGCTTAAACAGGTGTGTTTGCCTGCTCTAATGTAAGCTGCAATATTTAAATTAGGATGTCTGGCTAAATAGCTTGCTACCTACAATCATTAAACTAACCAAGCCTTACTTCCAAACTCCCAAAACACATTTTTGTGAGGTTACAGGTCACGTTCAAAAAGCCCTGTTCATGACATGCAGATCCACTGTGTAATATTTCCCACCTGCGTGAAAGCTCGTGTTGGTGGTCTGGGCTTGATGCTATTGTTTAGGCAAGAATCTATCCTTGTAAGTTGCCTGTAATATAGAGCTAAAGTCAGTACTCATCCCAAAAGCCTTTTGTCTTTTAAAAATAAAAACATGTTGTTGAAGTATATGACCTTATAAGTATATCCGCCCATCCATTTTCTATACCGCTTGATCCATCAGGGTCATGGGGGAGCTGGAGCCTATCCCAGTTGACATTATAATAGGAAAAAATGACTTCATTCTGCTATGCAAGAGCAATGCATGCATTATTTTCCTATCTTCTGAGCATGCTAACATTCTGCATGCAGGTTTAGCTTCAAGTCAGCCAGAGACAGCACGTTCCACCAACTCACTGTGCTAACCTTAGAGCTGATAAAAAAATGCTAATGACAGCTGTCAGTTCAGCAGCCACATCAATGGCTGCTGACTGGAAATGAGAAGCCTGCTTTTGTCTAACTCTGTCTGAAATCGAGGACCTATTATTTCAAAAATTACAAAGAATTTCAAGTGGTAAATCTGCCCCCATTATCATTGTGAATACTCAATACTATTTGAAAACAGAAAGCTTGGCAGGTGAAACAACAGTAACTAAGTGGAGCAGGGTTCAGCAAACAGTTAAAATTCACAGAGCACATCTTATCATCCATTAGCTTTTCATATGGTGATATACTGTAAACATGTTGACACCAGATTAGATATGCTGTTATTGAACTGCCAACAGTTCACAACACAATCAATAATGTGATAAATGACATTTCATGATTAACAATAAGTTACTCTGAGATGCTCTGAGAAAAGAAACTTGTGCAGCGGGAACAAGAGAAGTGTGTTGTGTGATGTGACAGCAGAGTGACGATGACAGCTGATCTGAGCTGATGGGAACTCAATGGAGGCTTATTTCTACATGTTTTTTTTTAATAGCCTTAATGACTGACATTTTTCTGAGAGCATGATTAGAAGCAGAAATGTAGACGACAAACATCACAGTCTTTGTGTGTCTTTAAATGATATGCTTTAAGGAATGAAAATAGATTCTTCTCTTTGTACTGACAGACCTGCACGTGGTCTTGTATGACAATTCTCAGATTCCTCCATTTTTCTGGGATACACAGCATTTTAGATCAACACTGAGTGAACCGATGCAAGGCAAACTGGTTACCTCACTCACTCACAACCAGATGATGTTTGTACTGTCATTAATTAAAGCAAAATCGAAGTCCTGGATTTGTTTTGGCTCCTCTTTGATCAACCTTCCATTGTGTGACCAAAATAGTCTTCACAGTTTTACCACTGTTTTACTCAGGATTTATGTGGCCTGTGACTGTGCATGTTAATACTTTATTACAGCCTGTATGCTAAGTGGATTGTATAAGCTCGCTTAGCATAATCTCAGAGGTCTAAGCATGTGCATCACAGCACAGTAAAAACCACACAAACACACACACACTGCTAACAAATGCTAAACCTTGATCTAGGAGCTTATTTACCAATTAGTTGGCGTATATTTTCATAATTTTCATTCAAGAGGTGTGTGCATTACCTTACAGTGTGCCCACAGAAATAACACAAAGAAGGAGTGTTATTGTAGCTGGCTATTCCTTGCCCTCTTGTGGGTGCAGAGTAATCTGGAGAGTAGTTTGACATGTTGCTGACTGCAGACTCCAAGGCTTTTTTTGCTCCTCTGCTCTCATCTCCCTTTTTCCTCTGTTGTATCCTCTACCCACTGAAATGTCCTTTCCTTCTCCTCCTTTTCCTTTCCTTCTCTGTCTCCTTCCTTTCTGGCAGCTGTCTGTTCAGGTACCTGCGAGTACAGTATCACCTTCCAGACAGCGACGTGTACTGTGCAGCTCACAAAAATAAGCCTCTTTTCGGCACTACTGTTTTGCAGCAGAGGCGCAGATAAGGAAGAGAGAGGTCTGCGGCGAGAATGACCTTTTTATTTTATTTCGAGAAAAGCAAAAGCATGCCAAACCATTACCATGGATCAAGTGAATAATCTGCCAGCATTAAAGTAAAATATGCATACAAGATTTCTTCCTATTTCTCTAACGTAAGAAAAAAACTACAGTGTGTGCAAATTTGGTCTCTTTGAAGAACAAAATAGTCAAGGAATACCTGAATATCACAGCTCATTCTAGATGTACATGTTTTTGTTTGTGTTTTTCTATTTCTTCTTTCATCAGATTTCACATTCAGTTCCTTTTGAATCTGATCAAAGCGTTCCCACTTTCAGTATTTCTCTCGTTTTCTTCTGCATTTAATTCTCATGGAGAACAACACACTATCATTTTCTCTGAGGTAAGGCGAGCAGATAAACAGCACACTTCTGCTAGATTATCATCTGGATGATGAAAGGTACACATGATCCACAACACATTCGTATGTATAAGAAAACTGACAATTGAGGCAGATCAAAATGTCAGTAATTTAAAATGGAAGGGAAACAATCAAGTGACATTTTTGAATGTTTTGTGGTTGGCCCTGATCTTTAAAATCATGCTTAACAGCTTTTAAAACAAAAAATTTCCTGATTTGCCAACTTTGTTTGGTAAAAATAAAATGGACCTGAAACCTGCAAACAGCTCAGATCTTTAAGGCTTCAGTTAACTGGATGTGATGCTATTTTCTGTTCCTCCACACATTTCTGATTTTGGATGCTAAGGTACATTTCAATAAAAATATTCCCATATTACCTTAAAAAAAATTCTAAGACTCAGTGCATGTAATAGTAACAGACAAGTAGTACAGTTTGTGACTAGTAAAGAGAAATACTCCTGCAAAGGCCACTTCGTACAACCATCCGGGTCGGTCACAGATTCCTGGCACGTTTACTGGCCATCTCTCAGAAGTGGAGCTGAGTAGCGATCTGCTATTGACATCCTCCTGCAGCCTGAGAGGCTTGTCATATTGAGTCATGCTCAGCTCTGTTATGCTGAATTACAAAGGACAACTGAAATGTGTCACCTAACAGACAAGTACAAACACAATCCAAACAGGACAGCAGCTCTGACTGTGCTGCCACTCACACCCAGGAGGAAAGAGATTAGAAGAACTAAAATAGTCTGCATGCTTCATTTGGTAGTGTTGCTGGTTTATACGTGAGTGATATGTTTCAGTAAATCCTCATTTGGACATTTTTTTTGTTAGCTTGTTTTGTAATTTCATGTTTGCACAGCTGTCTTAGCCAGAGTAGTACTATAAATGTTGGCATGACTGTATCTTCATAAAATTCATTCACAAAACCTATTTCCAGGTAGGCTACATTCTATGACAGATCATATTCTATGAAAGAACACAGAAGAGAGGACTGGGCTCGGTTGTGCCATCTTGCAGAGGCTGTGATGGTGGCATCATGCCACTGCAAGTACAGTAATGTGTACAGGTATTAAGAGATAAAGGGAATATCATTTTGCTACTGTGTTGTCAACTGTCGTTCGTTAAAGCAAAAAAAAAAAAATCATGAGAATCTGCAGTTTGTCTTTCGCAGTTTATATTCCACAATCAGACGTTTTTATGCCTGATTGTGATATTTTTAGAGTCAGTTAAAATAAACGTGACTGTTTCTAGGCCAAAAACATGAACAGATTTCAGTATTTGTTTTAAATCCTGGCCACGACCCTGCATCAAAATTAAAAGGATCTTAGAGCATTTGCTACAGATCACATATACTTTGTAAACAAAGCTGCTGTTCCAGTCATTTCTGTACATTATGAAAAAAAATCACATTACTGTTATGAGGTAATGAACTACAAGACTTGCCGGGGGACCTTTGCTGGGTGTTATTTGCCATCAGATTAATGCAAACTTGATGTTCACTGTGATGATGGAGTTAGGTGGAGACACAACCCAAGAAATTCAAGAATCCTCTTATTGATTTTCATACCACCAAAGAAGATTGGAAGTCAGGGATGCCTGGAAGGGTAAGAAAAATACATCCAACAATCTTTAACTGTACATTCATCTGAAATCGCTCAGCAAAACTGCAAAGTATACATGGTGCACATGATGACATAATGTTTCTAAGAGGAGAAAGGGCACAGGGTCCTTTAAAATGTACATGTTTGTGTGTTTGCATGTGATCATCACCAGCAAAAACTCACACACAAACAAGCTCATGACTCACACGCAGAATGGAAATCTGCAGCTAACAACACACAGACATCTGGTCTGTGATGACATCTTTCTCACACATCTACATCTGCTTCCTCCACTCATACCACACAAACATGCAATAAACACACACAAGAAAAAACACAGAAAGAGGAGAAACACACAAACAATGTATATGTTAGAAAACATGAAAACTGCCCACACCGTGGCTGCAAGGATTTTTCGACTTGATCTGGGAGTTGCAAGACACAACTGCACCGATTCAAACATCTATGCAGGACTGAGTGAGTACTGAGATTGTTATCAGATCAAGTCAGCCATCTTTTGACCCAGCAACCTGATTCGACATTCAAAATGGTGAATATTGATTTCTCTATTAGTGTCTGCATCTTTCTTTTTCCATCCATGTCACAGTCAGCAATGACTAACCCTCCTCATCTTGTCAGTGTGGCTGAATTAAGTGAGGTGGGATCAATCTGTCTAAGAACATGACAGCTCAAAGCGAAGGTTTGGAAGTGGTGATGGATTTAAATCTTTGGTGGTGGAAGTTTCTCGTCTTGCCATTTCATTTCAGGTCTAATTTGGGATTTTGATGATAAAAATAAAAATGATAAAGACTAATTTACAGAAACACCATTTTTCAACACAATAAATGCAAAATATTAATCCTAACCATAACTGCAAAATATTTACTGTCAACATATTTCATTTGTTTTCCCTACAATATGACAACTAAGAGAACTTGGTTGAGTTTAGGGAAAGATTACTGAAAAGGTCAAAAGTGACTTGAAGCATTAGATAGGACATCATGTGTTTTTCAGTATTTGACCAAAATCACAATCTTTCCCTAACCTTACATTTGCATTAAATTATTTTTATATACTAGCTTCCCTGGCACTGAACAACACATTGCCAGTGAAGGCAACAGTTGCATCTCCTCCATGTTGAGCAAAGTAGAATCAGTAGAATCTGAATGTATTTTGTAGACAGGGTTGATAAACAGCATTGCTCTTCATAGTTCTCAGTTACACTGAATCATGTTCCGTCTCAGTGTCTTTCAGTCTCTCAAATTCAAACACTGATATCTGTCCAAACAGAGATATGACACACTGAAACACACAAACACCCCGTCATCACCCAAACATGCTCATGAGTGACAAGACAAGAAGGTGGTGTTTTGAGTGCTGTTGGAGACAGTGTGAAGCCACCTTACTAGACTGGTTAATGAATTGGCAAAAGCCCGCTGCGTCCTCTGCCAAACAGCAGAGAGTATCAACAATACAGCCCTGGCATCTGTTTCTCAGCCAGGAGGGCCCGCCCCTCCTTCATCCTTTTCTGTTTTTTCTCTTTTCTATTTATTCATCATCACTTTTTCAAGATCTTGTTTTTCTCCTGGAAGAGCAGCGTGTTTCTAATTACCTCAGGGCTATTCATTACAAATGACACCCTCCACATTGCACTGCAGAGATACTCAGAGTGCAGAAGAAAATGGGGTTTGCCTTCACACTGTGTTCTTCTGTACTGATGAAAAGGGAGATAGAAGAGAGGAAAGCTTTTATCTTTTGACAAAATGCTACGCCGGGGCATGAATATCTGCTTTTATTGTCAGACTATCTTCTGTGTGAAGAATCTGTTAAAGGGAGTTGGTCTTGCTTGAGAAAGCACGAAGAGAAAGTTTGATTTGCGGTGGTGAATCACCTGGAGGAGGTATTCACAATACAAGTAACGTGAGAAAGATTCATTACGCCGCAAAAAAGGATCAAACCCACAAGCATTATGTCTGCACCGCCACGGTTTAACTGCTCCAAATTTCTATTTCTGTTGCTGCCCTGTGTTTCAGAGGACGCACCACTCTCCAAATCTCTCAACATCAGAGTAATACTTTGTGGCAATAGTTGTGGTAATCAGAGATCCGACTGCCTGTTTGCTTCTGGACAGAAATTAAATAAACATTTTCAATCAGCCCCCAATGGTGTGCAATATTTACCTCCTGCCTGTTAAGGCATAGCAAGTACACCTGTCGACAAGGCTGATACTGCAATCCACAATCAATGGCGTGACATGATTACTCTGTCCTAGCTGTTCTGTGTAAAGCAGAGCTGGACCAAAATGTGCCCTCACGCAGGTTTACTGTAGAAAGGTTCAATGTGTTCGATCTTTCTATATTAAAATGTTGAAATGACTGAAAAAATGCTTAAAAGAAAAGGTAACTGAATACATCTTCCTAAAAAAATTATTCAGCAGCGACACAAAGTCACAGGATGCAGGAGGAAACTGCCACTAGCACGGCTAAAAACTGTGACTGAATCCAGTACAACCAGACGTTTTGTTTCAGTTTCACTTCTAATGGAATTAGTTGAAAAATCTTAAACATCTGGTCCTCACAGCAGGTTAAGAATTAGAATTGTTAAACACTATTTTCCCAGATGTGGTGTAAGCCAATCCAGCTTGGGCCAAACAACTGTCCCCAGCTGATAATGATGGTTTTTAATATGCAGACTTGTGAATTGTTGTTTCCTGTAACATTCATTTTAAGGTAATTTCCAACAGTTGTGGCACAATTCTAAAGCAAAACAACACAGAATGGATAAAGACTATGGAAGATTTTTTTCATTGTTATTCATTAATTATTTGCCAACTGGGGACACACCAGATGGCGACTGGTTGATGAGAATGAATGGGAAACCTTAGAAAGATATCACATCCAAGTGTTATTTCCTGTTTCCCTTATCTACTCCAGCTAGAAAATCCACCTTTCAGCGCCCAGCAGTCACTGCAAAAGGCTAGTGGCACTATACCATTTATACATCAATGGTTGGTGGTTTATTTTTCTCATTTCCTGGCAAAATGTAAGTGACATGGCATTTAGATATTTGCAGCTACAAACAAGTTTGATGGCAGAAAAGCTTAAATTATGTAACAATAACAGTAAATATCAGATTTAGCGTAGGTGTTAGTCACTCACAATCCAAGAGCAAAAGCTTCTGTCTAGATTCACCGACATTTAACAATCACACTGACACAAATCTACTGTAGAAGAGGCAGAAGATGCTGTCAGGGGACAGTCTGGTGGCGATTTGACTAAATATTGAGACTGTCACTTTTTCTGGAATAGAAATACACTTGCTCCTTAACCCTCACTACGTGATCGCTGTTGCTTTTGCTCGCTGCACCTACACATACAACAAGCTCAGTTCAGCAGTAAAGGTGTGATCGCTGTGCTCTGCTGAGAAAAATGTTCACACAGCAACAAAAATAAAAACTGGGCATTCTTGAATTTGCGAACGCACCTTAAAGTTCATGGTGTGGATAAGCAAATGGCAAAATAGCGGAATTCAGTGAAAAGTTGTGTCTAAATGGTCCCATGGTATTCCATTAATAACCACACATAACGTACACAAGATGATTAGAATATATTAAATTCTTATTAAGAAATTTCAACCTCTCTGTTTCATTTTGGGTTAAAAGGATGATTAAAGGACGAACATTTTCTCCGTAATGACTGGAGCTGGACTAATTGGACTATTAGCTATTCTGATTATCAGTCATTTTTAAAACAGAAATCACAAATATTTTGTAGTTTCACACTCTCAATTGTGAGAAGCTGCTGCTTGTGAAAGTTAATTTAATTTCTTTGGGTTCTGGATTGTTGGTAGGACAAAACCATGAAATCACCTTGAGCTGTATTCTACTGAAAAAATGTGATTTAACAATTTCCTGATATTTTATAGACCAAACACAGAATAACTGAGGAAATAGTTGGCAGATTAATGGAGACAGTCATTAGTTTCTGCCCTAGTAAAGACTTTCTGATTTTACAATATCTTTTGGCTTTCATGCCAGTAACTTGAGGACATGTCACTTTCTCTTCCACTGATTGTTATTTACAAGCCGCCTGTACCACTTTTTAAGTGGTGTATGTTTCTAAGAAAAAACATCTTTCATTAGGTGATATTTCCTAGTGAGTAAAAGTAAGTAAACTAAAGGCTCTCCTTAATTCAATAACTCAAGCCTTTAACGGTGAAGTCACTGACCTATTGCTTATATGCCAAATCACTGCCATAAGTTTATAATAAAGCTTTATTTGTGGTGGAAAGTTGGATGTTGTACCTGGTAATGACATTCTTTCTTAATGCTTACTGAGAACAACCTTAAAAAATAATGAGAAGACTTGGGAAATGAAGAATTAGATAAGACTGATACTGCTCTCACTAAATAATACTGTAGACTAAATAATGAAAACACACAGCCATATCTTAGCTCAAGACCAGAAGCTTAGCTCACTCCAAAGGTTAAAAATTAACTCTAAAGCTCAGTAATTAATATGTTGTATCACACTTCTTTAATCTGTACACAAATTGAGGAGTTAAGTGCTGGGACTGTTTCTTGGCAACCAGCAACTAGTTGCAGGGGTGCTGGTAGTTGTAGTTTTAAAACTGTGGAAAGAGCCAGGTTGGCTGTTTACCCCTGATTACAGTGTAAGCTAAACCAATCAACTCCTGGCAACAGTTCCAAGCATGAACTAGATCATCTCATCTAACTCTCGGCCAGAAAGCTCTGAGCATCTTTCCCAGAATGTTTAATTATTCCTTTAACTGATTATTTAGTGGAAAGGTAAATACTTTCATGGATACTGTCGATGGGATTCAGCAAATTCTGAAAGAACACATTGTAACCCCCGCCAATAACCTGAAAGCTAAATATTTAAGTTGATATTCAGGGCAGCTATAATGTTAGGTATTTTCTTCAAAACACCTCAGCTTACTGTAGATAGGTCTACTTAAAAATGTAATGTTATGCATGGAGAGACAGGTAATTGTTCTTTTACAGATAAAAAAAACTGTATAAAGAAATTATCTGGGCTAGAGGCAACTAGATCCCTGGTTGAAGAGTATCAGCCACCCCTCAGACGAGCACCAGTGAACAGTAAACACACTCAAGCAACAACCAGAGGGCCATGTGTGGTGCCTCTCAGCGAAGACAGGCGGGAGAAGCTGGAGGAGTGATACTCAAGAGGGTGCAAAGGGAGAGAGGGAGGCTGACAGAGCAAAGTGAGAGTGAAGAAGCATGGGAGGTGAGGCAGAAAATGAAGAATTAAACAGACACAAGAAGATAGAGGCTGGGAGGAAGGCAGAAGTTTGGGGATGTAAGGGATGAAAGCCTGCAGGGACCAGGCGCAAAGGAGAAAGTCTGGGTGAAAACTGCGACTCGATGTATTTTAGAAACAACAGAAGAGACAAGAAGAGGGAAAGAGAAATGGATCAGGTAAAGGAAGTGGAGAGAGGGGGACAGGACAGGAAAAGATGCAGTGAAAGGAATGCAAAACAGAAATGTATGTATGACACAAAGATCTATAGCGACAGACAGAACAAACAGTGGGAGCTCAATTATGCACATTTCCCACAGCTTCTCTCCCCACCTGTGATTGGACAGCATTAATATATCGCCTCTCAGAGCAAACTAATTACTGTTTGTTTGGGGCGATCATTTCAAACAAAGTTAAAGTTTGCGTCTTTATTACACACAGAATTCCAAGCTGCTAGTGCATTGTAAACATTTGATTAAAATTAATTGAGCAGTGGGGAGCGCTGTCAGAACACGCAGCAGTACAACAAATCAGATGTTTTCGAAAGACTGTTCACAAACTCTGTTCACGATCCCTCGGAGAGATGATGTCATTACGGGCTAATAATAACAATAATTTAGCACACTTTCTCAGCTGCTTGCACTCGGCTCTCAGCTTGATTTTTCTTCAGTGTTCGCAAAGCCTGAGCAAACAAGACACTCACACATACGCATAAACACACACAAGTTATATTGAAAATGGCAGCGAAGAGATCTCATGCATCTAAGGCTGACGGGGCCAGATCAATAAAGCTTTTGGATATTTTAAGAAAATGACTGAGGAGGAATGAAGACAGCCCAGAGCTGCGCCGCGGTTTCAGCACTGTGTGTATTTAGGGAGCTATTCCTGAGGGGAAGGCAAAGAGCAGCAAAGCTCAAACAGAGCCACAGAGTCATTATTTTTAGTCCTGTTTGCTATGGGCTCGTTCGAAACACCCTCTCTCCTCCCCGGGAATAAAGAGCAGCAGCGTGAGAAGAGAAATGGAACAGGCCCCGAGGAGAGCGCGCACAGGCACACACATCATTATAAAATCAGATACAACCGTAATTATAATCACTCAGTTTCATTTTTTACAGTTGGGTAAAGTCATTACGGTGCTAGGTGCATACTGGAAGGAACTACAACAGGCTAGGAGCTGGAAATCACGTGGCTCGGCGCAAGTATTAGCATGGTGTACATCTGACTAAAACATTTTCCACATCAAACTACATTCTACTGTGGCTCTTTGTGCTGGTGGACTTTTACAGGTCATTAGAGAGGAGGCAAGGTCTGACACTGTGGTGCTGTGGGATTTCAGCGCTGAAAATGCTCCTTTATCATAGCTGGTCTGCTCTTCCCTGCAGGTGTGTGTGTGTATTTGAAAATGTGTGTGTACTCACGACTGAATCTGAACGTTTGCGTGAGGGTGCTGTGTGTGTGTGTGTGCGCACATCTCAATGTCCTTGTACATGCATGCGTGCGCCACTGAAGCACCAAAGACAGGAACTCATTCTGGTAGTACTAATACAGAACAAAGCAGAGACAGAGATGACATCTATGATCTATCACACTGCTATCACACTACCACCTGCTTCCCAAAAAGAAGGCCATTTAAATGCCACATCTGCTCCAATGCACCACCACCCGCCAACCGTAAAACACAAAAGAACACCAGAATACAGCCCTCGCAGAACACACTGAATATTTCTTATATATAAATGCATTTGCAGTAAGCACACACACGAAGAAGTCACACTCAACCCAGACAACTATTTGAAAAAAGGAAAAAAAAAATGTATATAACCTAATTTTTTGGTTCACGGGAACCCACACAGAGCCAAATGATGCATGTGCAGCTGTCGTGTGTTTTAAAATGGCCGAGTACAACTTCAGAGGTCACCCAGTCTGCACACACTGAGAACCAAAAGCCCATTGGTCACAGAGCAAATGAAGTCCAACAAAATCTGACCAACTGTCTGAGTTTGGTTGGCTCACTGTGTGAACTGAACTGCACTGGTATGTGCAAGAAATTAATGTGCTGAGCTGCTGTGTACTACCGAGAAATGATGTGAGGACACTGGTTGAGCCGCGACTGACGACCAAGACGATGAAGTTACGTTTGTTATGTGTTTGGCTGCTAATGTTGTCTGGTTTTTACATACCAGGACATCTAAAAAAATCTCCTGACAGCTTTCAGTGGAATAGAATGGAAATGTGATAGATACAGATTAAGACACAGATTGATGAGTATTTTAAATAATAATTACATGTAAGTTGCAAGTAAAACACTATAGTTCATTTACTTTGAAAGTTTTTAAGGTTCGCTTGGAGAGACTGGTCGAAAAGACTATTTCCCAAAATGTTCAACTATTACTTTAAAGTCAGTTTAGAGGACTGTGCTGTCCTCGGTGAGGATATTCACTCTGATTGCTTGTGTGAGAGAGAGAGTTAGACATAAGTAATGTTTCAAACAGGCAGCAAAAAGAGAGGTTGTAGAGAGAACAATGTCACACTGTGCAAGACTGAACATTTCAAACTCTACAAGATAGCCACCAAAGAGGATGACACAGTTACGGTATATATAACACCCACAAGAAACCTACAAAGGCTACACTGCATTATTATACTTGAGTAACACTCACTGGAAAAAAAGATACATCTCTACGCAGCAAGTCTGCTGTGTCAATGTCATATTCACAGATTCAAAGGGGATATATTCTCAAGTTTTCATTCAAATTTACAATAAAACCAAGTAAGAGCGCACCTAGAAGAAACTTGACTCTTAGCTGTGCTGTCAGTATATCTACACGAAGTGCAAAAATAAAATTTTTTTTAAAAAAACAGAGAAACACATACATAAAGCTATTGTATACAAGACACATAAGTATAGAAATATAGACAAAGCCAAACAAGCATCCATGCAGTTTATAGGGATTAAAACTGCAGGTGCTCGGAGGACATTTACTGCTGCAATTAGTCAAGATCTTACACAATACAAAAATACAGACCTAAAAATAATCAGTAAAATTTAAAAGCAGAATATCTTGATTCTTTATTAAACCATTAGATTTTAGCCATAGTGGCCTTCAGAAAGCTATGTTCGCTTTTCATTTGGTAGCTCTTAGCCAATGGACAAGCCAGAGGATGGCATTTTAAGAGGTGGTTTAGCTGTAAAGAAAAAAATGTAATGAACAGAGTATATGACTGGATACCTCAGGCTTTGATTATGCGGTAGACATACTGTAGTTTGAGAAACATTTAATGAGATAATATGGACATTTTGCTTTTGTTTTGCTGTAATAATACAAATCTTTGATCAACTTTGCTGTATCACTAAGAGCTACAACTTTATATATATATTGTTGAATCTAGTAAGAACCCAAAGCTCCTCAATTATGAAAGTCTGATAACAGAACCTGATCTTTATCTTTATTCATATAATTAGAAAGTCTTCCTTAGTTCTAAAATAAATGGCAGAAATATATTTTTATTATCTTGATGGAACTATGATTCTCAAAATCAACACCAAGACACCAGTAGAACAAAAGGAGTTTGACTTCTTGTGGAAAAATATATGACTGTGGAAAAACATATGACTGTATTTGTATGCCATTTAATTTTCAATATTCCTCCCAGAACAACACCTGAGCTTTGCTATAAAAAAAACTAACCATATAGTCCTGGAATGAAGAATATTATAATTATCAGAAAGAAACTATATGTGACATATACTTGGCCAATTACTTCAGTAAACAAACAAGAGGGGTCTGCCTGCAGGGCTCCTCTGTGGAGTCGCTCCCACTGTCAAGACAGGAAATAACAAACTTTTTCAAATTTTTATTATTTTTTTAATGTCCCCCCAAGGACATAACTTAAGGCAATCTTGGTTGTTTTTGCTACAGATTAGTGTATATAACATGATAAATATTAACTAACTATTCCTGCCTCCACGGATGCAGACATTGCTTGCATTGTGCAAATATTTATACAATATCCCTCCTGTCGTGTTCACCTCCCGCCCCTTACTTTAGTGTTCCCGGTCAAAATTGACCGGTCTGTTTTAACTGCTCTTAAATTAGCACAAAAACCATTTTTCACCACCAAATTTTTGTTCAACATTCTTTAGCTGTGAATGGTGTCTCAAAGTAGTGTTTAACATGAATTTATAGAATTAGACATAAAATAACTGCAGTGAAAATACAAATAGGCACTGAAAATATATTACAAAATGAACATGTAATGTAAAATAAATGGAAAACCAAAGACCAAACTCAACATGAAGTTGTGTGTGTGTGTGTGTGTGTGTGTGTGTGTGTGTGTGTGTGTGTGTGTGTGTGTGTGTGTGTGTGTGTGTGTGTGCATCTGAATTCATGCACATGAGTGGCATGTGACACTCAGGTCAGAGTGGGCCTTGCAAACATAGGCATCACAATGTGCTGGCGCCGTTGAATAAGAGGAGTCACCAAAGCTTTCCCCAGCTCTGCTAGGAAAAGTCTCCTCTTGAAACTCTTCCCCTGATTCCAGGTTGAGTCGATGGCTGTCCACACCACATACGCGTTGAAAGCAGACACATCAAGGATTTCTCTCCAGGTGTCCCCAAACACATGCTTCCCCTCCAGGTTTGTCAACTCCAGTATAATTCCCTCAATGGGAAAAAGAGTTGGAAGCTGGACTTGATGTCATCCACACGAGATGTCATCCATCTCGTTGTACATGTAAAAGATGTCCAATGACAATAAAAGGCATTCTATTCTATTCTTCTATTCTATACCGTGTTGGCCCCGGCATCATCTTTATGATGTTTTCCACTCTTGTTCTACTTCCTCGGTCCTGGGGGGGATGAAGACCAGAGCAAGTGTCCACTCTTGGACTGGAATGTCTCCTCAGGTGCCTGTTCTTCAGGTGTCTCTACCTTTCCATCTGTTGACTGGTCAGTCTGGATCAAAATCTGTGTTGTCTTCCACTTCCGAGGCATCCTCCTCTATCTCTGGTTCAATTTCAGTGCCCTCTTCATCATGTCCAAAAACCTGGACCAGAACCTCTTCGACAGAGAACTGCTTGGTCAGTCGCCTACTCATTGTGCTCAGAGTAAAAGAAGTTCAAGGTAAACATCAAGCTATATATATGGGGTCTGTGTGAAGAAGATACATTGATTAGTCCGGAAGGTGTGGTTCACGTGGGGGATAGGCACAAAAGCGTGGGAAAGAGATCGGTTCACATAACAGACACCTGTCTAGTCTGTGTGAAGATATGATCCATTGTTTCATCAGGAGGTTGGTTCACGTGGGAGGATCGGCACATAAGCGCGGGAAAGAGATGTGTACCTGCAAAAGACATTGTTCAGTCTGAAATGTGTGTGTGTGTGAGTGTGTGAGTGAGTGAGTGAGTGAGTGAGTTGGGGTAGTGTGTATGGGGATGTTTTCTGTCTGATGGATGAATATAGTCTGGATACCCATTCATTTCCTATGGCGGTCACTTTTGACCGGGAACACCACAGGTGTAACAAGGTTGATTAAAACACTAAAAATTCAATGAAAGAGGTGATCATCACTTTTATATGTTCAAGTGCATAGTGTGGAGGATATCATAAGGCCTTGAGGCAATCAGATGTAAAACACAATATTTATGAGTGTTTTAAGTTGTAAATCGGTCAGATTTGACCCGAACACGACAGGAGGGATATACAAATATTTATTTATTTATTTATTAATATATGTCTCCTCTAAAGAACTTCAGGTTTACAATACAAGTAGACACAAAAGCTCCTTGTGTCATCAAATACCCACAGTTGTCAGATTTTCATATCAAATTCAGCTTACAACAGTAAAATGCTGTATTGTATTATTCTTCAAAGGGAAATTCTGAAAAAGAAATGTGTGTGTGAGACAGGAAGAGAGTTTTACGCTTCAATTGTTCTATCAGTGAGCTTTATGTATTTCCATGAATTGCTGTTACTAGGCTATATGGACACATATTTATTTTATTTTTTACAAAATAAATCAACAGCGCGTGTAATTAAAATACTGTTATTAACAGAACTACTGAATCGATATATGTTGCCACATAGGCATAGGTACCCATGTTACATGCTACGTAGACAGAATAGGCTAAATAAATATATATAATGTTGCAATTTTGACTAATTGATAAAATATAAATCGATGAAAAACTGTCACCTCTACAAGAAGGGTCTACACAGTTTTATTTTGTATGTGTTTGCATGCATTTCCTGTCCTGACAGTGGAGATGACTTGAGAACGGAGCCTGCACCGGAGGCGACCCCACAGAGGAGCCCTGCAGGCAGTCTGCCTTGAAACGAACAGCAACCAACAGCTTTTCTATTATGAGGATTTTGGTTTTTTTTTTTTTTTTTTTTTTTTTTTTTTTTTTTTTTTGCATTTGTTACTACTGATCTGTATCAGTGTGTGGTGAGATCACATTTTGACCCTATTTGTTTTGCAAGGAAGACTAGCTGTGGTTCAGGATCCACAGAGGAGGATGCGTGGGCTACTTTAATGAACTCCCTACTTCAGAGTGATGAATAGGTGTGCCTGAGCTCAGTGTCTGCTCCACCCCTTCAGAGGGCTCAACTACCAGGGAGCTCATAAGGAAGAGCTTTGTGCTTCCCAAACACATACGCACACGCAAATATTCATGTATACTCATAATGAACACACAGCAAACACATAAAAAGATACACACAATCAATGCAGCAGAAAAAAAAAAATCAAACACAGATTCTTGGCAAAAGCTGTGAGATGAAAGGGCATATAAACATCACCCCGAACCACACACAGCTTCAGAAGCTGGTTACTAGAGAACAGCAAACAGCTAATGCTACTGTTGCTTAAAATAAAAACAAATACAGTATGTAAAGGGTCTGAGAGAGTCTCATTATGAGTGATGGAGGCCAACATGAACACCCTATTTCTGCTAGCACTGGAGCAATTCCGGTTATTTCACACGAGAGGTTTATGTTGGTTGGAAGTGGACAAGCTGTTAAAAACAAATGATGTCAAGTATTTCCATGCACCAATCACAATACAGCAGTCTAAGAATGTTAATACAGAATGTGTTAATACAAAAATCTGCATATTTCTTAGTTAATTGCTCCTTGCAACCCTTACTGTGTTTTCCGCGTCAACTGAAAATTTGTTTTGTAGAACTGATTTGTCACAGACTGGTGAGAGCAAAACAAAAACACAACACCCCCCCGCAAGAAATCCGCTAACGTGAACATGATTTGAGGCTGAATGAATGAAATGACACAAAAAGACAATTCATTGTGGTTATCAGACTACTTTTTTCTTCATTATGAATGCAAAATACATACAGTTAAGTGAGTACACTGTTTTTCAAGGTTTTTTTTTTTTTTTTTTGCAGTACTGAAGTAAAACTATGGTTAACTGCAACTTGGGTTTATTATTGTAGCTCTGGCTGTTGGTTTCATCATTATGATAAAGAAATGAGATCCCAGAATGGGCTGCTAAAAATAGGACCAACTAGGCGTGAAACACAAGTGGTGAGACAATCACACGGGCTGACACTTTAGCCGGATTACTTATCACATTATTTGGTGGGAAGACCCGAAATTGAGCACACTCATACTATCACTAATAATCCCTGATTGCACAGGAAAATTGTAACTGCGCAAAAATATGGCAAGTACTATGATGGATGTAAACAGCATCACAGTTTGGGTAATAATTTCACCATTTGCCTTGCCTTGTGTCTGCATCAAATAAGTTTGACTAACATGGGACTTTGATAACAGGCTGACAGCTTGCGTTTCTTGTCCCATTAAATCTATTTTCAGCAATGTTGCTGCTTTCCCAGATCTCAGAAATTACCTTGGTGAGTATAGTGCCAGCATAACTAACAGAAACAATAGCCAGAGATACGAAGATCAAATTCATGATGTACTAAACCATAGTTCTCCATTAAGAATACTGATTAACTATAATTACTTAAAAGTTCACATGAAACTTGGTTCTAAAAATAGAAAATTGTTTTAAAAGAGACCACTGGACCCTCAGTGTGTGATGTTAGTGCTATATAGTGATGTGTAGCAGGAGGCTCTCTGACAGGAAAAAGCTGAATGTATTAACCTTTATTTATCCATGGTGGACTTGATGAGCAGGTCGTCCTATGCTCAGAGATGCTGCGATGCGCATACATGCCTGGGAGGAGGTATGAGCAAGAGCCATGTAGGCTACCTTCACTGCAATCTTTTAGGTTTTTTTTCTTTCTTTTTTTCTTAACAGACGGAAGAGACAGCTTCTATAACATATCACAGTTCATTAGCGGTGAGCCAGAACCGTTTCATTTTCCTTCCCTTTCAGTGGAGATTTATTCTTCTCTTCACAACAGTCAAGATGATGTTCTGTCAGATTCCTGCAGTCGTGTCATAGAACACGCTCTTTGGAAAGGATGTGCTCTGACTGTAGCCCAGTCTTCTCTGGCTTTGCTCCAGTACTATGAGGGAAAACGCATTCACAGCCCCCGATGTAATGCAAATGTCCACGTTCATGGCAAGTCTGTAGTCCCAGTGGTGCCCAAGGGGCCTTCGGGGTAAGATATGACATATCTTAATACAGAAACACTGTCTATCAGGTCTCACGCCATTAATTCTATGGAGGCTCCACAAACTGTTAACTGTCAAGCTATCAACTCCCTCTTTCCCCCCTCTGTCTCTCTCTCACTTCTCATAGAGCTCATTTGCAGATAATAGGCCATACAGGGGGAAAAGTGCCCTTTTTAATTATCCCGAGGATTATGAGCTTTGAGTTGTTCCCAAATGCTAATATATAGATCGCAGATGTGCATCTTTGCATAAGGAGCAGTATATTACCCTTCCATTTGGCCTCTGTTGCTGATGGCTTACAGCTGATCTCTGCACACCTCATTTGACAGGAAAATAAGAGGCTGGAAAGCTCTGCATGAGAGACCTGTGAGCGTAATGAAGTTCTGAGATACGATTAGGGAGTAAATGCCAGAACTCACACAGTTAACAACTGAAATGAAAGATGGAAACAATCAACGATTCATTCTCAATAACAAAAGATGCTGATGAGGATGATTTTATGGCAGCGAATCGAATTCATAAACCAGAACCTAGAGTGAACAATTCAGCAGCAGAAGGTTAAAGTTTACAAAACCAGGACAATTCAGTGATGTAAGTTGTTTATCTCAGAAAGTGTACTCAACAGACTTTCTAGTATTCTGCTGTAATCATCCAAATTTATTGTGCTGCTGTCTTTCAGGGTAAATTCAACCCATCAGCAACTATAAGGAGCTTAAAACGTACGCTACAAAATGTTGGCTTTTGCAAAAAGAGGATGAAAAACAGAACTGGATCTATTTTTCTGCAATATGGCCTTGTCTGACTCAGAATGGACTTGATGGGCATGAATACAAATATGCTATGTATGATTCATATACCCAAAAGACCCATTACAGAGAACTGGCTCTACAGGCAACACAGTGATAGACACAGAACTACAGCTGATGCTAAACACTCTGACTGACCATGATATTGATGCTTTTCTGGGTCTATGTTCCTATCACGTGCACAGATAGAATATGAGTACAGGGTTCAGCAAATCAATAACATTCACAATCCTCATTAATTACAGCTGCTTTGCAGAGGTATAGAGGATTTAAAATCACCCACATGTTCTATATAAAGTCCCTAAACCCCACAGTAGAGACTTATTTATTTTCTCCTCTTTAATTCTGTATTTTCTTCTTGGCTCGGTTAGCTGCTACTTTGTCAGCGAATGTGGGAGACAAAATAATTGCCTCTATATTTCCTGAATTGATTTCTTGCACAGTTCTAATACAGTGGTCAGGCTGGCACTCAGGCAACCATGACAGGCCCCAGTACAGCAGGCTTTGTATTTCAGGAAAAAAGCACTTCAGAGTCAAAACTCTTTTGACTCTGAAGTATTTTTCTACAGCTTATCATCAAGGTCAGTCGTAAACAATCAAAACAGAATTACCTTTTAGAAATTTTAGAAATTTTAAGCTGCAGCTGAAGCGTATATTGTAGGTGGCAGTTGATAAATTAGCCTTATAATTACACACAGAAATGATCAAATATGAATATTCAAGCAATTTTCCAAACTTAGGGTCAGACCCAAGGAGTCGCAAGATGATTAATAAGATAGGAAACATGAAAAAAAAAAAAGTCTTTTCTCAAATATTTGCTTTTTATACAGGGTCTCTTTAGGCTACTAAAAACTACTCAGATGTAACTATAAAAGATAGGAACATCTCGCTTTGGTCCCCTACTCATAAAAATATGCAGCCTGTGACAAAGGGTTGTGAGTAGTACAAGGAAAAGTTTTACCTTGTCTATGAGACGTGGTATCAGCAGCTGCCAAGTTTGACATACGGGTTTATAGTGCTGAACGATCTCAGCAGCGAGTGCACACAGCTACGGCAAGCTCAGAGGGGAAAACATAGCAAAAAGCAAGCTTAAAGCAAGCTAAACTTTTCATCAAACAGAACTTGCTGTACTCAGAGTGTGAGGCTGTGGCTATTTCCTGAAAAGTAGAGCGCAAGGCAAAATTGCTTTGCTTTACAAGGTCACAAGCCAAAATGTCAAAACCACTGCAAAATGCATTAACGGCGTACTAAAAATAAGAAATGCTGTGACATGAATTTTCACAAAACTGATGAGGATGAGATGATAACAAAGATCATAGGCTCCTGTTTTGCCCAAACAGAAATCCTCCTGCCGTCTACTCTCTGAGTAGAAACATCAGAAAGTCTTTTTTGTATGATTTTTGCCTTAATTACTTAACTTTTCATCTTGTTTTATCCTTCACGTTGTGTTCCCTGTGGTGAATGTTCAGTCTAATGATCCCCTTGAACCTTCCCTTCTGGTACAGACTGCTCTTTAAATTAGGCAACAGCAGAGGAGGTAACCACCGCCCACATACCGAGCTGAACGATAGTGAATACGAGGCCCGGTTCCAGAGAAACAAAACGAAGACAGAAGTTAAAAGACAGAAACAGACAGGACAGAAAAAAGAGAAATGTATGCTGTCCACTTATAACAGTCTTGACCCCTGCAGTCTGGCCATGAACTGAGTTTTCCTTCAGATCTGACCCCTTGTCTAACATAGTCTTTCCTCTTAGCAGGCCAGTGGGGTGAAGACACCCTTTGAACCTTTTTAGCACAAATTCATGACATCAAGCTTTCTGTGAAAACCCTTCACGCCCTCCGTGTGAGAGAGGGAAGAGACGACATGCTGGATCGGCAGAGAAAGCAAGCAGAGAGTGAGAGTGCATTAGACCTCTGGAGTCAACTGAGGCATCAATTAATGAGCAGCCTGGGAATGTGTCCATCCAGACACACTCTGCACCAGGGTGCTGCAAGAGGCCAGGCCAGGGCCACAGACAGCTAGGGGACATGAATAATGGAGGTCCTGGTTTTAAATGTTTAAATGAATTAGGGCCAAGGGAAGAGGTGTTAAGAGATGTGCAAGAGGGAGAAAGAGAATGGCAGCAAAAATATCTCCATTATGTGTCCAATCATGGAGCAAAGAGGTGCCCTGTGCCAGTGGGAAAACTTGCTCAGTCAAGTCATTAATACGGTAAAATAAGTGCATGCATAGAACTAGCTTTCAATCCTATTGAGCACATTGATTTGTTTGTACAGGCCTTATGTTGACAAAACCCAAAATACAGACACATGCAAGCAGATTTAGCAGAAAAAATCAACCTAGTTTCATGAGCACTGAAACTACATGACCAGGACTGAGGCGGCAATATTCCATCAGCAGTCATCGGTCAGACCCAGAGGGAAACCACAGTATTAAAGTCAGATAATGATATCCAATCACAATGAATGCAAATTCAGTACACGGGCAGTCCAGTAGGTGAAGCCCTAACAAATAAGAAGAGGGTCATCCTGTCTTTCTCTCAGTGGTGCATCATTTTCAGCTCCATCACTGATTTAAAAAACAGGTTGCAAAAAATCTGTCTTTCTGGTATTTACCATCTGCAAAAGAAAGTGGACATTTGGGGTTAGAAAGTGGCACCAGACCTCCTCTTCAACATTTTCAAAGTGTGAGGAAAGTCTTTCTATGGGTCCTGTTTACCTGCACACAGCGAGTAAATGTTTCTGCTGGATTGCTGCCAAGATTTTCAGCAATCTCAGTCATTCAATCTGTGTCTGGAAAAGTAGCCTTCTCTGGCCTTTGAAATGGTAGCTGTAGCTGCTTTCTTATCAACTGCTTTCCTTTCTGTGAACAGATGACGAATCCCACTCCCCAAATGAGTGTTAGGTCCAAAACAACCTGCCCTCCTCTAATAACTAAGTATGTGTATAACTTAATATAGCACAAGTGTGATATCACCAATTTCAGCTCGATGTTTATACTTAATTGTACAAAGGCACAGTGTGTGACACTACAGCAGCTGATATTTGTACCAGCCAGTTGTCAGCAGGGCACAGAGAGTAAACAAAGCCCTACTGATTGGCAGCCGTTCCACTCTACAGAATCCAGCGAAGACAGCTCAAATTGGATGCAAAAACAGCACACTTAGATTTCAATTTCTCCCCACAGGATGAGAGCACTGTGCACAATACTTGTGATTTGTCTCCAGTACCTGAAATTGGGGAGTAAACAATGATCAAATTGACACAGTCCCAAAGAGGCTACACGCATGCTGGGTGCTCTGGGCTCTGAGACAGAACAGACAGACGAGCAGCCAAAAAGATGAGATGAGAGGTGGTATCAGGCTCCTTCAGTGTGGGCGGCTTCCTCTGAGCTGCCAGTGCACTACTGCTTCTCCTCTCTCTTTCATTTTCTCCTTCTCACCCTCTCTCACGCCAGAGTCCAAAGCCCAAGAGAAATTAGTCACCCAGCGCGTTGTGTTGAGAGAGTTGTGTGTGCATGTACGACAGTGTGAATGTGTTTGAAGGAAAAGGAGAGTGCATGGAAGATAAAAGATTGTTGGTTGTTTTCCAACCCTAGGCTTATAATTCTGCTTTATATCTGAAAAAAATCAATCTGAGCATCAGATGTGTGTTGCAGTAATAGGAAAAGCCTCACTGTACTGTACGGATACAGTAGTGGCCACACACAGACTTATAAAGGGTTCAAGTCAGAGCACACCATTGTGAAAATGACCTCTTTAAAAATATAAAATGTGCCTGTCAGTACAACCTCCCTCCGAACTTAACTGTCCCCCTAAAAGACAGGGGAGGACTGATGCTGTTACCAGGTTTTCTTTTTTCAGATTTCGCAAGTTAAACTGGAAATATGCTTCTGTCAGGATACACATAAACGTTTTGGTGAAGAGAGGGGTGTTGTGGGAAACGGTAGGCGGTGTCGGCTCTCCTGTGATGTGACAAACATATCTCAACAACACGTAGCACAGACCTGCATGTCAAAACAGCTGATTGGTCTATCATAATAACTTGTAACACAAGCGTAACACACTGGGTGCACACTTTTCACAGAATTTTCCCTTGGATGGAGAAGTGGCCTCTTGGAGAAGAACTATGTTTGACCCCCCTCAAACATGTATCAGCGTAAAACTATACTTGCATAAGTTACAAGGGAAAGGTGAAGGACTGTGAATCTCTGATCCGACTGTGCTTCTTCCTTTAGTCACATTAGAATGTAACTGAAAAATCAAACTGCATGAGAATAATTAAATGTGAAATGTTCTGTATGTATTTATAGTGCAAGTACATTGTGCGCATAACTGACTGACAGAGGAGGCGTGTTTGAACGGATGAAAGAGAAGCGTGAACTGCATCTATCCTTGAGCTAATTCTATCACGGTGGAGAGATAACACCAGTACCCAGATTTCTGTTTCTCCTTCTCATGTTGTACATCAGATCAAGGCTCAGATGCTGGGTTCTGCACAATGCATTTAATAACGTGGGCACATTGCTTTTGAAGATAGGAGCCTGCTTTGAAGAGTCCTCAGCTCTTCCATCTCACGATGAAGAAACCTGACCGGTCACCACGTTACGTCACAAAATCCAACCCACACCCCAGTGTTTGCAGTGACATGAGCAGAAGGGCAAAAGAAGAGACCGGCAAAATCATGTCGCAAACCAGAGGGGGATTATATCCAACTTTCAATCTAAAAAAATAATAATAATAATTTTGCCACACTGGCCCTTCTGACTCTTTGAAGCAACACGAGAGACCTTTGACATTAACTGCCGATGTTATTGAGTCCGATTTGTTTAATTATAATCACAACAGGGACGCCATTCCACTTCACTCTCAACAACGGAATAACAAGCGTAGAAAATAACAGGCTCATTTTTTAAACCCCGTAATTGCAATTTTCTACTCAAATTGCAGCCTAATGATTACAGGCATGAGGTGGAGCTTGACAACAACACCAGTAAAGAGCAGCAGAAAAAAAAAACCATATTGCTGAGGGCCCTCAGGCACCATAAGAGAGGGAGACAGAGGGAGAGAGAGAAAGGGGAAAAAAATCTGCCAAGAAAAATTGAGAGCTCCCTTACTCCCATAGGAACCAGGGTTTAGAAATGGGGCTTCTCAAAATCTGCAATTCCCAAACCTTTTCACTGGGCCAATGGTTAAGGGCTTGGAGAATTTAGTTCCTCGCTTCTGTGCTGGAGAAGGAGTTGATGGGAAATTCAGCACAATGGCACAACATTGAGAGTGAAAGCTGCCAAATACTGACTACCTCAAGGAAAAGGGAACAGAGAGAGAGAGAAAGAGAAATTGAAGGAGGAGAGAAGGGGGGGGGGGGGGGGGGGGGGGGGGGGCAGAAAAGCCTGATGCCCGACAAAGCTGAAAACCACCTCCATGGAAGAGTGGATTCCTAAGCTCTGCTGAGGCTCTTCTCCACTCAAAGCTCATTGTCCTCAATGTCCAGACCACTTGAATTCCCAGGCAGAGTCACATGACTCTTTCACTGTATAGACAGTACATTCAGGATGGACAAGACTACTTGGGCTTAGAAACAGTGAGTTTGTTTGCACATGTCACCCCTGCACAGAAAGTAATCTGTGAATCCACCCATTCCATCCATTAGCTACACCCGTCTATGCTTGACGGTTGCAGGGGGCTGCAGGGTATACCCTGGACACCAGTCAATCACACAGCTGACACATAGAGACAGACAACCATTCAAGCTAATATTCACAACTATGGGCAATTTAGAGTCACCAGATAACCTAACCTGCATCCATTTTTCTAAAGACATCTGGAAATTCAGTTGGTCACACTGTAAAAGATAATTTCATGGTGCAAATTTGAACCTGAATTCATTTCATTTTTTTTCTGCTTTTCTGCCCAGTGTTAAGTTAGTCTAAACCCTGTGAACGGATGTGTCTCTGCAAAATACATCTTGGGAGTTGTAGTTAACTTCTCACCTGGTGTTTTTATCTACACAGGCTTGTACCTTTGACGTTTTCTCAAAGAGCCAGATATTTTTGAATGCAGTTGTTCATCTTACTGATGATTCAGCTGATTTCCAAGACGTAAAAGTGCTTCAACTGTCACCTCACACAGTCTACAGGAAAACTGAATGGGACTTTTAATGCCAGAGTCAAGGGGCCCTGAAATGGCTCTCTGTATAGAATATGATTTAGCAAAGAAAGCTTTTAAACAAATGTTCATCGAAAAAATGCAAGAATTTAAGCAAAAACTATAATCCACTATTAAAACAATGTCTTTAAATGGAAGCAAGGAGCAGAGTCATATGAACTTTACATGATCGAGCCCAGCAGGATCACAGTCTATACTCCAGTCATGTGCACTAAGCAGACAACAGAAGGAACCAATATAATACAATGACATCACACACACACACACACACACACACACACACACACACACACACGAACAGCATTAATAGAGTAATACAAAAGACAGGGGCCTGTTCACACATGCATGATGTGCCTACACACATCATTCACATAAACACTCCGGGAAACACCCACTTTTACAAACACTTCAGCTGTACACACACATACACTTATTCGCTCCCTCTTTCACACACACACACACACACCCATACCCACACTCATACACACCAACAACCAAGCATGCACACAGCAAATCAGCATGAATAAATAAGAGATGGAGTTGTGCTTCACAGCCTAATCTCTGAGGAAAAAACAGCTTGCCGCATCGGCAAGGATCAGCCCGGGCGAGTGAGTGGGACACTGCTGGCTTCCAGGAAACCAATTTGTTTGTTTATTGTCTTGGTGTTTTGTCGGTGGTTACAGTTCATTGCAGCCAGCCCATCTTGGCCATGCTCCTTTAAATGGCATCTATAAAACATGGGATGTGCTCTCCCTACATCCTCCTCCTCCTCCTCCGTACATGACGGAGCTGCACAAGAGTGTCACAATGCTGCATTTCGTTCACTATGGTTTGGCTTTGAATTTCCCTTTAAACAGCCGACGGATTCACCCAAGCAGCTCGAGTTGGCGCTTTGAGAGGTGGAACAAACTGTGCTTTCTAAACACATTAGCCTATGAACACCGCTGAGCAGTGAATCTTGTGGTGCTGAAATCGGGTGTAATCATGTAGATAGATGGCTGACTTTTTATTGTTCCGCTAAGCCAAATCTGCAGGGCTGGGGGTGAATACAGAGTTTCTGAAATGATGCAATACCCAGGATTTTATGGTTAACTCATGGTGCTGCAGTGCTATGTTCTCGGTGAAAGACACTGGGCTATCACATGTATATGAATCCTGCATAAATTGACACATCTAGTGTGCCCACACTACAGGAAATGCAGAAATGTCACTCTTACATGGAGACACTGGGAAGGAGTGCAGTCTCAACAGGCAATCCCAACAGTGCTGCTACCAAAGCACTGTGCATATATGTATAAAATGCAACAACTAAAGTGCATGTATTGTTTTGTATCATGCCTGGAAACACAAGTCAGACTCTTATATTATGTCCTATTGATCTGACAGAGTGAGCAGGAAGCTGGCGGAGAACACAAATACTGCCTGGGGTGGCTCCTTAAAACTAGAGACAAGCCTCTTATCCATGGTGTTCTCTTCCTCTGGAAATCACCTGGTGGCTCATGCATATCAAGTACTCTCTCCAAGCCTTCTTCAGGCTCTGCTGTTTGTTGAGATGTCAGTGTGATGGTGGCTTAAAAAAAAAAAAAAAAAAACACATAAAACTGAAATTGCAAGCTAATCTCTCTAACCTCTGGAATTCTGGTAACTTTGCAGAGATGCAGTGCGTTTGTTGCCATCAAGCCTTCAGAACCATTCTCTTTCACCACCACTTGCTTGGGAATGTGCATGGCACGGTGCAGTATGGTGAGGTTACAGTGGCAGGGTGTTTACAGGTACAGACACAATTTCACACTAAGCCTTTAGTTCCAAAACAAATTCCCACTTATCACACCAACCACTGAAATCTTTTCCAAGTTTCCAGCGTTACTGTCAAACACAGTGGAACTGTCACAGGGATCCCATCTCCAGTAATCCCAGGGTGGCCTTTGCTCTGCCTGTCAGCAATACCAACCAATAACACTGCACAATAAAACCCTCCAGAACAACAGTGGGCTGCAGGCAGTTTCAAGGGCTACTGACGGCGATCTATAAAACAATATAATGGCTTGCCTGTCAGTGAGTGTGAAAGGAAAGATATACGCCTCCTCTGACTCTCTGAGGGGACTTCAATTAATCACAGTAGAATTGTATCACCCCGCAATAGGAGTGTAAGGTTATTACCATCCCTGTATTCCGCAGGATGAAATGCGATGATAGCACTAATTGAGGGGAAGAGAGAGAAAAAAAAAAAACAGCTGACCGCACAACACTTGTCAAGGGGATGAAGGGCAGATAAAAGAACAGGATGAATAAGGAGATAGACTGAGATATAAGAGAAGAGAGGAAGTGGGAGGTGGGGTGTAAAGAGGGAAGGGGTTGAAGAGAGAAAAATATTAACAGTGTGTAAGCATAATCATAAATACGTAATGTGCGTGTGCAAAGCAGCTGACAGCAGATACAAGAGCCTGTTTTCATTAGGGACTCCATTCGTGTCTCCTCAACATAATCCAACAAGATATCAGCATTGTACTTTTCTTAAGTCACAAACAAGCTGCTTGTAGCTGGAGCTGCTCTCTTCTTAATTTGGGAGTTGAGGGGAATCTCTCTGATGGAGGAAACAGTCCACACAGTCAATTCAGCTCCAGGTCTCATTTCAGGCTGTAAAGCTTTACTGTGGGGATCCATGTTTATGTTTGGGGTTACCTTTGCCTTTTTGAACAGCTGAAACATTATTTGGTCTAATTTTATCTAATCTACGGCATCATATCAAAAGACAGACAGACAGACAGACAGATAGACAGATAGATAAATAGATAGATAACATGCCAGTTTCATAGGACAGATGGGATCAGATCAAGGTTTTCGAGTCTTCTTCTTTACCCACCTGCCTTGTTTATGAATGTATTTTTCTTTAAAAGAAGAATATAGAAAACAAAAGGAATAAAAAGATGAAGTTTCCTTCTGTATTTGAACCCAGAGGAAAGTTCCTTCAGTGCCTTTGTGCACCCACAATGAGTTGGCAGATCTGTCACGATGGGAAACTTGATTTTGTGTCTAATTTAAGCTGCCAATGCTGATTTCATGTTGCTGCTAAGATCTGATTCTCTGAGCCAAGACAACATGAAGCCTACGGCTTCACCTGTGCGCCACCTTAAGTCATTAGTTCCTAGTAGCCTACCGGTGTCTCACAAGTTAATAACTGTTTATCATAGTGGAAACAATCAATAGTTTAAATCGATAAGCTTAGTTTATTCATAGGTTTGGCTGCTTGGTCGTTTGCCAATCACACGTAAGCTGTTAGGCTTTAGAAATTTACAATGAAAATTGTTTGTTGTCACTAATTTCTACTCAATTTAACGTTGTAAAAGCCACACGCTTTACAGTTTAATGTACAAAATAATTTTCCAGGTATGCAAACCTACCTGTCGTTGTGCAGTCAATTAATCCCGGGAAACGTCCCTTTCATTTATTCTCCATTGTCAACCACAAAAACCAGAGACCTCTTCTTCAGAGAAATGCAATTTCCGTGTCGCTTCAAGACGCCTTCGACAACACATAACCTGAAAAACACTGGTCTAATGTCAAAGCTCTCCAGACGCACAATCCCTGAGTCAAAGAAGTCTAAATTGGGGCTTCTGGCTACTCGCAGGCGGTGGACTTACAAAGTCTATAAAAGTTGCTGGTCCTCCGGCTCTGACTCACAACTTCCCATCCGCCAGAGCGACACAGCAGCTTCACAACACGCCGGACCGTCACTCATAGTTTCTGGATTCAAGCATGGTGTGATGTTTTACAATCCTCCTTCCACGTACTGGTTGCATTTGGGTTTTGGCAACGTCTTCGTGCAGTTAGAGAAATGGATTTGAGGTGTCCGAGGGATGAGAGAGCAGCCGGATTCATCACAGCGTCTGTGGGGCCAGGTGGTGCTGCTGCGCCGGTATTGTAGCGCCATCCAGCGGAGGCCGGTGATCCTGGCCTGTGGTAGTGACAGGAAGGAGTGTAGACATTTATCTCAGCCGGCTTCAGATGATGGTAATTGGATGATTGTGCCCTCTTGAAGACAGCAAGACCTTATCTAGAGCCGCCAAATAAAAACTGTGTGAGGCCGTGAGTGTTATTACATAGACCGGTTGTGTAATTTCCAGCATTATTTGTGGCGTTTTACGTTGATTGATGGATTTAATATGATTTTTTATCAATTCAGCTGCCATGCTGAGGAAATGCATTACAAACAAACCAAGCGGTCGCCTTTGTATGTGTAATGTGGTATGGTTTTAGAGAAAATCCTTCTGAGTTCTTTTTAGGTCACTGGGTATGGACAAAAAAAATATTTAGGGACTGTATGAAAATTATTTGGGTGGGGAAGGTGCTGAATGTTGTATTTTATTTAATGAAAAAGCAAGCCCTGCCCAACATTATTAAACTATCTATCTATCTATCTATTGATCGATTTATCTATCTATCATGTGCATATGGCAAAACCTCTGTGGCACACATGAAAACCATCCTTCAATGTAACAATTTGATATTTTTTTTCTGAAACAGATCTCACAATAAGATATGAAATAACATACAAAAATGGGGTGAGAGAAAACTAAAAGACCCTCCTTTGCTTTCGTAAAACATTTGGACAACCTTCCAATCAGCAAAAATAAATATGACAACTTTAGACAACAACAACTTGTCTACAGTCCCTTACTCAGAAGAACTTGTGTGTTATGACATGCATCAGACTCCTGACTACTCACCAAGGTTATGATAATACATCTGTTTGTGTCCGACATTCAACTTCCGCTCTCCTCAAACATAGCTGCCTGGTCTACAAAGGCTTCCCCCAATAATTACATTATCATCTCTCCATTTCTCAAGCAGTCTCTTTTGTCTGCCCCCCCCCTCCTGAAAGGCAGGAATGGGTGGAATAATCAATAGCATCCTTTGAAATAGCCTGTGGAGATAGGAGGGAAGCATTTGGATTTGGATTTGATTGATTTTGGACACACTCAGAGAGTGTTATCATCATAAAGCCAAAGCCATCTACTAACTCAGACAGCTCTGTACGTGCATGTGCACATACACACATACACAAAACACACACATGCAAGAAGAATCAAAGGGCAGAGTACACAAATCCCAGGGGTCTCAATAAAAAAAATGTCAGCCCATTATTACTGACTGGGCTGAGCTATAACATTCAAAGCGGATATCTAGACCAGAGCCAGGCTTCGCATCACTTCATGAATAGAGAAGCTGTTATTTTGGTTCTATTTACATCATTTATTGTACGATTCCAAAAAGTCATCAGGTTTCTTTCTTCTTTCCTATATGCCTCTCTCACACATACACATGCACACACAGTGAGAGAGGAGATGACCTCATTAATCTTTAGTGCATTGTGTAGACCTATCCTGTCATGCCCCTGACACTGTGGTTTGTGACACAGCTCTGCTCATTAAATCATATGACAGGATGAGGTCAGCCGTGAGGTAAGGTTTCTCAAGCTGTGCAAGAGCAGATAAAGCCTGCAGTATGTGCTTCTGTTAGAGAGCTGAACAACAAATGTACTGTAGGTGGCAGCTGAGGTGAGTCACGAGGTAATCCCCGTTAGTGAGCATTTGGCATCAAAATCTAATAAAAGTCCCTGGTTTGGTGTCTTTGAAGTCACACCGCGGGGAGAAGCACACATCCACCGTGTTTGAGGCGTCAGGTGATTTGGCACCTCACAGAGGAAACCTCACCGCCTTTTTTAGGTATTGTTAGTGTAGGTGGCGCCTTGCATAACACTCATCACTCCATGCTTGTCATCCTGTGATTATTTTCACTTCACACAGTGAACAAGAGTTGTGGGTGCTCCGTGGCCCGACATTGATTGCAGTGGTTCAGCTTAAAATAACAGCGCCCTGCAGGGAGCGGTGCGAGCCCTCTGCCTGAACCCTAACTCGCCTTTGCCAAAGAAGTGTGTTTGAAGACAGTGGGATGTCTACCAGAAAATTGCAAGAGGAAAAATAGGAGGCATAATGGCCTCAGGAATGGAGCTAGGTATCAATAATGCAGAGGAAGCTGCTGTTAATGCCCCCCTTTAATTCAACAGGTCTGCAGACACAGGGACAGTTTTTCTTCCCCAGCTGCAGATGCTCGATGAGAGGCTACTACAAAAAAAGGCTTTATGGCTTTGTTTGCAGTTTCACTGCCAAGTCTTTACCAGAGTCCAGAGCTCTATGCATACACAGGCGCTCCCATCTTATTCTATACACAGGCAACATGCTCCCCCTGTCGCGGTCCCAGGGTCCGACGAGCCCTGAGCGCTCCCATCTTATTCTATACACAGGCAACACGCTCCCCCTGTCGCGGTCCCAGGGCCCGACAAGCCCTGAGCGCTCCCATCTGATTTTTTTCACTATTTGAGGGCAACAGAAACAAGGTGTGAACTCAACACTGACAAATTAACACCTTAGCAAATGGTTAACTACTTACAAAGACGACATATTCACTTGAATTTGTTGTGTTTTGGGCCACTTTGCAAATGGAAGTCCAATATTCCTTCTCCTTTTAGCTCTGTTTTTGGTCTACACTAACTCCTGAGGGAAATATCTGGCCCCATGGCTGCTAAATTTGCCACCTCTGCTAATCTCTGATTCTGATATTTGTCTGTTGACTGTTTGGTGCATAGAATGTGTTTATCAGAGCTTTCCCACTGAAAACAGATAGATTCTGCAGCTACAAACAATTGAAACATTTGTGGGCTACAAAGCTCCACAGAGCTGAGAGGCACTGCAGAGCTAGGTGATCATTCTGTGTGGGTTCATCACTACGAGTGACTCAATTTAAGGTCAGATTGTTACATCTCTAGTTGTGACTAGAGAGAACCATGAGAAGCACCCATCAAACAGACAAAAGTTAAACTTGTTCTTTGGACTGCTGGGAGGCTACATCATCGCCATAACTGGCCACTGAAAGGGCGTCGTCATCAATATGATGCGGGAGGAGGTCAAGAAGGCAGACAGAACCAAGACAGGTGACCGTATCATCCATGTAAGTACAAACATGATAATAAAAGTAAAAGTCACACAGATGTTGTCTTATGTTTGATGGGGTTCAAAAGACCAAGATCTGCTGCATAAATTAGTATTCATTTTTGGAGTTTTCCCAAATCTTTTTTTGTAAAATATGGGAATATTTTACATCTGAGAACACATTTGAAATGTAAATTATGAAGCCTCAACCAGACACAGGTTTTTCTTGTAAGGGGTCATACGGCAAAAAGGCTGGGAACCACTTGTTTAATAAGTAGTGTTTAAATTGCAGTGACTGAAATTCTATACATCCTGCTTTCTTTAAAAATGAATCATATCATTTTAAAATATAAAATAGAAAGACTGAACCCCAGTCATGAGTTTGAGGGCTCCTTCATTTGTGGCTGATTCCAGATAAAATTTGAAAAACTTGTTGAAATGAACATTTTTGCTGTGCAGATCTGACTACTGTGCATTCATTGTGCATTGTCACACAATGAAATGTGATCTCCAGACATATTGTTTTTCTTTTCTCTTGTTTCCTCTTCTGACGATGTGAATATCAGATGAACCTGATGACACTCACCAGAGATCTTCTACACTGGGACCAGCATCTACCTTCTCACCGCTCCACAGAGAGGGAGAGAGACAGACAGACAGAGAGAGAGGGAGAGAGAAATAATAGAAACAAATTCTCCCATCGGTTCACTGTTTCCCAAGAATTCAGAGCAGTCTGCCTCAGCAGCCTCTGACAGAGAAGTAGTGGGTCATTCATCAGGGGAGAGATTAAATCTTCATCCACTGCTTCTGGATGCTGAGAGTACTTCATCTTTGGGAGAGGAAATAAAAGTTTAAAATAAATCCATCCTTTGAGGCAAAGGAAATCATTTCATTTCCTTTTTATCACTTGCCAGCATGTGATGTTGTAGACAGTTAGCAATAAAACAGCTGCTCTAGCAAAGTAAAATTAAAAAAAAAAGTCACAAACAAATGGAAGGGGAGAAAACAAGTTAACATACAGATATGTGTGCTTCCTGCTGAGCTGTATAGTGATATGAAACAGTTATAACATTTAAGTCAGACACATCTTTTTAAGACATCAACAGTTTATTTGAGCCTCTCCACAACATCCCAGCCCCACTGCTTTTTTAAATTGTGTCCAGTAGTGATTTGGCGCCATCTACTGGGAAACAGACGCAGGTACAAACGTTTCTCTGTCATGAAAACAGTTCACACAACCTCCTCACTGCATTAAACACTTTTTGAGGACTCAGAAGTTTGTTTCATTGTGATACAGCGAGAGAAAAAATTATCTAGAAATTATGCAAATTACCATCAATCATATTTTATTTATTTTGCATGTAACATCAGTGGAGTAAAGTAAAAGTTCCAAAACCTCACAGTGAAAAAAGTCACAGTCCTGAATTCAGTATTTCACCCAAGTAAAAGTATCACAAGGCATATATATGTCAAGTGTCAATGTTAAAGTATGTTCAATATTATTTTTTGGACAATTTTCACAGATGGATTAATGTGTAAGCTGCATTTTACTGATGTAATTCATTCCCTGTTTTACACACCACTGGATGGTTTGTGTCCCAATGTAAATTATTTATGCAAAATCTTAATCTGTCATGTAATAAGTAACTGTTGCTATCCAATAATGTAGTGAAGTCAAAAGTACAATGTTCCACTGTGAAATGTATTGGAGTAGAGTGGAAGTGAAATGGAAACATTCCAGTAAAGTAAAATATCTGTTACCTTCCACTACTGTAGCTGTCAAACAAATATAACTGAGTAAAAATAAGTACAATATTTGTCTGTGAAATGTATTGGAGTACTGAAGTACAGTAGGCCTACTTGAGTAAACATACTCAGTGACGTTGCACAACTGCAATAAACACAATGTCAAAAATAAATAAATAAGTAAACAAAAACACAGCAAACAACCACCCAAGCACTGTGGTCTGTCATGTCAGCTGGTTCTGCTTTCACTTTTACTTCTTCCAAGAACACAGCTCAGAAAACAAATGAATTAAAACTGAGTATTAGTGCATTTGATGTGTAGACCTACTGTCAGACAGGATGATGAAGAACAAACTTTGGATGCTGTGCCTTTCAAAACAAAGGTCGCTAAAAAACAATACCATATAAAAAAGCACAGTTGATGTCTTTAGTACTCACTGCTGGGATAAGCAGGAACTGAGAATGGGCCAAATGTTGTTTTGTTTACCTGGTGACAATGACTTTTAAGAGCAACAACAATCATTTAAATCACATATCAGTCTCAGTCCTTGTTGCTATCCAATGAGCAGTGTGAGCTGAGAGATGGACTGTGACCTCATATAAAAAATTATTATGTAACACAGTCACAGGCCACCCTTCGTGCACCATTACTGCTGCTTGAAAACTGCACCAAAACAAGGACTCTTGACTCAACGCCAAACTCCAACCCCTTTGTGCCCTGATTAAGTGTGAAGTGCTAGAGTGTTTTGACGATGGGAACATAGTGAAATATTGTTACCAGGTATTTTCCACCAACAGGAAACCACTATGGTAGAATGAGATGCACATGCAACTGCAGAGCAAGTAATGAGTCAGTATATTACTGAAGCTCGGTTAAAGCTGTACAGTGAATGTGTAAATAAGATAAAATGTTGTCAAACATGCGTTAGTTCCTGATGTCATACTCAAATCTTCCCGAAACCAAAAACCATCTGTCAGAGATATGATGTGTTATTATTCAGTACCACTCTCTATTAAGGTACCTTTAAAAAGGTAGATCATTTCTACCCCTTACCAAGCACTCCTTTTAGATTGCCAGGTTGTGAAAAGATTCTTGGACAGGCAATTATTCACCTCTAGACTGACACCGACCGCTCCAGTGGAGCTTTTGACTTCTGACTTTGTTGAGAGGTGCTGCAGAGCATGAGTATTGGAAAGATTTATGATTTAAAACTTGATGGACTGTTGGAGGAGAAAAGGCATCCTTATTAACCCAACATAATTTACCGTTTAATTGCAAATTTACTAACATTTGTTTCCAACGTTTGTTTTTATAACCTTGTACCCCCCCACCAAAAAAAAACCAATGGATGCAAGCATTAGTAAGTAATTTATTAACATTCTGTTAAGTGAATAGTAGTTAAATGTATGAAATGCGTTGGTATTTACTGTGTCGTAGTGTTAATCAAATATTGAATGTCCTGTGTTCTACCCTATGATTGACTGTGTGAATGGTCATGAATCCACATTTCATGTTCCTTCCTAAATTTATTGGCAAACCATCACATCAAGGTCTGTCAATCCTCGTGACTAAAGCAGCGTCTAAATATATCTCGTAGCTGTTAAGATTTTGGGTTTGTCTTAGATTTCTGGACGTGTATGATATTTTTTATTGGCTGCACATCCCAGCGAAGCCCTGCCTTCTGGAGATGAGATATAGCCTCCTGCCGGATTACAGCCTATACGCAGCCAGCGGAGGTTTTATTCTGTTTGCATGAGGAAAACATCGTGTCTGAAAGCTGTCACATGGGGCCAAGGAGGAAAAAAATCGCTTCCTGAAATGATCCCCGTCACTGGCTGTGTGTTGTTGTTGTTTTAGTTTCTCTAACGTTATCTCGCATCGCGCTTTATTTTCCGTCCCCGATCTTTTGGCCGAGTGTCGTTGCCGATGATGATCAGCAAAGTTAAGAACGCGATGTCCACTCTGGTGGGAGGGATGATGCCGCACGGACACCACCACCACCACAACCATCACTCAGGTGGGGGCCAGACCTGCGGACCGGACAGCCTGCCGCCGCGCTTCCCCTACGGTCGGCCGGATTTCTTGGACCTCACCCCGGAGCTCCTGCAGTACTCCACGGAGCACGCATCGCGGCCGGTGCTCACGTTAAAGAGAGGCAGCAGGCTTCCCTGGGGGACGGGATACGCAGAGTGAGTGGGACAAAGACGTTCACTGTAAAAAAAAATCATGCACATGACCAAACATTATGATTTTGTCATTGTCCTGATGAGTGTCGGGCCTGTGTTTCTGCAGCTTCAGCGGCTCCGAGCGCACTGCAGCAGCCAGATGATGGCCAATATGGCCTTTTCTTATTGTAGTACAGTGTTCCTCCCCTGAGCTGCTGTAAATGATGTAAATTTGGAACAGTGTCTGCGCTGTAATTAGACAAAACGCGTCCTGTCATGACTCTATGACATTTTTGTTCAAAGATCAAAGAGTAATACTAGAAATGCAAGGCCATACAGAAGTGAAAGCAGGAAATGTCTACCTCTTAACAAGTCTCACCGTTTCTAACTGGCCTTTCTGTGTCTTCATACATTGGTGGCGTTTTTCACAGTTAAAAAAAACCTCAGTGCTGCTTCAGTTTCTTTCTCTTTGTGCCCAGCTTGTTATTTCTCCTTTTTCCTGCACACTCAAAGAGCCTCTGCTCCTGTGTTTGATTTTAGCACTTTTGGTGATTTCATCTTTGTCTCATAAAAATGGTTTAGTGGCCACATGAAGCACTGGCCATTCACAATTGTGTGCAGTGCAGAACTCCACTCTCCTCCTGTCCTTGGATTTACTGCAGGTGCTTTCATACTCCAGTACACCTGCAATAGGCTACTCACAGGTAGAAACAATGCAGCACCCTTTCATTCACACCATTGGCCAGAATGTGCTGTTCAGGCGATTTCCGCTGAGGAAAAACACTTTCAGACATTCCACTCTCCCACAGGGGGGAGTTAGGCAGGGCTGAATAGCTTCAGTCCTACAGTATGTGGGCTATACCCCTCCTGCCTGTCCTCCAGGACCCTGGATGGAGACAGAAAAACAGGCTGACTCATGCAGAGAGTCTCAAGGGGGCAGGGGGGAGATTTGTGACGACAGCCGTCTCAGAAGAGTGAATGAGAGAGGTCAAGTGAGGATGCTGTAATGCAAAAAGGGAGGTTATTGTGTGGGAATGTGCACCATCATCAGTGCTGTCATCTGCATTCTGCAGCAAATCACTTTAGATGTAAGTCACTGAACAAAACTATAATCACAGCATTAGCGGTGCAGTTTACAAGACACCATAATCAGCTGACCTGTTCATGCATCAGCTGTTCGTGCTTATCTACTACAGAGAGTGTAAAAATACAAATAGTCCGCACCCATCGGTGTTATCTCATTTAATGCAAGTGCCCTGTGAATTCAAAACTCCCAAGTAAATGTTGCTGAAAACACTCATTGATCCCAAATTATTGCTGCAATCGGGTTGTAAAGGTACACGCGAGTGAATGTATGGCAGTGTTTATTTGGGACTGGTCAGTTATTAATTCACTTACATGGCTGATGTGGCTCTGATACGGCCATTCAGAGCTCTCAAAAGCTGGTAAATCAACTGTGATGTGTGTAGACTGTTCAAAACATGGATAATAAATGATTTTGAACCAATCTGGCTGAAATTACGACCTCCACAGTGTGAGGTTAATCTACTGGAGCATCTATCAGCTCCATCCCTATTGTCTGGCACAATGATAGCCAAACAGAGCGGGCGGATGGCCGCCCTGGTGGCTTACATCCAGACTCTGTGCAACTTCTCCAGTTTGATATCACTTAATTAGTGTCCTGTGTGTCATTCTTGTGGTAATGAGGATTCATGGTTGTTGTTGGGTTGTCTTGGCTCGGCATCACACTGATGAGAGCAGTTTTTTGTTCTACAAACGTATACATACATACATGAGGTCTGATTTCAAAGGGAATTTGAAGTGTGAGCCTAAGATCGGTCTGTAGTTTTACCACCATGTTGCTATGGGATACTCCAGGTAATGAGTCTAAATGATGGTGCTGTATAACATTGTGTCAGCATAAACATGTGAATGTGCTTATGATGAGCTAGCTGATGAGTGCTTGTGTCAAATGCCTGTTTAATACCATTTGATATGGAGGCACACGTCCAGGTCCTTCCATAATCGTAACATAGTGTGCAAGGAAGTAAAGCCTCAGAAATGAGTAGTCCTGCACCCAGGATCATTTTTAGAAATGTTTTCCTGGACAACCATTCTTGTTTCAAGCCACAATAAGCTTGATGACAAGCCTGAATAATATTGCTGTGTATACGCAATCTGTAGCATCATACATAATACATTGTTGTATGATATAATCACTCCATGGCTGTCATTAATAATACAGGAATAAACAGATGTTAGGAGAGCGTAACAGTAAATAAAGAGAAGCTTTCAAAGCCCTCCATGATCCTGAAGTCAATTAACAAGTAGGGAAAATAGATGGATGACTTTTTAACTGTTTAAAATAATTTCATACTGGAAAAATAGGGATACATGACACTGTTGTTTACATTAAATCAAAAGTTAAAATCACATAAAATCTCATGAGATTTGGAACAGTTTCTATTGTGCTTTGCAATGAACGTTCAGTACAGGTGAGATTAATTCTACTGAACACAATGAGAGTGACGTTGTCTTTGTCAGGTCTCGCCTGTCGGTTTTCATTTCTGCATTGCACCATGTACCATGTACCATGCACCATGACAAGCAACTTCCTCTCCCTGAAAAGGAATTCAGAGTATGACTGGATTAATTCCTCATACTACACATGAAGACTTTACTTTTAGACTACAGAAGACTTTATGTACTGGCCCTGCAGTGTTTGTCTATCTTCCAACTTTCAGCTTGAGGTAGTTTCATTCAGCAATAACCATGGATTTATCTTTTTCATATTTAAAAGTATTGGAAAACTCTTCTCAAACAGCCCACTGTTATACTCTGAAATGTGTTTATAGTGCATAGTGTGTATATGAGCAGAGAGATAAGATACACACCCAGAACCAGCCAGACTACATAGTACATAGTTTTATTTGAAGCTCTATATTGACCAGTAGTTAGGCCACAAGCAACCTAAGCAAGAAACATTTGCATAAACTATCAGCAACTCCAAATCTGAAAGGACTACTTCAGAGGTGTTTTCTTTCACTGTGACACTCTGACTGAACCACAAAGCTGTTTTCACATCACTAAAACGGCCTTTCCTCAGTAGGAGGATATGATGAGACATGAAGTGGATTGCAACATTTATGTGAACAACAGCTGTATGTAGAGTGGTTGTCAATTTTTTTTTCTAAGAGATGTTAAACAACACCAAACTTCCACAGACAGACATTTCTATTAAATTTATGACGTTAAAAGGTCCAGCCGCTGAAATTAAAGAATTTACTGTAACTCTCAACTTCTGCTTTTGAACTATCCTTGCATAATAAACTGTAGCAGGGTTGAAATAGAGAAATACTTTTTTAACAAACATGACCAGTGTGTTTCTCAGTCACAAGCTGTGGAAACATATGACCAAAACGCAGATATGTGAGAGTGTTGGGTCAAGTTAAAGGAAGGCTAGAGCTCCTGGTTTAGAATCACATCCTCCCACACAGCCGACATTATGTTCAATTATAGCTCATTGAGCACATGTGACTGCTTTCAGAAAACACAATAATTGCTGATTCTTTACTGTGGGATTGGTGAAACATTATTACACTGCAAAAATGTAGGAAGAGGACATTTACTTTCAAACTCAAAGTAGTCTCTCCTCAAATCAAGTGCAAAAATGATTTAAGGTTTCTAGTTAGTTTCATTTTAGGTTCTCATTTCTCATGATTGTTACTATTGTAAAATATGTTAATTTGAAAAAACAATGTGAAATCATCTTGAGAAGAGTAACATTATAAGATAGTACTTTCAATTTGCTATTTTAACTGTTTTTTTTTCCAGCTAGACAAACAGTCTGTAGGCCTCCTATGGCTCACAGCACAGATTCGCCCAAAAACAGAAAAACAAAAAGCATATACTCTGTGTTTGTTGCCAGCCTTTACATAAACCTCATAGCTTCAGTGCAGTTTTCTGCCAGCAGTCAGCCTTTATAGACAGCATATGACCTCAACAAAAGGACCAAGCACTTAGTTAAGTCAGAGTGAAGCTACAGTAAACCAAGCAATAAGCAGGCCTCAGCCAAAAAAATGGGCTGGCAGAACATTGTGGATTTGCTGTGATCATATTCCAATAGAGATGAAGAGTTTTTTCTCTCCAGCCCTTCCTCCAGATATCTGAAAATGTCCTGTCTTTGGCAGAAAGTAGACAACAATCAGGCAACTTTAAATTCTTCCCTGTCATTAGTCCTAATGCAGAGAGAGCAGTGCAGGACACTGTGGTGCCTGTCCACTGCTTTCAACTGATTATCAAGTGAAAGGGGTTTTTTTTATAATCCAGATTTGGGCGGTGATTGCATTTTGTGCCTCACATTCAGTGTTCTCTGATATCAAAGCTGCTGGACGGCCAGCAACCATTTTCTGTTATGATTGTGAGAGGTCAAAGGTCTTATTTTGATGAGATTTATACCCTGGTTTTCTCTCATCTCCTTTGTTTGATGTTTGACGGTACAGTTTGTCCTCTATCCCTTGCACTACCAGGTTCCCTTTCATTTTTGGTCTCTTATGGTTTTTTCCCCCTTCCTCTGATGATCCCAGCAGTAACTGATAAATTACTAATCCCTCCTATGCAGAAGTTTCTGAGGGTATCTTAATGACAATACTTGAATTACTGGAATTCTGCAATAGGTATTATGACGTATTATCCAACTAATGTGGCATTTATCTATAATTGAGACTGAAAATGTTATGTAATATGCAGCATGAGGTCCAAACTGCAGCATGTTCAATTCTGTCTTGTGGCAGCTTAAAGCACCGTGCCAATAGATTTTTGTGTGTTGTAGTCCATTTACCACAAAGTGCATATTCTTTGCTACCTGTTTTTGCAAAACATGCTGTGTTTTATATTTTGTATATGCTTTTTTTCCCTAGTGTTAAAGGCAGGCATAGATGAGCAGTGGGTAATTAAATTTGGTATTAAGAGATTTTAATTGCATGGTAATGCAGTTAAAGCTGCAGTAATCAGTATTTTTATATTAACACGTGATGTGACAGGTGTTGCTTCTAGTGACGAACCCATAGATAATTATCTCTCCCCACATTTCAGCTCGTTGTTTTGGTTTTACAGACTTCCGCTCTGATAAATCTCATTTCCAGCTGCACCAGGAAGCTACTTTCAGTGGAAAAACTTTAATAAACTCACTGTATGCTACTCACCCAGCACCAAAGGAGCGGCAGAGTTAGCATCTAGTAAGTGAACATAGTTGCGCATTTTGCGACTAAGAGCCCGATATTTCCCTCAGGGGTTGGTGGAGAGCAAAACAGAGCAAAGCAACTCCAAATGAATGCTAATAGTACTTTGCATGTGTTGGCTGTGTAAATAAGCAACACTTTAAAGGTGATATTACATCATTGTTGTGTTGAGCTTTTACTGTGCTCCCAAGTGGCAAAAAAAATCAATTAATGGAGGTTTAATATGCAGAATGATCTGAAAAGTCTGCACCATGTAAGCATACAGTCAAATAACCCATCACTTTAATCCACGATGGATTACATTACAACTCCACCAAGTTTCAAGAATCTCCTTATTGATTTTCTAAGTGAATATGGAATGGAAACCAGTGACTGCCTCAGATCGTAACAAAAACTTCACACTATGCACTTGAAAGTGTTTGACAACAAGATGAAATAAATGTGAATTATCAAACCAGAACATGCAAAAATGCTGGCATGGTCAAACTAAACTGTGCAACCTACTTACAGATTTCACTGTGTAACTAGATTATGTTTTTTTTTTCACTAATTTTACTCTTTTACGTTCACAAACCTGCAAAGCACATTTTCTCCCAGCTTCACCAATCCTTGCATCACTGCTCTTCACTGGTGCCTCCAGTGAACTCTGCTGCAGCATATACAAGGATGGATGATGCTGCTGGAGTATGAAACAGTGCATTACTCTAAAGCCATTATCCTCCACAGGCATCAGCTCATAATAAAAACACTTAATTCTGCCTGCAAGTTCCCTCTGGGACACGACTGCATCCTGCCCCACTTTTTACCTCACTGTTCTGCTCTCGCTCCATCTTTCTGGCTGCTGTTATGTTTTCATGTGGTTAGAGGGATGAGAGCAAACACAATAAATCATCTGACTCCAGGCTCACCTTTCTTCCTCGCTTCTTTTTCCATCAGGGTGATCAATGCGGGGAAGAGCATGCTGAATGAGGACCAGGCCACTTGTGAGAAAGTGTTTGTGAAGAAGCCGAGCGGCAAACACAGAAACTCCACTCTGTTGGAGGACAGTGGGGTGAGCGAAGGGCTGACTCTCGTACATCAACACAGGAGTCAGGGAATGAGAGATGAAATGTCTAGTTGAAGGCTGACAACACCACTAAATGACCAGAGACGATGTTTTTTAATCCAGCGTCAGTTTACACACACTTGAACCATGAGTGGGTCCAAAGACCACAGGCCAAAATTATAGTTTTGTAATCTTTCTAAATACATTTACTCTTCAGGTCAGTATAACTGTTTTAGACCTACTACCCCTGAAAAACATGTACACACACACACACACACACCTGCCCTCCATTTGGTATAAACGAATTACATCATCCCTTGCTGTACCCCTCCCCCACTCGAGTCTAGCATCAGAGGGGTAAGCAGATGTCTTGCGCCTGTTCATCTGTTAGTCAGTCAGGCCAACTCAGCTTGTAAACATGCCTGCAAACACAAAAGGTGGGAACGCCTCTCCCTGTTCCACTGCATCAGAATAGAAATAGGACATTTTTCCTGTTGGTCTTTTCATCACATGTAGTTCCTGTCAGGATAGATATCACATTTTTATGGTAGTAATCTTTATGTTTTTGTGTGTGTGTGTGTGTGTACTGTTCTAGTACTGAAACACTGTTGTTCTATATTGTTTTAGAATTGTTTTATACCATGTAAGTAAAGTTCACAATAAGATTTGTCTATTTTGCCAGCTTTCCCATAATATTATAATCTAGATTTACTGCAGCTGCGATTTAGTAAGACCGGAAATGGAAGAAACATATTGCTTAGCATTAAAAATTCTACCAGCTGCAGTCCCAGAGCCTGTAAACCCTCACAAATCTGTGCCTTCTGCTCAGAGTTGTAATCTCATGGGGAGATTTTTAAGCCACACCCATAGCCATTATTATTGTTCAGTTATTTTATATTTTACTACAACTGCTTCCTTTATTTAATACATTCTTATGTCTGTATAACTGTGTAGGAAGGCACAGGAATTCCTCTGCACTTCTGGGGAGTGTTCGATGGACATGCAGGTTCTGGAGCCGCGATCATGGCCTCCAAACTTCTTCACCGCCTCATCAGAGACCGTCTGGGAGAAATCTTCCACCTGCTGGAGAATCCCACCAGTGCGCCTCCTATCTGCTTGGCCAAGAACGGCAGCCCGTACCAGGTGGAGACGAAGAAAGGAGCTGCACAGGAACCGGAGGACCCCGATGCTGTCAACGACTCCTCCATACGCTTTCACATGGAGAAGGTTGTCAGTTTGGAGAGTCTGGTGATGGGAGTCATAGAGACTGCCTTCAAACAGATGGTGAGCAGATGATGATGATGACTAACAAAGCATGTTAGAAAACAAGGCAACACTAATTTGCATATTTCAAGCTCAGTGAACCTAATTTTGCCTCTTAGATCGAGGCAAAGTTAGGAAGACACAACTTTGACAGCTGTGACGCAACCTTCTGTCACAGCTTTTTTGTGTGGATGTTATTGTGAATAGATGTCCAAACCTGAGGATTAACCCAAGGCAAATCTGCTTGGTCTCAGTTAGAAAAGATATCTCTGATGCAACCTCACTTTCTGGCCTAGATTATACGATTAATGTCCCATAGGTTATATATTCTTCAAAGCGTCCTTGTTCTTCTCCAGGAGAACTGCTTTTTTGTTTTAAATATGAATATGCATGGCGAAAATAATGAGCTCTTCAGTGAGAAGAGAAGTGAAGGGATTTTGTGGCCTTTTGCTTTTACTTAGATTTTTCTCACTTTGTTTCAGGATGACCTCATTGAAAAGGAAAAATCGTCCTATGCCATCTCTGGTGGGTGTTGTGCCTTAGCTGCCATTCATTTAATGGGGAAACTCTATGTAGCCAATGCTGGAGATAGCAGGTGAGTCAAACAGCAAAACAGGGAAGACCATAAGATGTATTACCCAGAAATTTATTAAAACTGCCTGAACATTTAACATAAAAATGGGGTTTTATAAAGACAGCAAATCAAATTCTCTTTACCTCCTCACTGCACACTGTACTCGTGGAAAATCTTTTCCCACAAAGGATCTTCTTGTGCCCCCTGGGGTTCATTTTGCACACTGCAGCATCATGTAACCCACTTCTACCAACACTCTTACGGACCAACTTACTTTTATGAGCTGTTTGTGTAAAATAAAATAATAAGGAAATTGTGGTTTTGTCATCTCACTCCTGTGTCCCCATCCCTCTTTCTCTCTGCAGGGCCATAATCATACGAAATAATGAAGTTATTCCCATGACTAATGAATTCACACCTGAGTCAGAGAGGCAGCGTCTACAGTATCTGGTATTCTTTATCTTTTATGTCAGATAAATTGTATTTTTACCAACAGACATACAGATTAACAGCACAGGAGATTGTTTTCGATCTTGTGCGTGCTTATCAAGATGGAAAGGTTGAGTGAACTTCTACTGATAATAAAGTTGAGCTGAAGATGATAAGTAAGCAACCTGTATAACAGGAAGGAAACCCTGCATCACATTGAAATAAACTGACGTTCATCAGTTGCCTGTTTTAGCAGCCGGTTGTAGTTCTGAGTCACAGAGTGGGTGGATTATGTTTGCTGCTAAAACAGGGAGCTGTTTTGTGCCTACAGTATATAGCACACAGCACCACAGGCCCTCTGTAACACATGCAATCTTAGAGCCTTTCTTGTCTTAGAAATTCTACTGAGTTGTGACAGACATTTAGGCTTAAGTAAAGCTTTTTATACGGTAGTTTGATGTGACCTGCCCCATTTTTTTGTGTGTGTCACTCCAGGGCTTCCTGAGGCCAGAGCTTCTGGGTAATGAGTTCACTCACATTGAGTTCCCTCGTAGGATCCAGCACAGTGAGCTGGGCAAAAAGATGCTCTACAGAGACCACACCATGACTGGCTGGTAAACCTGGGAACCTTTAACCGTTAAATACTTTTCATGGACACTTCATTCTGGACTGAGAATTCTGTAATTGTTCAGAACTGTTGGTTGTCTTTTTTTGATTAATCAAATATACATTTAGGTAAATATTGAGGTTACAATGACATAGAAAAAAAGAAAACCAGTAACTATTCATGTCTGGATTCAGTAACTTGAGATCTGTTTGTTGTTTTGTTGTAGGGCTTATAAGACAATCGTTGAAGATGATCTGAAATTCCCCTTGATATATGGTGAAGGAAAAAAGGTATGAAACTCCTGATATATTGTACTCTATCGTAGTCTATTGTGACGTTTTCTAAATGATAAGTACACATAGTCTAACAAATAAACTGTATAATAAAGTGTGGGGTCATGTTGTCTATTTAATTTTGTTTCTTATGCAGATTGATTTCATTGAAATGTCAATTGCAAAGCATTTTTACATCTTCAAGTTGTTTGCTACGTTCTGTAGTGTGTGTGTGTGTGTGTGGGTGGAAATGAGACCTGCTGAATGTTTTCATTTATGTCTTAGAGAACCTAGAACTGAAGCACATCCCGGAACAATGACCTACATTGCGGTGTTTGTGCGTGTGTCTCCACTGAATTTGTGCATCTGCGTCAATGTGCAATGTGTGTCTGTACCCGCAGGCTCGTGTCATGGCGACAATCGGAGTGACTCGCGGGTTGGGAGATCATGACCTGAAGGTGTACAACTCCAACATTTACATCAAGCCCTTCCTCTCATGTGTTCCTGAGGTGGGTTTCAGGAGTGAGAAGCAGCTCTGGGTGTCTTTTGAGAAGTCACATCAGCATTGGCACTTTAGCCACCTTAGTGTCTTAGTGTCCTTATTGTTTGCAGTGAAGGTGGTCCATTTCTTCCTTCCTGTGGGTAAATGTCAGTTTTTCCATATATCTAGTCATTTTTGATGACAAAGAGGCTTCGCTGTATGCTTATTTTTAGGTATCGTGTTTTTGCAGGCATACTGTATATCTTGCTGTCAGGAAGGATCTCATAACCTAAAATGGTTCTTAAACATACGGTATATTCTCCTAAAATACGTTAATCCTTTCACAGAAGATGTGGAAATGATTGGCCTTCATGTCACACAGTCTCCAGCACTGCTGCTGAGTGTGAAGTTTATTTTTAATGGGAGGTGTGATGAAAAGCATCATGAATTCTTCCCACCAAATTCCATGATGATATTTCCTGCGTTTACAGTGTAGAACAAAACTGAGTACATCTTTGTACAATATCATTAAAATTTTAGTGATAGACTACATTGGAAATACAGACCCCAAAGTACAACCTGCAACTAAAACAATGACAAATGTGATTTCCAAATAACACTAACTGCATGAACAATGCTAATGATATAACCCATAATAATAACCCATGAATACCGCAGCTTTTTCAGTTTTGGCCTGGGTTATGTCTAATGCAACATGGCTCCACAAGGTAACAAAGTACCTGAACAAGTAAGAAACCATACTGTGAGACTTCAAAGATAGGAGAGAATAAAAGAGTATCAACAGGCTACTGAACACAAGCCCAGACAGCTGCAGCAGCGGTTAGGAGGTAGAGGAAGAGCCATACTAACAATAACAGACAGTGCAGTGGCCATCTTTGAAAAATGACACCACTCACAATTTGCCGTTTACCCAGCCTTGCATTGAAAAACAGACTGGTAAGTGCTTCTGACTTGGATTATCTGTGGAAACTGGTGTTTCAGTGGGTGATCAGACAGTGCAAAGGTTGCTACATGGAATCTTCCTCTACCGACGGTGTCCAAGAAGAAAGCCATTGCTTGCAAAACAAGATTAAATTTTGCCAAAAATCATGAAGATAAGCCTGATGAATATTGGCAGCACATTCTTTGGTCAGATGAAACCCAAATAAATTTGCGTGGCTCAGATGGGGTTGAGCAGGTTTTGCGTGGACCTGGCCACGACTACCACAGTGCTGACTGTGAAACATGTAGGTGGGAGTGTGCTGATATGGCGCTGCATGAGCACAAAAAGTGTAGGAGGATACACAAATACTGAATGAAAAGATGAGTCCCAGTCTCAGGAGGCTTGAAGAGTAAAATAGAAAAACAGAAAAAAATATGACCTGACCAAGTATGTCCCCTGACTTGAATCCAAGTTATAGAAGGTCTGTGGTGCTGTGTGCTTCTAATTTTTGTATTTTAGAGTTTAAAATACCTTCTACCTCTCTTGTTACATTTTATTTTGCATTTCCTGCTCAAGCTCAGCATCACAGGGATCACAGCATCAAGCCTTTATTTCGTAAACGTAGCTTATCTGGCTTTATCAAGCTTCTTGTCAGTCATTTGGTGGTTCAGTTTAATGTCAAAAAAATGTCAGTGAACATGAGCAGCTTTACTACAGCAAGTGGAGGTTATGTCCCTTGCATGCCAGTATACATTTGCTAATCCTCCAGCACTAATAAACACTCAACAGAAAATGATGACTGCCTTTTTAATGCAAAATGGTTTGAAAAATCATAACAGGGTGATGAATCAAATATCAAAAATATGTCTGTCAATCACAGGTGAAAGTTTATAACCTGGATGAGAACAAACACGGCCCAGACGACGTCTTGGTTATGGGTACAGATGGACTGTGGGACGTAACAACGGACAGGGAAGTGGCAGATGCTGTGTCAGCCTACTTATCCTGCTGTGACCCCTCTGATCCCATGAGGTATGCAGTCTGCCAAATAATCCTTTACATTAGGCTTTTGTTCTCGCTTATACTCTGTCATGTGCTGTGTGAGCATGTTTGTGAAAATGAAATGAGAGCTGCTGTTTCATAAACCCACTGTAATGTCAGTGGTGTACTGTTGTACTCAGTTTGTCCACTAGGTGCTGACAAAACTTTAGGTATCCAGCAAAATTCTTCTTATAGTTTTAGTATATTTATATATATTTATATTAGTATAACCATCTATAAGAATGAATTAAACATGTATTTTTTTAATCATACATTATTATGTAGCCGTAAGCAGATAAGAGAACATTTTCAAGTGTATAGTAATGTACAGTTTTTCTAGCAGCTATAATTTCACCTATGAAGACAAGTGGACACTTTATTAGGTACACCTGTACAATCTAATGGAATCTAATACATAAAGTCTAATTTTATGATGCATTATTTTATATGTTGTTCATTATTGGTTTCTATACCAGAATCCAGTCATGGATGCTTCACGGGAGGAGTTAAAGATGTTTGCAAATACATCAATAAACTCTTTAAAAGACCTCAGGTCTACTTGAAACCACATTGTTTGTTATAAGCCATTTATTAAATGGTTATATAGTGCTTAAAGTGTTACACTTAGCTATTTTCTACCCTCAACAATGACAAAAAGCATCTGAGAACATGTACTACATATACACTTTTGTCACAGTATGCTGATAACCACAGTGGCAGGGCAGGACCCAAAAACAGAATCACAAGTCAGGTTGATGTAGTGAAGCCACTTTTAATGTGAAATAATTGGCTTACACAACAATAATAGGCGTAAACAGATGAACAAACATGCAGCTGGTAACAAAACTTTTACCAGCAGTCACGAAGGAAAACGCTGGAGAACAAAAGCAGATGAAGTGACCAGGAACTGGTAACAAAGGCAGCTTTAAATACAGACTGGGGAGCTGAGGTAATTGGGCATAGGTGTGTGAGCAGAGAGGGAAACACAGATGACTGCAAATGTGAAACAGGGAAGCAGGTGGATGAGACAGGAAAAAAGTTTGGGGGGAGCTGGTGGGTGGCTGAAGAATGGCAGATCTGGGGAAATGAAGGGGACAACATAGCCTAGGGGGTAATGAGCAAGGGCCAGAGACAGGGGCTGAGGGGAACTGGGAAGCAGATTGTGACAACTTTATATTTCTACTTCACTATATTTCAAAGGAAAATATTGTACTTTTTATGCCACTACAATCATTTGATCGCTTGATTTGTTTCTTTTCATATTGAGATTTTATAAGAGAAAATATATGACAAGCTTATAAAACACAAAAATATCTTTTTGGCTTGTGACCCTTGAATGAAACAGGGTCTAATTGGCACCTCTTATGAAGTTCAGATGCGTGTGCTTGTCTTAAATGACAGTGTATCTCACTGCTGTAATGACTGTTTTTGTGTGTTACACAGGTATACGCTGGCAGCCCAGGACCTGCTGATGAGATCTCGAGGAGTGCTGAAAGAGCGTGGCTGGAGGCTACCCAATGATAAACTGGGCTCAGGTGATGACATAACTGTGTTTGTCATCCCGCTGGCAGGGCATGAGTCAGAGACATGACGAGGAGCTGTAGTGACCGCTATGACAGAGCTGACTCTTTAGGGTCCTTCCCGCAGTCCCTCCAAGCTCCCTTAACCCTGGACCGATGGGGCAGCGGGAGATAAAAACACCTTTGTCATAGGGAGGACTTGGGTCTGAGCAGCACCTTCATAAACCACTAGATCAGACCCTGTCCCAGCTGTGTCATTCAGCCTCACCCAGGATCCCATCTCTTTTGGTTTTGGTCATGTAACAAAAGATTTTCAGTGAAATTTTTAGAGAAGTCACAATCTGTTTCCCAGACCTGTTGTTTGTGATGATTGCCAGTGAAAATTAAACCCTTGTAGTATTTTTCTTTCCTGTTTATGTTCAAGGTTGGGCCGTTCCTCAGACCTTTGAACAGATTGTTCATTTTCATGTCATGACATAAATGTGACTCTCTTTTTTTTTTTTTTAAACTTAACAAACAAAAAAGCCTCCCGCAGTTTTACAATCATAATTTGTAAAGGGGATTGCAGTAGAGAATGTGAGGAAACCAAAGAGATGATGCTTAGCAGAAGGATGGAAATCTCTTAAAATAAATACATAAACGATAAAACAAAAAAAAAAATCATCTGATTTATGTCTGTACATTAAAGAAGCATGGAGGGCATAAAAACAGTGGAATGGACCTTTACCGCACTGGACCCAAACAGAATCTGCTGAGTCCACGTTGCTGTGTTTCCCCTGTTTCAGTGATGATGAATGAATGACGACACTTTAGGCACTTGAAGACTGTTGCACTTGCTCTGTGGTAGCCTGTTGATTTGTGATACCTTTTTATTGAATGTGCTCATAGATGATTTGTTTTATTTTTGGTCATTACAATGAGGAGAACAGAGGGATATACTGTTCATTAAAAAACACACACAAAGCAACATTTGGATGATTTGTTTGATTTTATTACACATTTTCTTTGTTTAGCCCTCAGAAAAGAAAGTAAATTGTTCTCCATAAATGTGTTGGTATAGTAAGATGTGATAAACTTCACACATATGCCTTACTAAGAGGTGAGGTGAATTTAAGAGATTTTTTTCTTCAGATGCACTAAATTTGATCATTGTAGAAGTGGCGAAGAACATTGTATGCCATTAAACGTACCATATACCTCTTTTGTACCATTTTTATTAAGTCATGTTCTTATTTAGATTATCCATATATTTTTGAAGACAACTTTGGTTGTAAGCAGTATCAGAAGTTTTATTTTTATGTTTATATCCATACTTGTTTAGGATGATGGTGTGTCCTAGAATGTGAGCTATCAAAGTGTGAGGTAGAGGGATAATATGTACCAGCTTAGAAATAAATCTGATTTTTCCCATTTGTTTGGAATATGTTTTATTTACGCTGTTGTGTCACGGACTCTCAGACCCACGTATTTCTCAAAAGGAAATGAACGTAATGAGTCACAATAGTTCACTGAGTCTGTTACTGACATTTACTCTGTTTGACTAAGAGGAAGGTTTAGACCCCTAAGAAGAGCAGATTTTTTCTCATGCTGATCTGACCTGAAAGAAGAAACAGCTTTATACACACACACCTCACACTGATCAGGGAATAATCATTTCTCCTGCTGTGGTCCAGCTTATGGAACATTCCTGTCACAGTTATAAGTGATCTTATTGGAGACTGTGATGTTTGAGTGAGGATGACTGTGGTGCAGCTGAAAAATGGCAGCACGTGCTCTTCACTGAGCACTGAGCTTTGATCAACACTGATCAAATTGATGACGGTATTTTTTACCGTCCGAGCTTCACTCAGAGCGAACCACCGCCCTCAGGTTCTGTGTGCTGCACCTGTGAGCCAAAGGAGCAGGTGAGCAAGAGACAGCAACAGTCCGCGCGCACGTGACTTGCAGCTCTGGTCTCTAATATAACTAATAAAGTTTTATCTGGGTAAAAACTGTGTCTCTGTCCAACTCTGAGGACTTACAGGCCTGTCTCAACATACCTCTGATAACCTGAGCACGTGGGAGGTGAACTGAGGGTTTACTAACGTGAACTGAAGAGGCCGCTGAGGCCTAATTATCTCTGTGCGGCTGCGCTGTCCCGCGTGTCATATTGCGTCTTTATCTTTACCACATTAACCACATCACGGTATGTCAAACCACAAAGGCTGAAGTTCTATTTACTACAGAATCAGGTGAGCCCCACCTTAAAATGTAACTCCAGGTCAGTGGCGGTTTTTGTCACGGGCGAACACGGGCGAACCGAACCCGGATCACACGGGCGCGGCACAAGCACGTGAAAAGAAAACCATCTGCGCCGCTAAACTGTTTTCTATTGTCTATCATATTACGGTGGGGGAAATTGGCCCACTGGCATCACCTTTGCACCACCAACATACGCGTGTGGAAACGGCACCCTGAGTCATGGTGGTGTTTAGGTTGGAAGAGTGTGGTTGTCGTCCCTAGCGATGGTCCTCTGACACCCGAGACTCCGACACATGCACGGTAGCTCATGAGGCAGTTGTATTGAATCACTGTGCTGAGGTTTGGTCACTGACGTTTGAAGCAGGTGAGTGCTTCGGACGTCATACGAATCACCTGATTGGTTCGCTTTGTCATGTGAATCACGTGGCGGGATCGCGTGTGTTCAGAGATAGAATAGCTCTGTATAGTGGCGGTCATTTGAATTTTTCTTTGCAGAGTATGTCGGTTTGTTGCGTTTGTTTGTGTTTTGAGAGTTGGTAGTGTTGATAGTGATTTTTGGAGAATCAGTGTATATAGAGCAATAGATATATAATATATAAATTAGATAGATAAATATAAAGAGTTATATAGATAGGTATATAGATATATATAATCCTAAAAAACATTAGATATAGATAAGACATATAAATTCATTACATATAAATACACAAACAAACACACACACACACCAGCCTCATCTGTGCCGTCTGAACAGGTTTTTTTCAAGGCTGGGGAAATAGTTTGTAAAAGAAGAAACCGATTGAGTCCAAAAACTGTAGAAAAACTGTTATTTCTCGAAAAAAACTCATAAACAGTTACACAAGCACACCCACTGCCGTGTTCTTCAAGCACACCCTTTTTACCCACGTACACATAAACCTCTTTACCAACACAAAATATAAGTGAAGATTATGTAGGGTTACAATCAGCCAAGCAAAATACAGAAAATAAGTCAAACAGAAAATAACTATTTATCTAGCTCCATGACAGACTCCCCATTTCCCAGCATATGCATGTATAGACGGCACCCTAACTTAGGGTGGTTGCTGGCTTTATGGAGAGTGTGGGAGCCATCCCCATTTTCAAGCATACACATGTATAAGCAGCACCCTGACTCAAGTTGGTTGCTGGCTTTATGGAGAGTGTAGGAGCCATCCCCATTTCTCAGCAGGCCCCAGTAGCATATGCATGTATAGACGGCACCCTGCCTGAGATGAGAGTGCACTGGCTCTCTGGCCTGCTCGGGGGCGTCACACAGCCTGAGAGAGAAGCACGAGAGCGCTCGGAAGATATGTGTTGTCCACCAGAGTATTCACTGTTGCATCACCTATTAACCTGTCCATAATTGATGTCTGTGTGCATTGTTCTGTTTGAGTGTCAGCCACATTGGGGAAGTTGTTTAAGTCCCCTGAGTGAAGCTGCTGCTCATCAACAGATCTATGAAGCATGCTGTCCTCCTCAGAAATTCCAACTGTTAAATGAGAATAAATGCAGTTAAATCACAGAAACTATTAGGATTTCAATGATTTGTTTTGGATATTTTTTTTTTAAAGCAAACTTACTTTTCTTGTTATCTGTGAAACTAATCTGCTGTGCCTTTTCTGTGAGAGAGGTGTTTCTCTTCTCTCCAAAAAATGGGTTTTTATTTCCAACCGCGACAAGGGGGCATGGTGCCCGATTGGACATTACTGTCCAGAGCGGCCCCGTGACCCAGGGGGCATGGTGCCCGATTGGACATTACTGTCCAGAGCGGCCCCGTGACCCAGGGGGCATGGTGCCCGATTGGACATTACTGTCCAGAGCGGCCCCGTGACCCAGGGGGCATGGTGCCCGATTGGACATTACTGTCCAGAGCGGCCCCGTGACCCAGGGGGCATGGTGCCCGATTGGACATTACTGTCCAGAGCGGCCCCGTGACCCAGGGGGCATGGTGCCCGATTGGACATTACTGTCCAGAGCGGCCCCGTGACCCAGGGGGCATGGTGCCCGATTGGACATTACTGTCCAGAGCGGCCCCGTGACCCAGGGGGCATGGTGCCCGATTGGACATTACTGTCCAGAGCGGCCCCGTGACCCAGGGGGCATGGTGCCCGATTGGACATTACTGTCCAGAGCGGCCCCGTGACCCAGGGGGCATGGTGCCCGATTGGACATTACTGTCCAGAGCGGCCCCGTGACCCAGGGGGCATGGTGCCCGATTGGACATTACTGTCCAGAGCGGCCCCGTGACCCAGGGGGCATGGTGCCCGATTGGACATTACTGTCCAGAGCGGCCCCGTGACCCAGGGGGCATGGTGCCCGATTGGACATTACTGTCCAGAGCGGCCCCGTGACCCAGGGGGCATGGTGCCCGATTGGACATTACTGTCCAGAGCGGCCCCGTGACCCAGGGGGCATGGTGCCCGATTGGACATTACTGTCCAGAGCGGCCCCGTGACCCAGGGGGCATGGTGCCCGATTGGACATTACTGTCCAGAGCGGCCCCGTGACCCAGGGGGCATGGTGCCCGATTGGACATTACTGTCCAGAGCGGCCCCGTGACCCAGGGGGCATGGTGCCCGATTGGACATTACTGTCCAGAGCGGCCCCGTGACCCAGGGGGCATGGTGCCCGATTGGACATTACTGTCCAGAGCGGCCCCGTGACCCAGGGGGCATGGTGCCCGATTGGACATTACTGTCCAGAGCGGCCCCGTGACCCAGGGGGCATGGTGCCCGATTGGACATTACTGTCCAGAGCGGCCCCGTGACCCAGGGGGCATGGTGCCCTGGTAGCCACAGGTGGCACACAGTGGAAGGGATTACGGAAAAACCCTATCCTTACCCATACCAATATCAATACTTTTATACTCAGAAAAGCAGCTTATCTACTTTTGTGTAGGGCGGAGGAATGCATCATAATTTATGAAGTGAATGCAATATGCAAACTTGAATGAAAATTGAAGATTTGCATTTTCATGATCATTGAATGATTTTGCGCTTTTTCAATTTTCAATTAGTTGATCATGATTATGATAATAATAAAACACAGGACAAAGATTTTAGGCAACTAAAAATACTTTTTAAGTCAAATTTTAATTGTTACTTTTTCAGTTAAGATTTTTGTTCAGTTTTTTGTACAGAAACAATAACATTATATAAATACAAGAATATAACAAAATAATAATATGAACACTAAAAATATAACAAAAAATTGCTTGCATAACACACAATTGTTTGTGAAAAATAAAATCAATAGGGCAAATTAAAAAAGTGCAAATAACTAAAACTACTATTGGCTGTCATTCACAACCTTTGGCTAAGGTCCCCTTTTGGGCCACAGATTTATAGTTTTTTGTTCAGAAACAATAACATGTTTACATTTTTCCCTTTTACTGCTGCAGTTGTTCAGATATGGAATGAATGGTAGAGTGTTTTCTATTTGTTTTTTCAGAGGACCACACTGGTGGGATCCACACCCATCCCTCCTGTTGCACGAGTCTTGTACTACAGATGATGTCATCTTTGACCGGGGAGAGGGAGGAGGGACCTGGGTGACTCCAGCGCCTGCAGCAGCTCCTTCAATTTAGATAGAGATAGCCATAACAAGACCGGAAACGCAGGCATCAGCCTTCAAAATAAGAGTGTACATTTTGGCGTCATTTTGTTCTCCCACCAGCCAAATCCCACTTTACCCACTGGTTTCAGTGCAACAGAACAGGTCAGTTTTCTGTCCTCTGTGAGTAAGTGCTGATTAATTTTCATATTAAGTGGCATTAACACACCACGTGTAAGGCTCATCATTTTCAGTTTTTTTTTCACTGACAAAACACTTACAGAATGTTCTCTGATAGATAATAGTAGATTTAAAAAAGTTGAAATTAGTTCTAGAGTGTGTTGTTTAATTTCTGGACCAGGATATGTTTGTGTAGAGTTTGCATGACCTGAATGTAATATTGTTTCCCGCCTATAGCCCAAAGAAGCACAGGCCAAGTTGACAAGAGGGATAAGGCTGGTGTTATTCTATGTTTTTCAGTCAAATATTTAGTCTTTTTTGTTGTTGTTGTTGTTTTGTTTTATATTAACCATTTAGGGCAGAGAACCACAAACATGGTAGGCAAGTCAGAGCATATTTAGAGCCTGGCTGATATATGGCTGGTTGTTGGATTTGATGACAACAAGAGAACTATGGAACAGTACCACACTTCTGTTTTAAGGGCACGCCTGCGTCTTTTATTTTGAAAGTCCTAAACAGAAGTACTAGCCTGTAAGCCTGGAGCTGGTTGTCGCTGGTGTCGGTGGGAGGATCTTGCTCGCCTGCCCCGGTTTCCAGCACCCTCTCTGTAAAATTAGCGAATACTGCAGCAAGAAGTGAGTGTCTGTTTGTGTGTGTATGTGTGTGTGTCACGATCAAGAAGAAAGCGCAAGCGGGGATTAATATTTATTTTAAAAAAAACTCTCATCTGGCTGACGACAGGTAATTATAGAGCAGAGACTGCAGTTTGACTGAATATTCTTATTTGGCACTAATTATAGCTCACTTATTTCGGCGAGAGAACAAGGTGGTGGCTGGTCCGCGCACCAACATTCGCCTTTTTTCCTGCTCAGGTAACAGTTTAATCTCTTGACGGTGCGGCGACTATAACGAAGTACATCCCGTGTGGTTGTAGTTGGCAGGGTGTGTTTCTGTACAACTGTTGATAGCTTCACGGTTGGTAGTTTCAAAGTCAAAGCAGCAGATCAGATCCTGTTGGTATGAAGCCCACAGTCTGTCCAACTGCTGCGACCTCAATAAGCAACTCCGCATGGCAAATCTCTTAATGAGACATTTCTATTCCTGGGAACTCTTAATTTCCTCATTATTAAGACTCCCATTTCTTGTGGGGCGTTGTTTGAACTGCCAACAATGATTTACAAACACAACAAAAACATGTGGAGGATGAAATTTGAGAACACAGCAGAGTCATTTGGGCTGAAGTTGGCTTGATTCTGTTAGAGAAAGATGTGAACTGAGCGCTAATTCAGGACTTTTAATGTAGATTTAAGTGGGAAAGTCTCATTCATATCTTAAGATTCACATCAGATTATATCGTGATCATTGTCCTAAATATGTTCAGGTTTATTGGAAAAATCTAAATAGTGGCAGTCTTGCAAAATGTGTTCCTGAGGTCATTTATTAAGGAAAATGTCAAATATTCACAGGTTACAACTTAAATGAGTATTTGCTGCTTTTCTCTGTTTTATCATCAACATACATTGTGTGTCTTTGCGTTTTGGACAGTTGATTGGAGAAAGCAAGAAATACGAAGATGGCAAAATGGGCTGTGGGAAATAGTGATGGGCATTCTTGATCATTTTCTGACTTTATACTGATTGTTTCACGTTTTTGCTTGGAGCGTTACCTAAATAATTAAAAACACTGGGCTTTGTCCTGCTGATCAAACAAAACAAGCTTTTTGAGCACGTCTGGGGAATGGTAATGGTCATTTTCACTATTTTCTGATGTTGCAGACCAAATGACTAAACAACTAATTGAGAAAATAATTGGCAGATTAATCAGCGATGAAAATAATCATTAGTCGTAGCCCTAGTGAATGGACCTTGTGCTTTCAGCCCGAAGTAAATCTGTTGGAGTCCTCTCGGCTAGCCAGTCAGCCCTTTTTGTCTGTTTTCGAGTGAGTCATGAGGTGTCAGTTCTCTCCTTGCCATGTGGTGTATCCTCTGCCTCTGCTTATGAGTTTGCTCATCACGCTCTGGTTGCCACCAGCTGACTAAAGTCTGTCATCTTGCCCTGCTTCCTCTCAGTAAGCTGTAAGAGCAGGAGGATCTGTGAGTGTCTTCCTGTAGTGTATTTAGCTTTTGCTTGACAGAAGCCGTGAAGGTGACCAGGCTGTAGGTCATTCATTTTTTTAAAGTGACTGAAATGAAAATGAGATTCTTCTGATAGACCGTGCCACAGTGTTGAAGATGCAGTAACCACCTGAACTTAAAGGAACAGTTTGACACTTTGGGGAATATGCTTATTTGCTTTCTTGTTGAGAGGTAGATGACAACAATGACACCACTGTTATTTCTGAATTGTAAATATGAAGCTATAGCCAGGAGACAGTGTAGCTTACTAAAAAGACTGGACACAGGTGACACGTTTTTTGGGAACTTATGTGCCAGACTATTTCTTGTCTGGGACCAATGACTTCCTGGAGTCTTGTTATTGTGAGGTTACCAGGAAGTCAGCGTAGGCTTCTAAATGCTAAGCTAAGCTAACTGGCTGCATATTTACCATAAAGACATGAGACTGATATTGAACTTATCATCTAAAAGAAAGCATGTAAGTGTATTTCCCAAAATGTTGAACTATTCCTTTAACAAAAAAATCATATAAAAATGATAAAGTTATTTTTATAGTTAGTTCAAAAAAGTTCTAAAAAAAATTATCATTGTGATTTTCTTTGCATGGATAAATAGATCATTGTCCTCAAGAAGCCTTATTAAAACCATACCTGGTAGTATTTCATGGGCTGGCTCACTGTTGGGACATTTGATCATTTCCATGGGTGTACCAGTAAACCATGACTCAGTGAGACTAAGGAGCTCGTGTGTTTGTAACATACGCCCAAAGAATGCAAGAAGCTCACCTGAACTGCTGTGTATATTCTTGCTGTTGTGTGAGAGAGCTCAGCACTCACATTTCAGTTTTATGCACTTGAGTCCACAGCTTACTACACTCAAGAATCTCTACACTGTATCCATAAATGCTTGATGCGAATCAGCCTGAGGCTTTCTTGTTAGATTAGTTTTTGGTTTGTCACCAACTGTCTGGTTTTGCACGTGATCTGTTGTCTGTTGCCTGCTGTCAGATTTAGCCAGATAAGAAGTCTTTACATTCGGGGAAATGAGGTATAGACAGCTGGTGTCACTGACTCTCTGCTCTGTCTCAGCCACAGCCTCTGCCTGTTTATGAACTTTGGCCCATTTCTCAGACAGACTTGTAGAGGTGAGGCAAATTCTTGCAAGCCTTCAGATGTAAGGGTTTCTTTCTTTCTTTTTTTTGCAAAACAGCAGCATGTAAGCTTGTGTGTCTTGTTAAAAAGAATTGGAAAAAAACAAATTGTGCTAAAGATGCTGGAGGGCATTTTCTGTCTCAGAAGTATATTAAAAGTCATTTTACTCTCTAGTAAAACAAGTTTTGTGTTGCTCCATAGGGATTCAGGCTAGACTTGTAATCTCTGGGTGAATGTTTCTTTGTCAAACTGACAAAAAGTCAAAATCCAGCCTTTCTTTTATTGCTTTGTTAGTTATGAAACCTCTGTCTACAGCCAGAGTTTGACTGAGGTCCTTGACAACTCCTGTGTGTAGTAGTAACACAAAAAAAACCCAGGGAATAACTTTTCAATATTGATGTCAGCTGATCTGTAACTCTATGCTTTCTGAGTCCAGTATCAAAACAAGAGGTGCATTGCTGGGAAGCCTGTTAGACGAGCAAAACAATCCCGCTCGGACTCATTTCCTGTGATATGTTTGCTTGTTTGCAGAACCTTGGAACAAAAAAGTCATCGTCATCATTATGTCAGAAACAACAGGACTCTTATGGGTGGATATCTGTATGTTCAGCATTGCTGTTGATATTAAACTCATGTGAGGATTGAAAGGCAGCTCTTACCTCATTGGTCAGGGTCACGCTCTGTTCTGTGCTAACTCTGCTCAGCTTGTTGCATAACTCCTGTTGGCCCCTAAGCCTCAGGAAACCTCCTTAGAGAAAGAGAGAGGTTGTGTGTTCATTAACCCGGGGCATTGCTCAAATAGTTGTAGGAAGTAATGGTGCTTTGGTTTACTATGCATTTTAATGACTCTTCTTGTTTTCTTTGGATCAAGTTTCTATGTGTGTTTTCCAGTGTCTGAGAGCATTGACTTCACAGTTTTTCTAGCAACACTCATGTGTACTGCTGAGGCTTCCACACTTTCTTCATCTCTGCTAAGTTTTGGTCTGCAGTTAACTGCTACTTCTATTATGAATTAGTCTTGACTAATTGTTTAGTCAATAAAACACCCAAAAATTGTGAAAAATGGCTGTTGCAGTTTCCTGGATCACAGGTTTGATATCCTCAATTCACTTATTTTGTTGACCAACAGTTGAAAATTAAATTTGTGATGATATAAAACAAACAAACAAATCCTAATAATATCAGCTGACAACTGCAATGTAACAAAACAAATTTTTGCCGTAACGCACACTGTTTTTTGCCAGTTCACTCTACATTCGCTGGCCCCATTCAAATGAAAGAAAGTGCTTCGTTATTCTCACACAGAGCTAAACTTGGTCTGAACGCCTTACACTGTTCTAATTTGAAAGGGTCATGTGCCAAATACAAATAGATCATCAGTAGAAAAAGGCTCATATCACTGTATTAAGTTTCATATTTGTTATCAGGCTTTTGTTGAAACTTAGTGCAGTAATTAATTGTAAAATGTTGGCTTTTATCACAATAAATAGAACCTCGGCTAGAAGACCAGTTAAGTACAGTTCAGTCAGTTCAGTATTATTCAGTGTTATTTTGTTTTGCTTATAGCGTGTCTCTTTGATGTGTCAGCCTGTGTGTAACACACTGTTCCCCTGTCTCACAGTTACAGATGGTCTTCCGTCAACCTCAGCATGATGGAAGGCTTAATGAATATGTTTATGAATATCTCCCTGCACCACTGGATAAATCTCGGTTGTGTTGTGTAGAGTCACAGTGGTAGGTAAATGAAAATGTCTGGACCCTGAACTGAGTGATGTTTATGTGGAGCCGACAGAATCTTGTTGAACTGTTTCTGCTTTTGTCACCATTAGTTTGATTAATTTCTCAGTGACACCTTTGCTTTCATTGAATAGTGTGTGTGTGGGGGGTGAGCAAGGTGAGCAAGCTCATACTGGTTGGTTACATATAAGTGCTTCCCATTTACATGTTTTGATTGTGGAGAGGATGAATGATATGGGTTTTTTTCCAGCTGAATCATGATGAGCAGTTTGGATCAGGATGACAACACTCGTGAAATCATTCTCTGCTGGCAGCCACCTAAACTTCCTCCTCAGTTGTTGCGGTCATTAGTATCCATTAGCACCTGAAGTGAGGGTATCAGTCATGGGTAGCTGGAGTATTCGGCACGGTTTGTAACTATATGGGACAATTTCATGCAGAATTTCCCTTTGCCAATATGTCAAGATGTTCTTTCATCGGCTCCCAATATCTCTGCCACCGAGGACAAGCTGTTGTTGTGTTTTGGTAAGAGAAGGACCACATATATGTCCATATATGTGTAAGCATGCGTGCGTGCCTGCATGTACTGCGTTGCCTCTGGCAGCCCACTCTGTGTCCCGGCTCGGCCGAGGCCTGTCCAAACAGAACTGCAGCCAAAAGCTCCTCCCAAGCTTCACAGAACAGGAAGCGGATTGTTTTGTTTCACAGGGTGAACCTCTGAGTCTGCATCGCTGCTGTCTCCCACTTGTTTGGCTTTGAACCCATCATCTAGTTCAGGCCACCTCTGGTCGAGTTGGCACTCTCTGGAAAGCACAAGATACTTTGCAGTTTCTCTGGATTCAATATTCATTCCAGCATCAAACCCATCAGAAGAAGCATAGTAGAAGCAGCATTTGTTCTCATTAAATATTCTGTTTTTTTGTTTTTGTTTTTTTCATTGAATTTCATTGAAAGCATTTGCATAGCATAGCAGCTGCAGCTGGAGTGGATGATCATTTTGGTTGTCATTTACATTGCGTTCAGTCGATTTTCAGTACATTATAAAAATGTTGAAATTTAAAGAGTTAGCACACTACCACTATTTGCTGCAGTGTCCCTAAATTCAAACGCAGGACTTTGTTACCTCTTGGTAAAACCTCAGCTGCTGTAAGACAGTACATGGCACCAGAAGGAGTAGCCCTCTGGGCAAAAGGCAGAAAACATAATTAAACCATGATCATTATTTTTGCAAGAAGGAGAAAGTAACCACAATGTGAGTAAAACTGTCAAACAGGCAAACACACCCAAAATTTCCAGTACGGCTACTGGTTATGCCAAGTCTTAATACTCATGGAAATACGACTGGGTAATAATTTCCTCTCTTGCGTACTTCTTTTCCTTTTTACTCTTTCCAGGGTTTCTTTGCTCACTTTGCAATTCAACCCATTTATTTTTATGTCATTTTAGTGGTACTAAACCACCAATAGTTTGACTAATAACTTCAAACTTTATTTGTGAAGATTTTTTGTGGGCTGATGATACTTACTGAAAGGACTGGTGTTGCAGTGCTTCCAAGCAGAGATTAAAAATGGGCATTGGGGCAGACTCAGCTCAAGTGTTTTGCCCACAGCTCTAAAAGATGAATTCCCTCTGATAAGTGGGTGCCCTCGTGAAGAGGATTGCTGTCAAGGCTGTCTGGCAGAAAGTGAATGAGGTGAGGAGCCAAATGACTATATGCACAGCTGCTCCCAGGCAGCAGCGCTCCACCTCATCCATCAGCAGCATTGCTAACTCATCCCCACTCAGCCTGCTCCAGCTAAACTAGTCCTTTACTCTGGGGTTATTGCAGATTTTTTCTTTTGGTTCACTGTATTTTATGCACACGAAACCAGCAAAACTATTTCAGGCCTGAAGGTTGGAACATTTTAATCTTGTGGACAAAAATATTTGTATCCATATTTGTCTGATGTAATTTTGTATTGGTGGAAAATGCTTGCATGTTTTTTTTTTGTTTTTTTTTGCACTAGAACATGTACACAACTGTTCTAAACCCCATGTAAGCAATTTCACCTTAATACTGGCACAACAGATGGGCTGGCAGGCCTAGCTCTTGTTCATTTAATGCAAGTTAATTTTGAGATAATTATGATATTATGCTACTATCAAAATATTCCTGAAGAACCTGAAGAATCATATGCAGAGATCAAAAGCAGAGCAGTGTTTTGTGTGCATTCAGACACCAAGTACCTCACCAGCTGGCCTGATTTCCTGGACACTTATCTTTTCCCCACGCGTTGCAGAGGGAGACAAACAGGGCGGAGTAGGAGCCTGATAGTGCATTCCTTCATGTCCCAGCTTGTCTCAACACCCCTCCCCTTTCCACGATCTTCCTCCTCCTCCTCCTCCTCTGTCCTTCCTGTACCTTTGTAGTCTAGACTTGGCACTAGGGACTCAAGGTCTGTGACTGCAGTTGTCTGTGACGGCATGCAGATCACAGAGAACACTCCCTTAGGTGTAACGTGATGCAGTATTGTCAGTCAGAGATGTCAGAATAGTTGCTTTGGAGCCACACAGCATGAGTAGAAAAAGTTTATGTACAACATTGTGTTCTTGATTTTTCTTGTGATCCTCCGAGCTATGCAACTTATTTAAATCTCTGTAGTGTAGAATACACCAACACATGACAAAGTGTGTCAGTTATGCTTGGCCCATTTGTTCATAATGACAGGTGAAATCTCCCTTAACGTCAAAAAAAAGTAGATTTTTCCTTTTGTGGTACTGCTTATAAGTTTGACATTCCACCGTCTTTCTTTTTATGAATGTCCGCTTGTGATAAATTCTTGTAAAGATGTTTTTCTTGTTTCCCAACAGAGATGGCAGCCATTCGGAAGAAGCTGGTGATTGTTGGGGATGGAGCTTGCGGAAAAACATGTCTCCTAATTGTTTTCAGTAAAGACCAGTTTCCTGAAGTCTACGTCCCAACAGTGTTTGAGAACTACATCGCTGATATCGAGGTTGACGGAAAGCAGGTTTGTACATTTGAAGCTGATGGTCACCAAACCTGCTGATTTTTGCTTTGCTGGTCTTGAGGCTCATTTATAAATATGACTTAAAACACAACCTTTCACCCAACTAAACATAATTTATATTTTATTGATAATATAATAAGAAGCCTATGTCTGGACTATATGCACTTGTGTAACCAAATAAGTCCACTTATCTCCACTTATCACTCTTTTTTTGGATGAAGAAATTCCTTCATTACCACACATTCTGAATTGACACTTGTGCTGCTGTTGAGGAAAGTTTCTTGTTTTCTTGTCCTTCACACTGTACAGTATATTATAAACCTCTTTGCTTGTCAGGTGCAAACCAGAAGTTAACAGATAAAATACCGAAGTCTGAGCACTTCACTCAAAATTCTGTATAAAAATGGTAGAGGGTAGATAAAGTGCATTATATAATACATAGGGACTTTTCTGGGCACAGCCAGAGGTTTTAAACCAACTACATGGAAGTCTTACTCATGATGGTGTGTGATGTCTTGAATTTGAGTCATGGGGAGTTGCCAGTGAGCATTGAGTCTGAGCCGCAGATGTCTTATGTCAAAGGGTTTTGTTCTCTTGAACTGACCACTGCTGCAGAATCACCACTGGGCAAAACAGGAAATGACTCTACTTCCCAGTTTCCTGTTCAGGCAGGGAGCAGAGATATCTCCTGGCAACCCCCCGTCTTCCCTCAGGACCCTCCTCCTCCTCGTCCCTGATAAACCTCTCTCATTTCCTGTCCTGGTCGCCCTTAGATGGGAGCATGCAAGGAGGGATTAACTGTTGTGTTCTGGACAGGAAATATAAACTTAGGGTTTCAAGATGGACATCGGTCTAGAAAGGGACCATTTTGATAAAGATATGACTGTCTGCGTCTTTAGTTATCCTCCCTCCAGCTCACTAGAGGATGGCTGTCCCGTAAGAATTAGACTGTTACACAACCTGCTGGATTAGATTTGTGATCTCAGCCCCTAAATTTGAGTTTTCACCCCCCTCTAGGGTAAAAAAAAACATTCTGTCTCTCTCACCTTCAGAGAATTGGACAGATTCTAAAAATAGCTGTTTTTTCCCCTCTTTCTTTTCCTCCCCAAAGTCTGCAGCTTTACAACAAGTCCAGTGGGAACATAACTGCTCCGGTTGCTCATGCAGTCTCAACAGTGTACAGCCACCTCCCACCCTCTGCCTCTGCAAACGTCTATTTTGGGACGGTTGACTGATGCTTGTGCTCTCTGTGGGCATACCAGAATCTATTGTCATGCAGTAGTTCCAGTATTTAAAAACTTTGCAAAAGTTTTTTTTTCCCCTGAACACAGTGAGTCAGCTCAGGAGCGGAGTCGAGTGAAAATTGGCTGCTAATACCCGTACAGGGACAGAAGGTATCCGGTTTGATGCTCGCTAATCTCCCACTTTCCCTAATTGAATTAATCAGTGGTGTGATGGGATGAGGCCAGTCCCTAAGTTCATTTCCACAATACTGATAACACAACAGACATATGAAGCTCTGATTATGGCCGGAGCGACAGTGGTGATGAGAAGCAAATATCTGCACACTGAATTTCTCACCTACAAATCAAGTTATGATCAAAATGTAAGGTACGTATGGCCAGAGGAGAAAAATGTACCGAGGTTAAGTGATCTAAACATTGTTTACTTCCTGGTGTTTAAAGTATTGGCCTTTGGGAAAATTACTGCCTGGAGATTCATACGTCATCTTCCAAATAGTCACGGCTCTCAGTGTATAAGAAAAGAAACTTAATCACAGATGATGCCGTGACGGGTTAAATGTCTGTGTACTCATGCAGAACAGTGAGCAACATTACATCAGTTGTGGGACGACAGGTAATTTTTAATTTCAGCCCTTAAGACAGGGTACTATTACAAAGCTGTCTTCAAAGTGACAGATGAATGACTCATGGAGATAATTACAAGTAAAAGGAGAATTCCAAAACCAAAATGAATCCACCTTCATTTGCAGTACATATTACAAAGTGTTTCATTTGTGTTGTCCCAGGTGGAGTTGGCACTGTGGGATACTGCAGGCCAAGAGGACTACGACAGGTTGAGGCCTCTCTCCTACCCCGACACAGATGTCATCCTCATGTGTTTCTCCATCGACAGCCCTGACAGTTTAGGTGAGCTGCTGCTGACATACAGCAGCCTATTTTAAAATGTTGTATTTGTAAAACCTTTATTTAAACGTCTAAATTAGATAAACCTGGTTAAGACGGCAGCAGGACAGAAAGCTGACAAGCCCGTAAGAGTTGACAAAACCGTATGACAAAAAAAAACAACACCACTGTAGCATTCTTCACAGAATCAAGGCAGTTCATATCAGCTAAGCAAGCTGTTTGTTAAATGCCTTAATGGACTTGATGGGAAGTAGGATTAGTGCAGCTAAAAACATCTTTGCCTCGAGCAGTCTGCAGAGCAATCCATCATGAGAAGTGTTGTCACTGCGCAGCGACTCTGCACCGCCCGTCCCTTTTTATAGTAGCCCTCTCTCTTGAGCATTTCAGCTTACTTCTCGTCTCTCCCGGGACAGAAAATATCCCTGAGAAGTGGACGCCTGAGGTGAAGCACTTCTGTCCCAATGTTCCAATCATCCTGGTGGGGAACAAGAAGGACCTGAGGAATGATGAGCACACACGGAGAGAGCTGGCCAAGATGAAGCAGGTACGAAAGCCTCTGAAGGTCAATGAACTTTAGGCTGGGGTAATCAGGAACAAGTACCTGTTCCATACTCAGGCACCAAAGGCCTGAGAAAATGTGCAGGATTGTGAGGTTCCTTCTGAAATATTAATGCTCATACTCATGACCTTTAAATTTTACTTACTTGTTGTAAATCATGCAAGTCAATTTTATCTGTAAGACATACAATAGATGTAGATAAAGAGCAGACAGAAATAAAAATAGTGAAATTGCAATATAGAAAAGCAGAATGTCAACATTAGGAAAATAAAGTGCAAACATAAATTAAAATATGTATCATCAAAGATGTAAATCAGTTTACTAAAATTAATTTAAAATTAAAATCAAAAGAAAACTGATTGTTTTAATAGAACATTAAATGAAATGGCATCTCTTACAGTCTCCACTTTAAAAGACATTTTTGTGGCTTTTTTTTTTTTTAGAAGGTTGTCTTCCTAATGTGCTCTGAAAAGGCTGTTACTGGCCTTTCAGTCATACTACAATGAGAGCAACATACTGGTTTACCATGTCACAGAATGGCACATCGTGCCACTATGGCCCATTCTCTGTCTGTCTCCAGGTCCAGCTGATAATAGCAACATGTTGACAAAGCTCTCCAGCTCTTTCAGACGCCACTGTCAGCTTTTCCTTTCTGTAGAAATCAGGAACCATATGACAAAGAGTAACCCAAAGTCATCAGTTCAAGTGTTTTAGATTTACATGGTCACGCAGACATTGTTGGCTCGACATGTTCAAGCTATGATGATACTGGTTGGGTTCATTAAGTAGTCTGCTTGAGACTCTGATTCCAAGCTTTCTTCTGTTTGACAAAGTTGTTATTTCAAGATGGTGTAGATAGACATAAAAACAATTCAGCTTATTTGGTTTTTAGAAGGGACTGGACAAAAATTACTGTGGTGTGGACAGGGACTCAACAGTACGTTCACAGCTCTGTTGTTTAAGGGTCATCACTGATTAATCTGCCAATTATTTTCTCTTTAAATAGTCTATAAAATGTAAAATACTGAAGTAAAATACGACTAAGTCAAAATTGCACTTAGTTACAGTGCTTCACTAAATATACAAGACCCTCCTCCACTCTTCCAACAAATGAAGACCCTCCTCCCTTCAGCAATCCTCCATCTTTTTTGAACGCCCGCTCCCCACTACTAATAATCGTCATACAGTCCCTAACAGTCGCTGATCTAAACACACAGGAGCCTGTGAAAACAGAGGAAGGCAGAGACATGGCCGGCAGGATCAGTGCTTTTGGCTACTTGGAGTGCTCTGCCAAGACCAAGGACGGTGTGCGGGAAGTGTTCGAAATGGCCACTAGAGCAGCGCTGCAGGTCCGCAAGCGCAAGAAGAGAAGTGGCTGCAATCTGTTGTGAGAAGTTCACACGCCACAATATCAGCTGACCAATAGGAGAAAAAAAACACACATGAAAAGGACTGACCTTTTACCAAATGGCATCTTTGTACTGTATCTCGCATTTCATGATAACAGGCAAGCAGATGAATCGAACATAAACACACCTAATACAGGAAATGGACTTTGTCTATATTACAACCGTGGTTAGAAATTGATGTTTAAAGTTCCTTGTTGATTTTTCTTTTTTTTCTGAAATCTGTCTTTACACATAGAATGTTTTCCTACTTGTTTTTTCTTTATATTTGTAATGTAACGAGGCAGTGATAGATGCACATATTTGTATGCAATATTCCTCATGAGCTCGGCCGAGCAGCAGTCTTCTTAGCTTGTATAAAGACCTCACAAATATGGTCACAAATACGGTCTTGTCCAAACAGTCCAGACTGTCCCATTAGTCTCTGTTCTGTTTATCATTTTATCAGTTGTGATAGAGAATGGAAGTTGATATCTTCTGACCATAAGAGCTAGTGCCTTTTTTTTTTTTTTTTGTACACCACCATCTACGTCTCATGTTTGTCAGCTAGCTAACATTTCCGCTGAGGGCCTCTCCATTGTACTGTAGCTCATTTTACACAGTGTTGTCATTGTGAAACCTGAGCAAAGCCATAACTAAGGCTTTCAGTGCTGTTGACAACAAATGGTTGCTTGTGTCATTTTTGTCAGCGTTCCCTCAACATTCTCCATTTCCAGTCCACTCACACCGAGGATAAAGAAGGTAGCTGTCTCTGTAATGTGATAACGGTCAACAAAGTAGTGAGCTTCCCAATCTTTATGAGAGTAAGATCTGATTATTCACATTTATCCCTCATAACTGTCACTGTTCTGTGCAGTGGAGCTAGATGGGGGGCGGGTGAGAACTGGCCAATTGAGACACAAGCCAATATGACTCAACTATGCACAATAGCTGTTAGGACCAACAGGGAGATGACACAGCTGAAACAGAAATCACATGAAGTCCAAGGCCTGGTGAAACCTCCCTTGTTTGTTTGTTGCGAGTGACTGAGTTCAGCTCTTCCTCTGCTACAATTCAAATGAGGCGGTCACACCCGCTGAAGGAATCTGTTTGTTGGATGGTTTAGCCCAGTCTTAGAAATGATGTCTTGTTAGAGCTGTTAGCCTGTTACGTGCGGAAGTTTCTAAGTTTCTAGAAGGACGACATTCTTTACATGTTTTAGAGGAGCTGAGTTGTGTGTGAGGAGTTTGTTTTTCCCCCGGTGCCTTTCTCTGTTCTGGTGTGCCTTTGGTTGTTCTCTCCCAGACTCCCAGACCAGATAGACCAGCTGCACTATTCCAACCTGATACTGACTGACAAAGTCAAGAGTGACGTTTCTCATATATTTCACAAAGACTGTATCTGGAAAAAAAACAATAGCAAATTGTGTCATTAGTTTGCTAAAATCTATGCTGTCACAACATAAAAATTAAGATTTTATCTATAAATGCAGTCTCATCTTCATTAGGGCAGATAAGCTTGATTACGCCAATTTACGTCATGCAGTTTTTTGTCAAGAGTGAATCATGGGAAATTCACAAAACTAGTAACATTACATATTTCATCTACATCACTGGGAAAGCATCTGTCTGTAGCCATAGAAATGCTCTTTGATGTTTTAGAGTCGGTTATTGTTGCCAAGTAGTTAGTTTTCATAATTCAAATATGGCAAGATTGAAATCGGGCTTATTGGTATGTCTTTATCTTGATTGATGTTGGTCTTGATCTTAAGTTTCCTGGCAAAAGAAGCATTTGATATTTCATGTCATTAGTCAAAGGAGCAGGAGATCGTCGAGTGTTTACACTGAGTTGTACTTGTTCCAGCTTTTGGAGACATGTCAGCGACCGTCCACTGGTCACAGTTTTTTTTCTCCCATGTCCTCTCAAAATACTTGATTGTTAACTTGACCTGAAAATACGATGGCTTGATATACAACCCTTGAAAGGCCCAGCGACTGTCCTCAGGCACAGACTCCTCACTGCATTCCTTTTCTCTGCCTCTGTTGCTCATTCATGTACTGTACATGTCCCTTGGTTGCATGTTGCTGTCAGTAAAGAGGAGGGTGGGTGTTGAAATGTGTGTGGCAAAACAATATCTTTGATGTTGCATGAAACCTCCTTATTATGCCAGGATGGGCACCAAACCTACCAGCTGGCAAAGTCTGTATCTATTATAATGTAATGCCATCTGTAATGCAACTTTATACCCTCTACTGGCCGAGCACACATGCTTTAACTGAGTGATCCAGTGGAGGAGCTACAACTTTAACTAGTTGTGCTTTCCACGGCTCAGCTGAGGTGTAGATGTGAATTTTATTTTTTTATTTCTGAGGAGGAAGAGGAGAGGGGGGCATTGATTACAATCACACACAAGCACCATATTAATGTTACCTCAAATCTTTATAGGGTGGATGCTATGTTTTAACTCTGGACTTTTCGCATTATTGTGGACAACAAATAGCACACTAATAAGGCAAAGTCAAACAGATTCAGATCCTTACAACTAAGGATTTTGATCAGTGAAAACAAAAGCCTTGAGTTATGCGTCTCATAGTCGTGGCGTGATGTTCACGGGTCTCAACAAGCTCAATGCCAAGGAACTCGTGGGAATTAGAGGTCGGCGGAGATAGTCGAAAAACTTGATGATGAAAGCATTCCCTTAGAGCAGCAGAGGGTCTAGTGTTGAACATATCACAAAGAGCATGTACTATACTGCTGTTAACGTGTATGTAGATAATGTTGCGCTATATCAAAAGTTGTCCTTTTGATGTTGATGTATGCATGAGAAAAACCATGGGTCTTTATGCACACACACACTCACACACGCACAGACAAGCAGCACACGTCTTTGGGAACAGCTTCTGCTCAGTGTTGTGTAACTTTTTCTTTCTTTCTCTGGAAGTATTTGAAATTATACAAGGATCCAGATTTATATAAAAGCTCATTGTAATAATGCTTTGTAAACAGAAAAGTGTTGTAGTGAATGTTTGATCTGAAGTGAACATGAACATTGTTAATAAACTATTTTTGAGACAAGACTGACTTGCCAGTCTTGGTCAGTTCTTGAAGAAAACTAACACATCAAATATAGTTTCCTGCATATGATGCCATTAACGGTGATGATTAATTAAAGGGAAGGTTAGTCATGAATTAAGTACAATATGGTTCTTAAACAATTTATTTCTTCGGTCTTTCACTGCTATCAGAAAGGGAAAAAAATAGCTAAAAAAAGACACACTTGTTCTGTGCAAACAGCAGGAAGACAGCGATGAATTCCTGAGAGATTTAATGGTCTGCTCTTTATTTTCTAACCCCAAAAATGAACTGCTTGTGTGCAACAATGTTCAAGGTGATTGAAATTGCTGTAAGCTGCAGCTTTATTTAAAGGCACTGAGGAGACAAAGTGAAAAGTCAAAAACCAAAGATTCACTGGTTTACTTTAGAACTGTCAACAAACAACAGAGCAATGTTCATTGCACCAAAATATGCAAATTGCTCTTAAAAAGGTTCATAAAAAGGATACATTCTTAAATAATAGATGCCAATGTCGTGTTTAAAGCTCAAAGAAATGAAAAATGAAATAGTTAATGTTCTTTAATCTAATAGTCTTTTGAGGATTTCACTGCAAATAGTTTTTGTTGGTTGTCTAAATGAGATTTTAGTGCTCATTTTTCCATTCTGGGTCCACATACTGCTGGAGGGCGCTCTCCTCTACAACAGCACCTGAGACAAATGCAGAAAGACATAAAAGTTTAGTTTCTCACAGACAGAAAGTTTAATTGATTGTGCAGCTGATATTAGCCTGAATAAATGTACAGCTTTTTACTATTTCATATGTAGCTAGTTACAATCCAGGCACACACAGGATTGAATTTGTGCCAGTTTCAGTGAGCTTGTAGAGGCACTAACTTTCAGAATCCACACTGATTTTCAGGGTTGCCAGCTTCGACACAACATCATCTTCGCCTTCTGCATCTTTCAGGTCAAATCCTGTGTAACCCTTCTCTTTCACACAGTAGCTGATGAACCTGGAAATGAAAAACCACAAATTAAGGAGCGAAAAGTCTGTTAAGTGATTTTAAAAAATAAAATCTAGACATCTAAAACTAAGTGACAACTGAAAAAAATTAATCTACCGCGGAAAGCTGTGATACAATCAAACATCCAGAACAGCTACTTAACATTAACCCTGGTGAAATTGTTTTGTCAAGTACCATTTCCAATGTCAAGAAATTACATCACATTTCAATACAAGACTCTTAACTCAGTATCTACAGCTGACACTCTTGTTTCAGTAACTTTCTCCTAACACTGCTAAAACATCTCCTGTTGCCAGCTTTGACTCACTTCTCCCAGGTGGGGTCCTTGTTGAGGATCACAGGGTTTCCCACAACAATCAGCAGAGACCTGGCTCTTGTCACGGCCACATTGAACCTCTGCAGAGAGATACACAAATATAAAAAAATAGAAATGATACTGGTTTCAATGCCACGTTATATGGTGAGGTAAGAACGCAACAGACCTTTTCATTTGACAAGAATCCAATGTTGAAGTCTTTGTCCATCTTGACATAGTTGATGCTGCTGCGGACAGTAGAAATCATGATGATCTTCCTCTCTTGTCCCTGAAACTCCTCCACAGACCCCACCTGACATGAGAAAGAGAAATTGGGTTCAGCCGGTTTAGGAAAGAGATTTTTCTTAATATTTAAAAATGGATAAAAATGCAAAGCATATTTTGAAAATACAGACTTGAATGAACACAAACATCAATCATTTCTTTAATTATGATTCACTCATATTGTGTGTTGTATTTATAGCAGCATTTCTAACCTTGAGCTCTTTAAGATCAGTCCATCGACTCAGTGCTGAGACAGACTTCAGGGCTTTTTGGATTTTCTCAACCTGTTAGAAAAGTAACCACGTTACCAATGACTGCTTAAAACTCTTTCTTACAAACTCTCCCTCGACATTTCTAAAATACAAACGAACAACCCGCAGGCTCACTTGTTTCCTGTAGGGGGCGATTATGCCGATGTCTTTTGCAGAAAGTTTGGGGAGACCCTTCCTTCCTTGTGTTTCCATCAGCTTGGTGAGGTAGTCGACCAGAACTTCAATCTCAGACACATTAAAGAAAGACGGACTGTTGGCCTCTCTCTCGTCTTTCCCCATCACGCCGTGGAAGATCACTGGGAAACCCTGTAGTGATGTGACAGTGGGCAGTTATTTGAACAGCTTTTCCCTCTTATCCTAATGAGAGATTTGATTATTTTTTCTATCAATTCTTTTTTGCAGGTTTTTGTCTCCAAAATCAGATGTTTTCCAGATTAGATTTCTTTTCCCTAATGAGATCTAATTTGTCCTAATGATTTTTGCCTTGCTCCCTGTGCCAGTCTAAAGCTGGTTAGTCATCGATTCATTTACATAATGAGTGCTGATGCCATTTGACACTAGTTATAATTAAATGGGCACTTGTGTGATTCAGTACTGCACTTCCATAGAGTTGGGGGACTTTTGATAGACAAATTAACAAAAAATATGGTCAAAATTGTTGCAGCAGAGGCAGAGATATCCTGATTTTTAGTCCCTGGTATAAGTCAAACTGCAAAAACCTTCAATCTTACAACGACTAGTAAACTGACTTTGACATGTAAAAGTACTGGAGTTTATATAAATAAACTATAGTTGGTCACAAATGTGTACAGACATTTTAACGCACTGTTCAGAATTTGTTGTGTATCAGGATGATATAGGTATTCAGATAATTTCTGAATTTCTGAGAAAAGAAAAAACAAAATGTCCCTGCAGCCGTACTTTTTTGGGGAGGTACTCCCAGTTGCAGTAAGCTTCACGGTCCCATTGGTCAGCAAACACTTGTAGTTCATTCTCATAGAACAGCTCATTGGGGATTTTCAGAATGGCAGCATGAGACCTGATTAAGAAGGAGAAAAGAAGAAAGCTGAAGAGCTTTAATCAAAACTGCATTATCCTCAATAAGCAACTCTAACAAGCATAATAGGAGTGGAAACTGAGTGACGCACCTGTAGTTACGCAGCAGTTTGGTGACAAAGCGCGTGTCAAAGTGTCCGGAGTCTGTACTTTTCTGATATAAAGCGTTATGTCTCATCAGCCTCTCCAGCAGAGAAAGCCCTGAAGGTCATTAAAACAACATCAATGAATCATGTGACCAAACTGAGACAGAAAAAAAAACAGAAGCAGGAATATTTGAAGAGCTTGCGAATTTATAATTAAAAACATTGCATCTTAAATATTAAGTACTGTCACGTGGTACAATGAAATACATCTAGACAAAGTAATATAATCGTGCTTGTCTCACCGAGTCCATAATGCAATGCGAGAGGAGATCGAATGATTGGTCCTAGCTGCTTGGGATCCCCTGCCAGCACCAACTGACCCTTCTCTGGATTGAGCAAACCTGGGACACAAGGTCAACATGTTTCCCAATGAGTAACAAGATATATCGGCTTCAGTCACAGTTTTTGTTGAAATTTTGAACCTTAATCACAAAAATCCCCATTAACTGAAAGAAGAGGTGGGTGTATCTTACAAATCTGAGGCAAGCCAAACTGACTTATGGTGAACTTATGCTCTCTGAGAAGTGCTGTTTCAAACTTTCTAGTGTCTGCAAGAGTGGTCCGCACTTCCCCACTTCCCCAAAACTTTTTTAAATCACCAATCCAATAGCCACACATGAATTCCACAGCCAGCGGCAAGGTTCGCTAAGATGTGAAAATGGACAAATCCACAAACCCAAATTCTGTCCTCCACATTCCTCACATGGCTAGTTTTTCACATGTCCTTTTTAACTGCTGAACTGCACCAGTCACAAGTGCTGGCAGCAACCAAGAGGTTGTGCCTTTTCAGAGAAGAGACAGGAGGAGTGCAAGTAAAATCAAGTTGTGTATAGTCTGTTCAGTGTTTCACAGCCCCTGTAGACAGAGTCAACCATCACAAGACTTTGTTCTGAGAGAGTACTGTCTGTTGGTTACACTGCAACAGAAATCAAGACTATTTCTAGTGCCCCCTGGAATGATCAGGGAAAAACGTTTCTTTTTATTATTCTCGCTGTGTTTTTATATTAGACTTGGCAAAGTCGGAGACATTATTCATCATTTAATTAAGTGTGAAATCTTGACCTTTCATTTTATTGCACCGTTAAGCCAATAAGATTTGTAGACACTAGGCTGTCCTTTTTATTTTATCAAAATTAGACCTGGAATGCCTGAGAACTTATGCATTACAGATCAATTTTCTGGCATGAATCTTTAAAATATGTCTCTGCTTTTAAATGATCAAAAAAGGGGGACAGGATGTTTGACTTTGAAGATTGTTTCATTATTGTAGTGTTCTGATAATCCAGTTATTCAGCGTTTACCTGCAATAGCTATGACACACTCTGGCTCCACTGCCTGGCCTCCTTCATCCACAAACACATGAGTGAAATGACCGATTGGGATTCCTCCAGACACAAGTCTAAAAAAAGAAACACACAGCACAAGTTTTACAACAGTAATGCGATAGTGCGACATGACTCATGATGCAAAGAATAATGTCAATGTGTCTTTTGCTTCAGAGAAAAATAATCATAAGCAAACAGCTCTTACCTGCCAGCTGTGACCATAGTTGTAACTATGATTGTGTATTTCATCAGAATTTCCTTCTCTGGAAATACAAAGCCATCCTGTCTCTGATCCCAGTTACAGTATTTCTGGAGGAGCCAAAAGATGTGACATGTAAGAAAAATAAACTTCAACATTCAAAGGTCAACTTCAAGTTTGTAAAAACAAATGTAACTAATTTTCCATACATCTCAGACTCTTTCAGCTGTTCATGATCCACAACTTTGTCCCCAAAAGGGTTTTAGTAAACAAGCAAAGGTTTAACAACAATGTCTTTGACTGTAACACATTTTTGTTTTTTACCTGTTGCTCTAGAAACGAACATCGGGATCAGCAAACAAACATAATCAGTCACTGAGATCTCACCTGGTAATCCCTACCTGGTAAACTCACTGATTATGATCACTATGATTACAAGGAATCTTGTTAAGTTGGAAGAATACTTGCTTGAGTTACTTTGACATGTAAATATCTTTGCTTTCAATTTCTAAAAAAAGGCAGCTGATGCTCACCTGTAGGTGCTTCGGGACACTGCTTGGGTCTCGGCTGCTGGCGTACACGCGATAAACCTGATAAGGATCCATGTGTACCATCAGTCTCTCGCAGAGTAAGTCACACGCACTGTTTGAAGGTGCACAGGCGAGGATGTGGGCTGATGGATCTGCCCTGCTGACCTGACAATGCAAGGAGGAATTCATTACTCATAATAATTAGTTGACATATGAACAATAATGTTTTAAGTAGCAATTTCTTGGAAGCAATCATTTAGTTCATGAATATTAAAAACACATTTGAACATTACTGAAACTGCTCGGGCCAGTTATGACTGCAGTGGAATGATCACACATTGTCTATTTTACACACTATGAGTTAATCTTATAGGCCCATTACAGCCGAATATTACCTCCATGTTTAAAGTCGGCATCAGTCGACACATCCAGTTTTATGGAAGCAGTTGTGTAGTCCACAATGTGTTATTTATCTTATTCAATACATTTACCAAATTTAGCCCCAGTTTTATGTGTGTCTCGTTATGAAATAACGTGATAAGTTGTAAATTAGCAATGATTAAATTAAATTTAAGATTTTTTTAATCCTCTCTAAGGCCTTTTTTTCAGGGAAGTGAATTCAAGGCTTTATAACACCTACAAATACCATATACCTGATTCATAGCTTCAACCAGAGTGATTGTCTTTCCAGTTCCAGGAGGCCCAAACACAAGATGAGGAGCAGGTTTAGATGATCCAGCTACAATGCGCTGGACGGCAGCATGTTGCTCTGGGTTGTCTTCCAGCTGACGGTTAAACATCCTGTGGAGTAATGTGACAATGGATTTTTATACTTTTGCACTCTGGTGAAATTTTCAAAATTTAAATGTGAGGCAGAGGCTATGAATAGGGCTGAAACTGATCAGCTGAGCAGAGTAAAACATTTTGAATGTTTAAATGAAAACTTGTGCCTCTGTAGCTGAGTAAAAGATAAAGGAACACAAGTTTCTAACAATCAAGTCTGAGCAGATAACAGTGAACTTTGCCTGGTATGTGTTCCAGAAAACAAGGCTTTGCATGCAAGACCTCAGCTGACATAATCCCCCATATTTTACCACATCCACTCAAGGCGAGTTTATGGCATTAAACCAAAGATCTGTATCCCCTCCTGTTAGTACGATATGGTGGATGAGTGCTCAGGGTAAACTGAGGCGAAGGCTGCTGAGTAGACACACTCATCTTTTGGACTTCATATTGTCTTATCTGTAATGCCAGACAGTTTAATCTTCTCTGTACTACAGGTGGATGAGATACACTGCTTTAAGGTGGTTAGGCTTGTGTATTTGTAGGTAACACTACATGCATGAGTGTTTTTTGTGTTGTGTATGCATGTTTTTTTATTTTTTTTAATTGTGTATAGGTACCAGACCTGAGTTTAGGCATGGACAGATTAGTCACCGCTGCACCAGATGGGAACAGCACCTCTCCAAGCTGATGTTTTGCTGCCAAGTCCAACGCCCGATGCTGCAGCTTCAAGGGAAACCGGTTGAGAGTAAACTCCACATTAAACTTCATATTGCTGATAAATGTCTGCAACAACCTGAAAGAGGCACAAGAAAGTGAGACGAACATGTGGGTTAGGTTTTCTTTTTTTCAGAGTTTGATGAAGACAAGTATCTGTAGTCCAGCTCTTACCTTTTTGAGAAGCCCAGCTTCACACTATCCAGCTCTACTCTGTGAACATATCCGGTGTACACAGTGATTGGCTGGACCCTGTCCTCAGTTTTGGACACCCTCAGACAGTCTCCTCGAAGTACAGATGGCCGATTCTCAGCTACACCAGGAACCTGTTGAAGAATATCAATGTTGGTCTTCTTTCTGCTCTGTGTAATAGTTTCCAACACAGAGCTTACAGTACATCATCAGCAAGCTTTCAGAGGCCAACTACAACATATAGAATATGCTAAGTTATTGTACATCAGCAGAATAAAAAATGTCATTCAAAGGAAGCAAAGAAACAAGATAATGGGCCTCATGCAAAAACCAGTCTAAAAATGATCTGCTATTAAGCGATTTAAGAGAATTTGTGGCAGTCACCAATTTTCTCATACTTTATATTTCCACTTAGGAATGAAGTTCATGAGACGTCCAGATCTGTCGTACTAGTAGTGTGTGAAGTAGTGCGAAATTCTTCATTGTTTCTCTTGTATGACACTTTTGTAAATGAAACTTTACCGCAAATGAGGCAGAACAGACGGCCTCACATGGAAATTTTATCAGTGTTGATTATGCTAATGATAAAATCTCACACACACCCGCCTCCTCATGAACAGGTGATGTTCATCAATCTGAAATAAGCGATTTACAAAAGAGTTTGGTAAGTCTGACAATTGTACAAACAAGCCTCACGGAAAAAGGTAAGAGAATTTTATGACAAAACTATGAAATTGTTCTTGCATGAGGTCCAAGGTCTTTTAGATCACAGAATTTTTTATTTCTGTTTTTTTTTTAAAAACAAAGTTAGGGCAATGTACTTCAATTAAGATTTCCTTACTCTGAGTGTGAGCAGTTTTCTGCTGCTTTGGTCTTGAGTCATGGTTTGATTCTGGAGGTCATACTTCCTGATATCCACCTCCATCTGTATCTCTTCCAGGTGTAGCAGGAGGTGAAATCGATGAGAGTAGTTCTTCATCTTTAGAGGACATTTGAGGAGGCTCCTGGACATAAAGCACAGACACAGACAGTGTGTTTAAGAGGAGGTGATTTATATAAAATACTTAACCTGACAAAGGCATGGTTAACTGTAATGTATTAGTTCATTCTCTCACTTCACTGATGCAAGTTTCTGTCTGGCAGTTGGAGAGAGGTACTCTGAGTCCTCCATCCTGTGTTTAGCCAGTTCCTTTAGGTAATGAGGGTACTTGTAGTCTCCTAATTTCACAGTTGTCCTTAGAGGCTGCACGACACAACTGCAGAGAACAAAACACAAATGTATCATGACTGGAATCAGCATGAAAAGAGCACAATTTCAGTGACCGTTCTGGGTCAGTTTGTGGATCAATTTCAATTACAAGTGAAGAAAACTGCTTCAACCAACTCCCAAATGAAATATTTGAATTGAAGCCTGTAAAAGTAAATTTCCTGCTGCTGGGGAGTCTGTCGCATTTACATTCTTTTCTATTGTGAGATTTAGACTGGTTTACAATAAATTTTTAATAACTTACTTCTCAGGAGGCACTCCCTCCACTACCACGGTTTCGACTGGTTTGTATGTGACCACCTGAAATGGTTTGTATGGAGCCACAGGCCCCAGCTCCACAGCCAGCGGGGTCCTGGCAGCAGCTTCCATCTCACGCACAATGCAGAAGGGTACAGATCCGGGAAGATCTGGGCAGAACTCAAAGTACATTGTGGCAGGGAAATATCCATAATGATTAAGGATGTACTGAACCACGACTTCATAGCTTTCTCCTGTAGAAAGAAAGAAAGAAAGAAGCCACGGGGCGATTTGTAAGTATTAATTACCTCTGCAGTATGTTTTTTTTTCGGTCAGTTTAAAACAGAACAGAGTTGTCTCACCAGGACAGAGGAACAGGGGACAGGCTCTGGTCACTCTTCTCTCATCCTTCAGAGTGAAACAGCGTATCCTGTGCAGGGCAGTGTAGTAGGTGAAGTGGATGCAGTTCGTGCCCTTGTTTGCAATGTGGAACCTGACAACGAACAACTCTCTAAGACGATCCACAGTGAACTGAACCTTTCCACCGCTCGCCGCGGGGTCTGAGGTGATCTCAATGCCCCCCTTGTCGGCTATCAGCTTTTTCCTGTGAGACGGAGGGAAAGAGAGTGAAAGAGAGAAAAAGAGAGAGAGAGAGAGAGAGAGAGAGAGAGAGAGAGAGAGAGAGAGGGGGGGGGGGGCATGATCAGGCTGCAAAATTAACAACTGTAAGCCAACATGATATAAAAATATTGCAAAATGACATACAAACCATGTACTTGTCACTTTCCCACATGAAGTCTGAGCAGGGACCTATGTAAGTCCTCACTTCTCCCCCTTTCTTTCCCCTTTTCTCTCTGTCAACTGTGAAATTATGGCAAGACTGCCATAGAAGTCATTTCTTATCGTGAAGCTATCTGCTGTTCGGAATTCAATTTGGATCCCACTTAAAACTTCTTTGCCTCAAGGGTTTTAGTCAATTAATTTTTTTGATATTACTGAGTGATCTACCTTATTCTTCCTTGCTTTAGGACAAAACCGACAACTGATGACATTAATGATTTATTTTATAAAATACTTCACAACGAGGACAATTAGGGGAAATAATGAGCCCAGATGACTTTGGACCAGCTCAGCCTCAGAAAGCCTCATCAGGGTTTTGTTCCCCTCCACAGAGAATTCTTATCGTAGACATCCATCCATTCATCCATTATCTACACTAGAGCGGCAAAAATTAGTCAGTTAATAGGTTCGTCAATCAACAGAAAATTAATCAGCAACTGTTTTGATACTTGATTAACCATGTAAGACTTATGCAAAAATGACAAACATTTGTTGTTGCCAACTTCTCAAATGTGAAATTAGCTGCCTTTTCTTGTCTTATAAGATAACAAATTGACAATCTTTGGTTTTGGACTGCTGGTAGGAGAAAACAGGTTATCTGAAGACATCACACTAGGATTTTAGAAATGGGCTCTTATCACAATATTTTTCAAGTTTTATAGACCAAACACTTAACTGATTAATCAAGAAAAAAATCTGCAGATTAACTGATAATGAAAATAATCGTTAGTTGCAGCCCTAATGTACACCTTTTTATCCTTTGCAGGATCCTGCGGTACTGCTACCTGTCCCTGCTGGCATTAGACTAAAGGTGGGGGAAGTCACCAGTCTATGACAGGGCTATCACATACAGGCAAACAGGGATACTTCATACTCAGATTCACTCCTGGATGTCTTTGGCACCTGAGGAAACCCACACAGGTATGGGGAGAACATACACACCAGTGAGGCCTGAGCCAACTGGAATGTTTTAATCTTCTTGAAGTGTTAACCAACTAATCATTAACACTGCATCTTTAAAATCCTCCAGAATGATGAAAGCACCCCTCCCACCCCTCTCATAGACTCTTCACTCCTCTGCCATCTGGCAGATGGTGCCGCAACATCTCTGAGGGTACAGCTTCTTCTTTGATGCAGTCAGGCTCAACAGCCTGTTTCCTGCAAACATTCACCATAACTGAACTAGCCAGACAACAAACCTCCATGTTCACTTTGTATGGTTTATCTAGTGCTTGGTACAGAGTTTATGTATTGTTATTGTTGCACAATGGCCCTGGAGAAATAAAATGTATTCTAATATTTTATGGATAGTTTGTCAGAAAAAATCTACTTGACTTGACCCAACTTACTAAAATCCCTCACTTGATATATAATATTTTTTGTGGCTAAGTATTTCATTAATGATTAATCTGCTGATTATTTTCTTGATTAACTAATTCTAAATTTTGTGTATTAAATGTGAGAAAATGTTGAAAAATGCTTGCTATAACCTCTCACTGCACAAAGTAGCCTCTCTATATTTTTTTTTCAAAGTCCAAAGGTATTCAGTTTACTATCATGTACGACAAAGAAAAGCATCAGATCCTCACATTTGAGAAACTGGAAACAGCCAATGTTTGACATTTTTGCTTAGAAAGTGACCAAGATGTTTATTCAGTTATCAAAATTAAATTTAAATTGTTGGCATTCTGTATATCAGAATCCTACATGGCTTATACTCAAATATACTTTACCTGTTCACCTTTAACTTGCGAAGGATTTCTGTGGCCAGCTTTTTCTTGGGGGTCAGTACAGGGGTCACGGGGGTCGAGGGGACAGAGGAAGGTGCAGGTGTCTCAGCTGTATTCTGAGGGCCAGAGCTGGGACTGTGTGGCTGAGGGGCCCTTGGCCTCCTCCACTGGTCACAGTACACTCGAACCTACAGCAGGGACAAAAATAAAACGATGCTTCCTCATGTCGTTTATTTACTGTAGCAGTAAAAAAAACAAAACAAGTCCAGCAACCCTCCCAGTAGCTGCATTTCTTACCTGAGGTCTGCCATTTATATAGATTTTCCCATGTCTTATATAGACTTTGTTGAATTTCAGAAGAGCATTGACAACACTGGAAAAGTTGGGATCTCTTATTCCTTCTCTGGGAACAGCACACAGTATAGAGAAGAGTGTTACACACAGCCCAGTCTAACAAAAGCAAAAGCATGTCACAGGCACCTGTTTACTTATTTATTTATTTATTTACTTTCTGTAGCTTACCTGCCCCTAAATTCAGAGTTGTAGATGTCTCTAAGTTCCTTTCTGCTGGAGTTGGATATTCGGTTTCCCAGAAATTCAATGAAGTCCAGTCCGGACTCAAGCGAGTCTATGAGCGACGGCATGTTGACGTGTTACAGGCCGCTGCTGTTACTGACTGTCGGCTGAAATGAGGAAGTTCATCTGGTGACTAGCTATTGCCCCCAATTTACTGAAGTATTAATGTGCCTGTTTTGTGTGAGTGCGCTCCGGCGGTGAGGGCATTTCCATATTTCACGTATCTTGCGCGACTTTTACGCACATTCACGGCGTACGGGAGTTGAACTTTAGCGCGGGCGTTGATTTCTCATTCATTTTTTCGGTTGCAACACCACAGCAATGACTTGTAGATCAATTATTTCGCACGGCTCTGCGCAAAACTCTGCCTGATGGACGCTCTCCAACGGTCACAGCCGGGGAGCGTCTCTGAGTGTTTCACACAAGGGAAACGAAAACACCTCAGTGACAAAATAAAAATACCTGGTCGAAGCGAACAACTTTAGCGCGAAGTCTTGTCTCTTTGTCCACCTTACAAAGGGCCGAAGTCTGCGTTTCCCTGCCCGTCATATGACAAATTCACCAGCTCCCTCGGACATGCTGTTGTTGACACTCCCTAGACTGTTGTTATTACATAATGACAGCCAGCGCAGGTACACAGGCGTTCCCGTGTAAAAAGGCCAATGCTTCCGTCGATTTAAAATTAATTATAATACTTTGTAAAATGTTAAAATACACGTAACTGCATTTAACGATTCATTATTGCTTTAATGGATAGTACAGACAACTGGTAAGCTTAGGAGTCTTCTGCCTGATTTTTATTTCAAAATATAGGTCATACACACAAAGTAATTATTACTTTCATTATCGATTAGTATGATGTTTTTTTCTGCGACTGATCAGCTCAAACTGCTCTTTAAATGATACAGCAATTATCTTCCTCATTTAAATACTTTGTTATGGACATGGAACATAAAATGCATAGTCAGTACAGAATGATGTAATATACCAAATGGACTGGACGTGTTTCAGTCTCAGTGAAATTTGGTCTGTAAAACAAACTCACAAGTTTTACATTTTATTTATTCATTTAACAATTAAATATTTATTACATACAGGCAGAGTGTCTACAATAGTAACCCCCTAACCCTACACCTTGTACTAGGTACTAGTGGGAAATACTAAATCCTTTCATTTTAACTGATGTAGTTTTGTGCCTAAATATTTTGTCCAAAAATATATCAGAATCCCATATTTCCCAGATGTCCGGGCTCTAACAAAAAAGATGTAATAATATTTGGTGCAACATTTTTATTTCATGAATAATAAATGTACTTACAGTTTGTATAAAAAATATAGCAAAAGCTAAAGGCAAACAGGTGGCAGGAGGACACCAATACTTTATCAGTCAGGGAGGGGATGGGGGGGTGGCAGGGGGTGGGTTAAGGGATTATAAATGTAATGCAAACGTCACCCTATAACAGAAGGAAATAAAAGAACTAAACTTCTTCAACAGGGAAGACAAAATCTGGTCAGTAAATGGGAAAAGAAAAGACATGTACGCTTTCCCATGCCTTCTGGCTACAACCTCTGCAACCAGAGGAATGCATAAATATGTACAGATGAGATTTTGGACTGAAATAGAAACGGTATAATTTGGTACTATCAAGTCTCTCTCCAGTCAGATAACATATCAAATTGCATACAGCATCTGCCCTCTGTTAATAAAAAACTATAGAGGTATTGGAAGCTCTTAAAGAATATCATTTACGTTTTTTAGAAAGTGTAAATTAGTTGCTACATGAAAGACATGGGGGCTTTGGGAGGATGTGTGTCCATCTGAAGCACTGAGGGATCAGAAACTGTATGTATATGTGAGAGCTTGAATGGCAGGAAATGACCCAAACCTTCACAGTGTCACTAAAGGCATTATTTGTTGAAAAACAATAATAATGTGTTTGCAGATGAGCGTCAGTTACACCACTCAATGTCATTTTTAAATGAAGGCATCCCTTTTTAGTGCTCAACAGAAGCTGTAATGTCTCTTTTAGAGGGACATACAGGACATTACGTTGCGTCACACACTTTGTGTGAGCATCACTCTCTCCCAAATCAGTTTGTCATGACCCCAACAGCCTCTGTCCTCTAAGCATTCTGCATCTCTTTGCCGATCTTGTAGCTGAGGATCTTGTTCCAGTCAATCTTGGTGCGGGTGACTGGGAGCTGTCTGCGTAAGGCTTTGAAGGTGGTGTCAGACATGGTCTGATAGTTCTCGCTGATGGCAACCTGAAAAACAAAGATAAACATGTCAGTTCGTGCTTTCTTGCTACAAGCAGGTTGTACCATGATGTTGTCTGTCAATGTGAACTGTGAGTACTGACCAGTTCTCTTTTGTATTGTACACACTATGATCTTTTTGACCTGTCAATTTTCAATGAAATGGCTCAACAAATCCCTTAATTATTCTGGCATTGAGATAAAAATATCAGTGGCTCAAGTATTAAACAATACGTGTTTAGTCAGTGATTGTGAATTTTATTGGAGACATGTAGGTATGAAAGTCTGAATTTGTTTTGCCTTGTAAACTCGTGTGGGCTGGGAACAGTTGCATGACACTTAAGTAAAATTATATTCATTCACTCTTAGACTGAGGGAACTCCTGTGATTCTTGATGCCCACATACCTGGTATTCATTCTCTGCATCCTCAATAATTTTCACCAACTCCTTTGCAGTCTGGCTCTCATTCTGCCAAAACATACACTCAGCGGTTAATTCAAAAATTTAAACACACAAACATAAAGCAAATTATGTTTGTGTGTTTAAATCATTATCATCATCATCATCATCATCATTTTCTATAACGTGAACTTTTAATATGCAAATTGTGGCCAAGATTATACAAGAACCTGCATCTTTACCGTGTACAGTAAGGCTTAAAAGCTTCAAACAGAAAAATGCTTAATTAGATAAAAACTACTCACAGACACGGTCAGTGCTTCCTGTACATCTTTATGGCTGACCAGTTGTACATTTCCGTCCTCATAATAATGTACCTGGGATAAACGGAAGAAATACAGACTGGGCAGATGCATACAACAGTGAAACAAAGCTAACTTCACAGATAAGCTCAAACAATTGCTGATAATTAGTCAACAAACCTGTATTTTCAAGACTCCAACCACCTGTGCTGTAGATTGTGACACACTGAACTTCCATTCAGACCGGCAGCGCCCGTTCCTGAGAAAAGAACATTTATAAGAGCACATCTGAAAACACACACCTAACACTGCCTCTACGCTGCTCCAACATAATTGTCTGGGTGAATTTGATTAGGAAGTTTGCAATGAAATCATTATCCTGTATCAACTTACCAGAAGTTTTTAGGTTCAAATTGATGACTCTCGATACAAGCTATAATGGTCTGCTGGCCATCAATTGTTTTCCCATAAACCTGCGGCAGATAAAAAAAGGATGAGTGGTCGATTAATTGTGTGTAACGATGAACTTGATAGCTACGGTGCAGACTGGGAAAGTGATCCTACGGTGCAGACTCCACTGGGGTAGTGTTCCTTGACGTAGGCCCTGAGGGCAGAATCACAGGCGTCTCTCCATGACCTCAGGGCTGCCTCGCCCTCATGGGGCTGGGGGTCACTCGCCTCTTTCCTCAGGTGGTCAAACTTGAAGGAGATCTTATTGTGAGGGTCAAAGAAGCGGCCATTACCCAGGTCTCCATGCTCTGTTATCAGGACCTACAGGGAAAACAGACACAGAAACCTGCTATTACTGACTGATGATGAAACTTCATTAGTGGGTTCAATAAGCACAGCAAAACGATTTAGACACTGTTTTAGAAACAACTTGCCTGATCTTCATATCCATCAATTTTGGCAAGGGTGAACTGATCCATGTTGTATTGGGCAAAGGCACTGTATCAATAGAGAATACAACCGGAATTTACATGCACATTCACACCATCAATATTTTGTTATATTGAAAAAAAAAAAGAGAAAAGAATAAGACTCACTGAGCCGCGCCCTCTCTGAGAAGATTATCATTGTTAAGCAGCAGTCGCACATCTGAAAATAAGAATTAACAAAAGATGAGCATTAACAAATTGCTTCCATACACACAGAAATACAGATAGTCCTAAACACGTAAATCACAAACAAGGCTCACCATTGAAGACTTCATTGAACTCTCCTGGAGGAGCGTGCATCACAAAATTAGCTGCAATACGGACCTAGAAATAAATTTAATGTCTTGTCATAAAACTTAAAAATAGTAAGAGGTATCACATTATCACAAAATACAGTGTGTAACTTATGGGTCCAGCTGCATTTTTTTTTTTGCTTAAAGAAACTGTGAGAGAACAGAATAACAACAAATCTGCTGCGTGTTTTTTTGGGTAAATCTCGTGAATTTATTCTTTAAAGATACAGTATAGCAGGTGACGCCTGTGAGAAATGAAAAACCTGCAAACAGCCACTAGAGTGAAGCAGAGAGCAGTCTGCCAACTTTGTTGGCTGCAAGCTTGTTAGCTCTATTTTGGCCACGCCGTACAAGGCCGGCAGGGTATGATGTCCAAGGGCTTTTCTTAGCAGCCAGTATGCAAGTGTAAGCATGTGGTGTCAAAGCCACAGAGTGAAGCAGTTGTGGCAGGTACTAGTGCTGTCATTAAGTGATACTCAGTAAAGACTGTAATGTACTGGCAAGATACACACAATCAGGCAGCACGTAGTTAAGCAGAAGCAAAGTTTACTGCCAACAGAGAAGCAGCAATAATCCCTTTCTTTTTTATGACCTTCACCGCTTCAACCAGTCCTACATCCTAATGTCACTTCTACATTATAGTGTGCCAGTGATGCCGCCTGTGAGGCAGACAGGGTTATTGAGCCTCCAGGCTAGCAGCTGGCAGTGACCTACAAATGGGCCGTCCAGCTGGGAAGAGGGGGCATTACAATGCCTAGTTTAACTGTGCTCCTGAATAGTCCATTCAGAGCTCAGAAAGCACTCCCAGGCCCAGCCACTGACTCTCCACCATGCAGAATAACAGTATGAGATATCTAATTAAGAAAAAATTCAATTGTGAATTTTAATCCTTTCATTTCACCGACTTGTTTACATTTGCTTTAAAGCTTCACTGTGGTTAAGACTGGGCGGTGTAAGCTCCTGGCCAATCCATCAGGTTTAGGAATGCAAAGGGTTATTATACAACATGTAGCAGCATGATGCAGGCAGCAACACCAGTCTGTGCAAGCCCCAGCAACACTGCAGGAAGGCTGCATCCGCCACCGTGAATGCAGTGAGTAAAGCTGCAGGCTAACTGCAAACTCGAGCAGCATGCGTGACTAACTTCAGCTAACTGCCGTTATCATGACCAGTTTAGGCGGATAACTGCATTAAGTGCCAGTACACTGGGTGTGGGTGGTGGGAGGCTGCCGATGCTCTGTCATGATGCCTACTGTATTTTCAGGAAGTAGCTCGACTTCCTTCGATGTAGCATTAGCTCACCATTTTATTTTTTTAAATTTTAGTCCAAACTCACAGTCATGAGAAATCAGACATCAACCTCGCATGTGCCATTATTAACCAAAGAGGACCGGGGTCGCTCAGTTTATCTAACTTAAATCATGTATTTGTGCACAGGAACAACATCCATAGGTAATGGTACAACTCTGAACTGTCAAATACAGCACTGCCTTAGCCTTAGCGGCCCGCTTAGCAGTTCGTGCTAAACAGTAAGGATTTCATAGAGCTCTGCTATTTTCAAGGCAAAGATACGGGGTAAGAGAAAAACAACAGTATGAATTTAAATGTTAATACCTTCTCTTCATCGCTGAGCTCCTCGAAATCTGCCATCTTGGTTCAATGAAGTGTTAACAAAGCGACTGCTGGTGTTGCCAGGTTTGTTTGACTCCTCCCAGCACAATGAAAAAACGCAAACCAGGAGTCCTCTGCACTGGTTTAGCTGGATACGCAGTAAACACATTCAGTGACGAGACAGAAACGATTCACGCGCAACACACACGCCTGTTCAACAGCCTTAGGGGCGCATAAATTGCATAACAAGAGAAAATATGTAAATAAAAACAATAAATAAATAGACTAAAATAACAAAATTGAAAGCCAGTATAGATTTCAAAGAGGACACTGCGGTTGTTTGTCCAATCTCCGGAGAAAGGTTTATTGCAAAGTTTTGGGGCCATTACAGCAAAGGCATTACTCTTTTGTGTCTCCAGACTGAACCTGGAGACAGTCAGCAATATGGGGTGGGACAAGGCCTAACTGTGCACAGACTAAAGACTGCTTCATGTGTTCCCAATGGGGTTTCAGGTCAAAAATTATTGATTATTTTGGTTTTGTCTGCATTTAAAATAAGAATGCCACTATCTGCCCAGGAGTTTATTTCTGCCAGGCAGGGCGTAAGTGATACAACAAAGGAGAAGGCTGCTGGACTTATCAATAGGTATGTGTGTATCATCAGTGTAACCGTGAAAAAAATGTTAGACTCAAGAAGACCTGATAATATATTTTTCGTGTTTGAAGAATATATTTGTTTTATCAATTATCATTCATTTTACAATCAAAATGACATAACTTAAATAGTACAATGTGTGTTTATTTCGATGTTTCTTATTTATTTGTTTTGATGAAATTCAGGCAATGTTCTAATTTACATTGTTTTCTCAAACAAACCTGACAACATTCAAACCTGGCAACCCTGAGGCGTTCATGACCGATGCACGCATAGAAAAGATCTCCACGCCCCACAACATGCGAGTTTTCTCATGACCGGGTAATTCAGGACGGTTTTAGATCACACTTGGTTGTGTGAAGGTTAAAATACAGCCACACTGATAATACAGTATATGAATTAAATTTGGGTTTAATTTCCTTGAAAGACTGAACTTGGATGAGGCACCCGTGTTGATTTGTTTTTTAGGTACTTCATTTATATTAGCAAGTTGTATGTCAGATAAATCGGAACTATGAGAAAAATCCGAGTTTCGTTGTCGTAATTGTGACTTACTTAGATGTTGACACAAACCATTTACAAGTTCGAAGTTTTACTTACAATAATTCCAAATTAACGTGAACGCAACACAACGCCGAGCAGGGAGAAGTTACATTGCTGCATTCACGTAACGAAGGAAAAACATCCCTTATTCTATCTTCGGAGTGTTCATTTCAGTTCACAGATTGTTCACAAGTGGTTAGCTCTGGGCATTTTCGCTGTTTTGTCACGCTCTATACGGTCTTATACTGAAAACAATTGTTGGTTGCAGCGTTCTTAAACTTCTGTGGTTGGATATACGAGTTTGAATAATTTTAGCAAAACACAGTGGGGGCTTTTGGGACCCCTGGGCAGCTGCTTGCTTTGCCTGAGTGGTAAACCAGCCTGGGGCTATTATTCAGTAGTTTTTGGCTCAATATCTAAGAGAGCTGTTCACAAATCACACTTAGGGGTTGAGATAGTTTGATCAGGATCTACAGTGAAGACATTGCTTTCTCAGTTTTCTCATCAAACAAGACATGTTGTCTGCAGGTAGCTACATGTCATGCTGAGCCACCAAGCATTATAGCTTGGTTGCTGCACAGTCGGTGGTCACTGGTTTCTTAGCAACAGCATGTGAGGCAAGATGTTGGAGCTGACACTGATGTTCCGGAAAGAAACAAACTATTTCAATACATGGCTCAGTCACTAATCCAGGAGTCAATTTCACAAAAATTGGAGATTCACATTCTGATGTGATATGCAACAGTGTTATCCTCATTGAATACACATGATCAGTGAAGCAGAAATAGAGTAGAAAGACAATAAAGATATTTTCTTGATAACTTGATTTATTGTTTTATCTATAAAATGTCAGAAAATAGTGACAGATGCCTACTATAACATCTCAAAGTCCAAGATGAGTCCATTTTGCAGCTCACACAATATTTTGGCTTTCATTTAACAATAACCTATAATTAATTAACATAATTAAAAATTGAAACCACAAAATGTTACAAGTCTGACATAAGAGAGAATTAAGACTGTAAAGACTGAAAAGAAAAAGAAAGGGATGAGATAACTAATGAGTGACTCCTTGAATTGCATGTTGTTTTCCAGCTAGCCAATAGGGGGCGATGTGTATCAACAGTAGTAGCTGTGGCCACAGAAGAAGAAGAAGAGGAACTCGCTTCTAGCTGCAGTGAAATAAGCAGTAGAAGAAGTGCAGCTTCGTGAGATTGTAGTGATACGGTCGTTGGTAGTTTGCGGCCTTGAGCGACTGAAAACGGAGATAAAATACACGTTGAAGGTGAGTAAATGTGCTCCTCTTTCTTTGATGAATCAAACACATGGAGTGAAAACGTATTCCTTAGTGCGACCGGATATGTAATGTAAGACGTTTAGTTTGGAGATTGCTAGCTAGCTAACGTTAAGCAGCTAACAGTGAGCCTAGCTGCGTGTACATCGTAACCACACATATGCTAAAACACAAAGGAAGGGCGGCGTTGTTAATCTTTAGCGACTGTTCTTTTCTTTAAAGAGAACAACTAAGGTTCACGTAACCCGGCGCTGTAACGTGTGATACGCCATTTTCAGTGCGACCGGCGCGTTTTTTTTCTGTGGTGGATTACGGCGCCGAAGTTAGCTTCCGATTCACCAGCTACAGTTAATTTACAGTGCTCAACCGCCGTGCTCTTACTGTAGTGAAAGGGTGCTAGACATTGTAGTTAAAGCCTTAACGCCGTGCAAAAGTCAGTTTCATATTTCTGGGATTTTATATTTGGAATCAAGGATCATAAATTTTGTTGCTCTTTCACTTTCCGACCAGGTCTAGATCGAAAACCATTACATTTAGACTTGTAAAATCTGGATTAGATTATTCCACACAGAGATCAAGACTAAAGTCTCCATCTTAAAGGCTGATGTTAATACTAGTATTATTAATAGACTAACATTAAACAAAGAAAAAACCAAAACTTAAACTAAGACTGATTAAACTAATATTAAAGATTTGTGAAAGCTTTATTCTGTATTTGAAAATGCAGAAAACACTTACAAAGATTTATAGGTTACAACAGAGCCAGTGCAAATACGGAGGGTCTGCAGATGAGAACACAAAGTTACATCAGTCATTTATTGAAAACGTATGTACTTGTGCACTGTTATGTGTTAGATATTTGGCAGACTTATTTCTCAAACTGTGTATATATTTGTTTCCTTTCAGTCACTTGGGGTTTTTAAATTATGTGGACACTGAATCCAGCTCATCAGGGTTCAAGTTAAGGTATGTAAGGGGTTGCTCCCCCAAAAGCATAATGTAAATTACCTCCAGCTATAACTGTAACATAACAAAATGTTTTCACCTCCCAATCTCAGTCTGTAATGGATGTTGGAACTGAGAACCTTGAGATTCTTTTCCTAGAATCATTTAATTTGTGCCAACTAGGCCATGTAAAAACATCAATTTATCCTGAATACTTTTCAGAATGTTTGTTTGAACTAAAGGAATTTTGGCATTTCGAAGTGACTAAAAGCCCATGATTTCATTTCATTGATGCAACTTTCCTTGAGATGGTTTTACGATTTCAAGAGAAGAGGATGATTTGAACAAAAGCTACATTTCCATTTTTAGAAAACTGTCTCAGAACTGTCTGCAGACTTTAGAGAAATTTTACAGATGCAACGGGGCATATTTTTCATTCCACAAAATAACTGAAATGTTGTCAGCTGCACCGAGATGCATTATTTTCCAGAGAAACAAAGCTGGGATAGGTGGTGTGACCCTCAGCTTAAATCACGGAACATTTAAACATTTATTTGACTCAGCGACTTATCATGCTGCAGAGTTGACGCTTCGTGTATCTCTGTGGGTATCTGTGCTGTTTGCCTCACTTTCTCACAACAATTTCCGTACAACTTTGCGATTTTGTTTTGCGTGAAATGTTTATGCCTCCGTGTTGCCGATTATGAAATGCGTTTTCACCATTGACTTACAGCCATTAAAAAAAATTTGACAGACACAACGTCTTTACATGGCAGATTCGCCACCTCCTGAAACCTCTGGGCCCAGTGAACAACTTGTTCAAATAAAATGTTATCTTAAATGGAAGAAAGAAAGCAATGGCCAGTCAAAGCCCAGCAAGTGCGCAGTTTTTTGATCATGTTCAAGAATGGTTCAGCTGCATGAGGTGACATCTATGTCAAGCAACACAGCCTTACCAAACCACGAGTGAAGTGAAATTGTGGGCTGGTTATGCAAGGCTTTCACTTCTTTGCACAAGGGAAAATTGGACGGTGGATGGTGGATTTGCATTTGCTTTTGTTATTAATATACTCCGTATTCATCATAAACTGATTTTCCGTCGCTGTCCCTCATGCCATAATTCAAGGCAAACTCTCACATATGCAAAGATCCAGTGCAGAGTTAAATCGCGTAATAACCTACCATCCGAATGAGCTCGGGAGAAATGCACAGCATTTTAAATAATATAGTATAATATAAATACAAAAACCTTGTTCCGGGAGATTTTGCGATTTGAGCCGCACTATTTATTACAAATTTGAGTACTTGTTACATGTTAAAAAGAATTTGCCACAGCGTTTGAATTTGCATTGTCTGAACTTTGATGTGATTTTCATCTGCAGCTTTTGCTCCCCTAAAACTCTTCATCCTTCGAAGGAATTTTATCTCTTCTTTTAACTCACTGGCGTGTTTCAGGACTGTGGACAACAATTTAAAGACGATTAGCAAACGAAACAAACTTTTTCAAATATTTGAGACGAGCGAAGAAAGAAACCTGTAAACCTCTGGAACGAGTCATGTCTCGCAGAAGAAGCCGCAGCACATCACCGGGGCGTTATTCGCGCTCCTGCAGCAGTAATGATCCTCGGGATTTGGAGAGAAGGATTTTTGTTGGGAATTTGCCGACCTCCGACATGGAAAAGAAGGATTTGGAAGACCTGTTCAGCCCATATGGGAAAATAGTCGGTCAGTAATCAACACAATAAAAGCGACTTAATGACAGTAATTTGAATCAGACACTGTCCCTGAATGTCAAAATTGTTGGAATATTTTAGGTGTGTAGTAGCGTTAACTTGGTCATCATGAATCGTGGTGTTCTTTTTTCCATGAAATATAAGCATGTGAAACTTGTAATGTTCCTACTGATAAATTTTAAGTGGATAAATGGGTAGGTATCCAAACTGTTCTCCAAGCAGATCCTAAGTTTGTGCCGTTTAAAATGTTCCTCTTCCAGGCGTATCCATGTTTCGTGGGTTTGGATTTGTACAATTTGAACGAGTTGAGGAAGCCGAAGCTGCAAAGGCGGCCCAAAAGGGTCGAATATATAAAGGTTATAAAATAGGTAAGCGTTAACTGCAGTAGGTGTGATTGTCTTGTTAAAGGGGATAGGCATTTAATGGTGTACAGTGAGCAACAAAACCAAGAAAAACCTTTGATTGGGCTTAACGGTTTTAGTGTTAATCCTGAAGACAATCTTCTTTTGTAGATTTGACGATTAAAACAAGTTTGCTATTTTAAGGATTAACACTTTACCTGTGGCTTTCTGTGGATAAAGGATGTGTATAAGAGCTAGAGAAGTCCTTCATTCATTTAGTTTAGCAGAATTAAGGCCCTTAAATAGTCTGTTCTGTTAAACGCTGTTTGAATGATGTGATATACAGTATCCAGTAAACGTAATGCCTGTAACGATGATGAAAGTGATGCTTTCCTACGACTAACCACACGGAGGAGTAGGTTTGATAAATTTAGCCAACAGCTCATCAGAACGACCAGGGGTGCAAACTTGTCATCTTTTGGCAAAATCATTTTTGAATCCAAAATAGGTAAAAGGTAACACCTCTCGAGTTGTCCAAAATAGTGTCTGGCTTCTATGTTTGGCATGTGCTTGTAAGGTTGAGTTGTTTTGATTTGATTTAGCCAAGGTTAGTAATCACGGTTTGGATGTTACGTTAGGAGTTAACATTATTTCTATGGACTCTAACATTAGTTGGTGTATTTGTTATTCCAAATTCCACTTGTATAACATTACTTACATGAAACCCCTGGGATTACTCGCTTAACGTTACTAACATTACCATTTTGCAGGCGATTACAGTATAAGTTGAGTTCCTTAGCCAAAGCGTCAGTTTAACATTAGCTCCTGATCAAGGTTAATCCTGTCATAAACTTGACTTAATTAAACAGTTTGCTTTTAGATTTGTTTTGGAACATGAGACTAATTCATGAGACAACAGTGTAGACATTTAGCTAAAGTGGATGTATGTTACTTATGATGTGGTTAAAGCTGAACACCTGTTACAGGAGATTGAGAAGGACAAATGCTAAACTCACTGAAAATGGCATAAGTTGAATTACCTTGTGGCAGTTTTATGCCTCTGTGCCACTGACAGCTCTGACTGCAATATCTCAGGAATGCCTTGAGGTAATTTCTTCACGTTGTGTGCAAATATTCACTTGTTCTCAAGAATGAACTGATTATATTTTGGAGGTCACATGTAAAGGTCACTGTGACTTCATGTTCATCCCATTCTTGTGAACGTGATACATCAGGAACATTTGGAGGAGACGTCTTCAAATTTGGCACAATCGTCCACTTGGACTCAAGGATGAACTGATTAGAGTTTGGTTTTCAGATGTTACTGTGACCTAAAGAAACACATTTTGGCGATAACTAATGTATTCATATGCTAATGATTACCTTTTTATTAATTTCCCTTAAAGTCTTCATTACAAAGAGTCTGGACAGACATGGATGTAAATTGCAACTTGAGGCATGCAACCACGAGGCAGTAATTCTAGTTTTAGTGGTTGCGAATTCTAGTTGTAAATGTCATATCTAAGCTCTCCCTTTAAATCTACCAAACAGCAGTTGCAATAGCTGTAAACAGCAAAATCTAACATTATTTAACATCAATTGTTTGCATTTTTGTCAGTTTTTTAACCAACGATGAGTTTGCACCCCTGATGAAGATTGGACTTGCTGGTTTATCTTCTTAAACCCGTTTTGTTTTTTTTGTTTTTTTGTAGACATGTTAAATTATTAGCAAACAAAGCAAATAAATAAGTGAATTACATTACATTCTGGCATTGCCTGAATCTCTGAAATCCCTGAAATTTCTTGTTTTATTTGCAACACTGTCTTGGAGCTTTCTTCAACATGGATTCCAATGTGTCCCTAAAACAGGGCTGTTCAGGTTTTGGGAGATTTTGAAGGCTAAATTTCAAGTTGAAAATCTAATTTACGTGTTCAAGCTTTGCTAGTGTTGAGCCAGTTTTGAGGGGGAGAAAAGAATTCCTGCATTTTTTAAACTTAAACTCAATTCAATAGATTTGGCAACTCGATTTGCTGCATTTTGACATCTCGTCCAGTTTGGATTTTCAAACTTATGTTGGAGCTCAATTTCATTTCATTTGGATCCTGGAAGTGTTGAGTCGACCTCTCCATTCAGCGTGAACACATAAACTGATTTACATGTCACTGTTATGTTCAACGTTTGGATTGATTTATTTTCAGATGTAAATATGGCAGTGGAGAGACGGCAAGCTAAACCTCAATCCCAGCAGAGCCCTCCACGAAGGTAAAGTAACGCGAAATGGGTGTGAAGAACTACTATCGCCTCTGTGGTGCGGGTAAATTAAAAACAGCGCATTTAACTTTTCCTCAACTGTCATTTCCACCAGTGGTGAAGACTGCCTGACGAAACTTACCGTACCCGTAGATGGGTTTGTGATGGATTATGGGACTGACAATATTTTACCTTAACTTAAAATTTCCAAATGTGTTGAAATAAAGAAAAGAGACATATGAATGTAATGTAAAGTGTCTTTGTCTCAAAGATTCTTGCCATATGGCTTTTTAATGGGCATGCTTTTGTGTGATTTCAATGTCATTTTACAAATGAAACTTTCCAGCTGAAGAAAATGTAATGTTAGTCCCACAATACCCTAATAATAACATCCATTAAGCAGTTTCATGTCCTACAACATGGCAGTTAACTAATTAGGTATGTACATATAAGCTACATTTAGTCTGAGGAATGGCTCTCCTAGAGCCAAACACATGCATAAAAAAAACAGATTTTGAAGTAAAGAGCTACAGTAAAAATGAATTCAGAGGAAGTGGTAGCTTTGTTTTTTATGAACAAAACCATATCTACTTTTACCTTTTGTCACCAAAAAAGATTGTTTGCTTGATGCCTAATAACTGTTGAATGATTTTCCTTCCTTGAAACAGTTCCTTTTTTCCTCCTTTTTGGGGCGGGGGGGTGTTGTGTGGGGTCATTGTTACGTGTCTTGGCATGCTACGTCGAAACTGTTTGCTGCGTGAGTGCACAACAGGGACTCGTTCCTACTCCATAACATTACTAGTGCTTAAAAATCCCCATATTTCTAGTGTTGACCAGTTATTTTGAGACTCTACATCTTAGAGTTTAGCTTCGGTACTTCTCTGTGGTTCCACTGTAACCAGCTCAGAGTTGTCAGCTCATTTTGACACAGCGCTCACCCATAGCAGATGATTCATTTCAGCGTATATCGCAAAACATTCCATATATCATAAAGATATTTGGGCATGGGACATGCTCACACATCGGATCTCGTACCAGTGCAAACTACGTGTATGATGGTTATTTTAATATGAACCAGTTGCATTTTAAATTTAATGCATGCTGATGCACAATATTCCCATCATTTACATTAGAAGGACTGCTTTTCAGTTCGAAACATTTATGTGTGTCATGCATCTCAAGAGTTGAGCATCATTGCAATTAATTGAACTTTCATACTGTGTCAAGATAAAAAAAAAACTTTGGAACGTCTTTGCTCAGCCTGTGGAGTCGGAGGAAAAATCATTTTCTCAGTTGTCTTCTTTGTTCTTTGATGGATCATGAGGATTTGGAAACCAAGAACCAATGTGGCTTCCACTTGGACATACCGCCTCTTGCAAATTTAGAACAGCTAGTCTTAAGACTTTTCATTCCTAGAGTTTTCTTTTGGAACTACTACTTCCTATGTAGGAATGGTTGAATTTCCAATGCAGTCAAGAGTACGCTCTTGAAAAATATTTAAAATTCTCCAAGCTGAGATCACTAACTTGTACTACACTTCAGTTTGATTTTAGTTCACATTTCTTGAGGAAAAACTCTTGCGATTGTACCCTTACTTTTTTTTTTCTTTTTTTTTTTTTTAACATCACAAAATAAACTGCCTTTTTCATAAAGGCTAAACATCCAAGGGACTTGCGTCGTTTTAGATCTGGCCTTGTGGTCAGTGACACTCAAATGGTCAACAAATCGGTATTGTTGCGGACACGGCTCACTGGACATTTTCAAAAAAAAAATTTTTTTTTTTTAAAGTACACTCACCAGATTCACCTCCTGGATCGAATTTGTGTTAGTTCCCTTTGCGAACGAAATTTCTGTTGCTTTGCTTCGGTTGTGTGAACAAATATATTCATATTTAACGAATTAACAATTTCATTTAGTTTACAGTACCAGTTGTAGACCTGTCCTCACCAGTTGAGGATAGAAAATCTTGTTGCCTTAAAGCATTTCATAGGCAACCTAAATTCTAACTGCTCTTGCACTAATTGATAAAAATTTCTCTCAGGGCCCCATATGGCAGTTATGGGGAGAGCAAAGAACCCCGGCCTCGGTCCCGTTCACCCGTTTATGGGCGCGATGGACGTGAACCTCGGGATAGCCGCGATGGTCGGGACTCGGGTAGAGAGCCGAGGCCGGGTGGCCACTCTCGTGACCATGACTACCGGTACCGTAGCTCAGAGAGCAGAGACAAGGACCTAAGAGGTGACCCACGGGATCCTCCATACAGGTGAGTACTGACATGCAGAGCATCAATCTCAAAGTCCAGAGATAGGTGATTACATATTTATCTGAACCTGAAATGTTTCCCTACAGCAGGGAAGACTATGACAGATACTACCGCAGTGGCAGTGGTGCAGAGGACTATTACAGAAGGAAGGATGAACCCTACAGGGACCCTTACAGAGATCCCTGGAATGGACGCCGTGAGCCAGAGGGTGTGTATACATTACAGCATACATGTTAAATGTCATTGTTACATTTTTTTTTTTTTTGGTAGCTCATCACATTAGTTTTTTATTTTTTAAATTCTTTTTCTTTCTAACATCGAGTTTCTTAGTTGTCCAGATGCAGGGACACAGCACAATACTAGATGCACCTTCACAACAGAGGGTCTACGCCAACCAAACTTAAATTAAGTTTAACTGTATAATTTAAACTATATGTTTACCGTTGAATGTGAATTAATAAATGGTCATTAAATGTATGTTCTTATCATTTAATTACCAGACCATGGCATTTTATCTAATTCAGAAAACTATACATACATAAAATTGACCAATCCTCCTCATCCATTCCTTCCAGATGATCGTGCTCGACCAGAAGAGCGTCGACGGAATGAATTGTATCGACAGTACTATGAAGAACTCCAGCGGCGCTACGACACCGACCGCCCTGTTGACTGCTCAGTCATTGTTGTCAACAAGGCGCAAAAGTATGTCCACTCTCTCTTCATTACAGGGAAGACTGATCTTGGACCAAAAAATATGTTGTACTTTATATATTCAACCAGCACATAGCATGTTTTCATTTCATATCGCTTCTGTGTGTGTTCGTGTGTGCGCCTGTCTGCGTGTACTTCTACTTAAAACACAACTGTAGGGAGTATGCTGAGACAGTTGGGCGGAAGGTCCGTGATTTGGGCATGGTGGTGGACCTGATCTTCCTCAACACAGAAGTGTCACTAACCCAGGCTCTGGAGGATGTAGGCCGAGCCCGCACTCCATTTGCCATCATCATTACCCAGCAGCACCAGGTTCACCGGTCCTGCACTGTCAACATCTTGTTCGGCACACCGCAAGGTAATGTGACAAGATGGGTGCATTAACCTGTTGGTGGGTGGGGTCACCGTGGTCACTCCAAAGGTAACGAACACAGCATTTCAAAGGTGTGTCTTCCTTTGATGTTTTATGTGATATTTTTTGTGTCCATGTTGTCGTAGAGCATCGAAACATGCCGATGCAGGATGCCATGATGCTAGTTGCCCACAACTATGACGCTTACAAAGTTGAAAACCGTGAAAAAGAACGTGAGGAAATCGCCAGAAAGGCTGCCAAGATGGCAGATGATGTATTACTCAGAGAGCCGGACAGAGAGAGCCACCCCATTTCTGTGCTCACTGCCATCACGCTGCTGTCTGAAAACAGGTATGGGGTTTAGTTTCTTTAGACTTCCAAAAGTGTTTTTGACATGTAATGCAAATTTCCATGGTACCTCAGTTACAGTTTTGTCTGTGGTTTCGATTAGATTTGTAACCCCAGATGAACTGGATAGTCTCATTGCATACCTGAAGGACAAAAGAGCCCGGCTGGTAAGAAGCGCTGCTGACCTTCTTTCAGGTAAGAACTCTTTCATAATGTGTCATATTAAATTAATTAACATTTAATTAATTAACATTTAACAAGTCTTTTATTAAGACAATACTCACATGCCTATATGTACATTGAAAGAATAATTGATGGCTGTTAAACGTTTCTTTTGTCCACACTGGCTCTGAAGAGATAACTTCTTAAAGCACTCTAAACGCAAAGTGATTGCAAACAAAAAAATCTGCAGTTGTTTTCTACCAAAATATTTCAAAGTTGATCTTAAGTGGCTTCTAAATTTAGTCTTTTTACTGCAAAATTTCCCAAGTTTCTACAGACTGTAACTTTGGAAGGTATCCACTTAATATCTCAGACTGCAGAATCTTCAAATTAAGTTCTGTTTAACTTCCCAGTGCAGTTTTATACAGAATGAAGACGGATTTTAACAGCGGAATTGTTAGAGAGGTTTTAGGTGGAGCTGCAGGGTTTGGTGGAGTTGTGGGGAGAAATTTATTTCTAGCCTATTAAACTGTGAAACAATCATTATTATTTCATATTGATAAAATATATTAAAATGTTAAAAACATTATTGTCATTATTATTATTATTGATAACAATAAAAACATAATAATAATAATAATAACAATAACAATAACAATAACAATAATATATTAAAATGTTTAATATTTAATATTTACCGGCTTTCACCGCTGCCTCCATCCACTATCCACTTACAAGCAGCACACAAACAACAGCAGCCGCTTACTGACGGAGCTGCTCTGTCCATGCAATGTCGGACTTTTTAAACAGAAAAATGAGACGAAATAAAATTGTAGCCTAGTATTCCCGCAATAAACGGACTCTGAGAGCACGGAACACACCGCGACAGCGTTCCTAACATTAGCTGCTCCGGTCCTCTATCTGTATCAGCAGCGACCAGAAATCGGCAATTAAGTCATAAGCAGCAAAATATGCTAATACATGCTAATTAGTGCAAACATTCAGGTAAAATAGTGACAAATTTACTTACCGAAAAAACTGCAACACAGACTCCTTCGACGGTCGGTTAGTACAGTCTACACTACAACAAGCCATACTGTCACAAAAACCTATCCGAACATTGGCAAACAAGGACACTGCAGCCCCTGTCAATCGCTGGAGGTAGCCGGAGGCCTCTGGATGTAGCCGCCTAGCCCAGCCGATGCTTTAGCAAAGAGCTAACTGTCAGTACCTGTCTATGGGGCTGTCACTCAATGTAGAATTGCTCACTTCTGGAGCCAGCCCCCAGCGGCAGCCGAGGAACTGAAGCTTTTTGAACGCGGAAGTGATCCTCACTGCTGAAACCTACAACTCCCCCCTTGGTTGAATGCAGTATTGTATTTTGTATAACAGCAAATTCTAACTGAATCTGTCACTCTACAGCTGCAATTCATATTCCAGCTCCTGCAGATGTTCCACCATCAGCTGCAGGACTGCCTCCTTCTGCCCATTCAACTCACACACCCCAACAGTCCAGCCATCTTGGCCTATCTGCTGGTGCAGGCGCCTCAGCTAACCCCAGCCATCAGCAGGAGCTGCAGGCTAAAATCCTCAGCCTGTTCAACAGCGGCACTGGAGCGTCTGTAGGCGCTGCTGGCATGCCCTCTGCTGCCTCCCAGCCACAGGCCTACAGCTCCCTTGGCCCTCCCTCCTCCCAAAACCCACCTCGCTCAGCCATGCCTGGGCCCCCTCAAGCCAGCCCCCAGGGTTACGGCACCCCGCCGGGCCGCATGCAAGTTGCACCTGGTGGTCAAAGACCCCCCACCTCTGCTTCAGGTATCAATTTTGACAACCCTAGTGTCCAGAAAGCTCTTGACACACTCATTCAGAGCGGACCGTCTCTTAACCACCTGGTGGGTGCTGGGGCCTCTCAGCAGGCAACCCCCAGATCAGCACCCGGCATGGGCCAGGTCCCAACAATGTCCATGTATCCCCGACACTACTGATCGGGCGTAGAAAAAGATTAGTTCTCCTAATGTGAGGTCCACCTCTCCTTCTGATACAGTTAGACACCACATAAATTCTCTGTGAAGTGAATTTACCAGCTGTGTATAGGTAGACAGTATGTCGGGATGTTTTTGTAAACGCTTTAAAATTTTTTTTTTTTTTTAAATTTTAATTTAATCTTTTTATTCTGGTCATTGTTCTCAGATTGTTAAATCTGATGACTTGTACAGACTACTTGATGGTCTGTATTTTCAATTATTAACTAGAAGATAATTACTGGGCCTTCTTACATGTGAGTTAAATGAAGTTGCATGTGTGAAGTATATTTTGGTTCTTTTCCAGCTGTGTGTTTTATAGTTTTGCACAGTGTCTTTTAATTTGTAACACAGTTTTCGTTGTCAAAGCAGAAGACATGATTAAAAACTCAAGACACAATTGCTGTAATAAAATGGTATTGGTTTATTGCATTTTGTGCTGACAAATCTATAAAATGGAACGGGTATCGCCAGAAGCCATAGAGATATGAGCATTTGAAATGTAAGATAAAACTACTTTTTCCTCTTTTTAATGTACCATGAAACACAATAGAGAATAATACACTTTTTTTATTTTAGAATATTTAACTTACACTGACACAAAAAATAAACACCTCCACACTAACTGTACTTGATTTATTTACATGTAGCCCCCTCCCACCCTCGCCCACAACCACCCCTGCCCCCAGCAGTTACAAGTGCACATGTACACACATACACACTCCCACAGAACTGAAAGGAACACACTACGGCTTTACCATAAGACTAGGTACAGTATCAAGGAAGAGTAATGAACTGTCTAGAATGTACAAAAAAAAGTTTTGACACAAGTGTCTTTCTTTGTATGCTGTGTATGTGATCTCTATCTACATCCATTACATTTTTAAAGCATCCATACAAAATGTTTCCCACAACTCCAGTGAATTAAAAGCACAGTGACAAGGTTTGTCTGGGGGGGAGGAAGTAATTAAATGAAATGCTGGATTTTCAAAGGCTGTTAAGTGTTAAAGGAAAAGACATTTTGGGAAATAATGAGAGGATCCATACCAGTAAAGTCAGTTCAATACGAAGCTCTTTAACTCTTACTAATTTGTGTTTATTAAAGCTGTGTAAAAATGATAAATTGCTGTTTTGTGAGAAGTTACGTACCAGACTTTTTCTTGGTGGCACCAGTAAACTCCTCAAGCCTCCACTGGTTTCCCAGCAATGGCTACCAGCCAAGACATAGCCCACTAAACAGCTTACATTTCAGTTTTTGTACAAATTGAACAAATCGCATGAAACGTATTAATTAGTGAGCTTCAGAGAGGCTGACAGGTGACTTGTCTACCTATAGACAATGCTAGACTAGCTGTTTCCCTTAGTTTCCAGTCTTAGTCTCTTAGCAAGAAAGCAGCGGATTTCCCAAAATGTTGAACTTTTCCTTTACGGGTTATCATGATGCCTACATACATACAGTACCTAAGTTTGGTACTACCTTTTTATGCAAGTACCAGCAAATTGGATTTGCAGGCATCTCTTCTAATACTTTGGCAGTTAGTTTTATCCTTTTGAATCTATTAACTGATAATTTCTACAAATTTTTGTTAAAATGTAAATGTATGTACTTGTCTAATTCACTGGAGCACACATTTTCACGCTATCATTTATGTTGTTAACTAAAATACACTTTGGTAATCAGTTTATCTGCAGATATTTGACAATGAGAGGACAATGTCAACAAATCTACCATAAAAAATAGAATCTTGTACTATAATAATATTCATTTTGGGTACAATGATTGGCCAGTCTTAAGGAATGAGAAAAATAATCATACTACTATAAAGAAAAGTTTGTAACTGATGAAAACAAAAATACTTTTATACCACAAACACCCAATATATTTTCAATATACCTTGTTCAGGGTAATTGCATGCATGCACTGAGTTACACAACATAACTGGAACAGAGCTCTGCTTGTACTGCATTGATAGCCACTTGAGTTTTTCTCATCTGACTCTCAGAGAGATCGACAGTGTGAAACGTAAGTGCAGCTGTTGTTCTACTTCCAGCATCAGGCACTGATGCTGTGATGATACTGAAGAGTACAATCTTATCTCAGCTACAGACTGTGTGCCCTCTCTGCAATAATCTGGGATTTGTTTTTTATTTCCTCTGTTGGTGTCTTAAAGGACAGCCTCCTCAACCCGGTAACAGATGTGTTTCAGAGCCCTTAATATCCATTTAAGGATGGAGACTGAGTAATGATCACCGGCAAGTTTGTCTCATGCTACAGTTGTGCAGGCGAAGGATCTGATCTAAATCATGGATCAGTTGGGGGTAGAGGGACATGCTGGTTTCTGAGTTGACTATCTTGTGATGTCCAAGCAGAGCCAGTGCCAGAATTGGAAGCGCGAGTTTTATATTCTTTGATCATTTTTCAGAATTATACTGCAATCACATTTAGAATACAGAGCTGGGGTGGATTTAGTGGCTGGGATGTGGGAGGCCAGGGCAATTATGGGGCAGATGGGGTGGGGGGATGGGGGAGTGGGGTTCTGGGAAGGCTCACCTCACAGATTGAGTGACAAGCACTATAAATTTAACAGTTAGAATAATTTTTTTTTTTTTAAAGAAGTTTGGCAAGAGAAAGGAAAGAATGTGATGCATGCTAAAATGTAAAGAAAATGCTCAAATGATAAGACGTAAACAAAATCAGCAGATAGGTCTCTGGATTATAGCAGTTCAAAACTGCAGCAAATTATGGGATTTAATCATATTTTATAGTCTGAGCCGTCAGACCTCCACAGCTGACTGTAATACACTCGTGTGCCACCAGAGGTCACTGTGGGATAGAGTCTGTACAGAGCGGGCTAGCTTCCCCCAACTCCTGCAGACTGATCCTGTCTCAAAGAGTGCCCCCTCAGTGTAAAGTGCTTTGCTGTCTCAGCCACATTTGGGATGAACACTTTAGACTTTAGATCTTTATGGTCCATAAGACCTGGTGACAAACATTCTGATGTGTAAGTGACTGCTGACGCCTCAGGTTGTTTATAGAAAATAAAAACAGAACTGTGACAAAATGAAAAGTTACCCATGTGAGAACAATATTGCACATAATCTTACAAAACTCTAAGACTTTGTCCACAGTGATAGAACAGTGTACAACAAAAGACAACACTAGTTGGTTACAGTGTCTTTGACTTAAGTGATATATATTTACAAAGGTGAAATGACCATTCTCGAGGCCCATTCATTCGCAAACTCAAAATCTCCTGTTACGTTACATAAGACTACTTGAGCAAGATTGAAATATAACAAGTAACAATATAGTGAACTCATACTTTTTCTTATTTTTTTTGCAAAAGACTTGTTTTCAAGGTCTAGCCATGTCGCCGACTGTCTTGGACAACACTCCTGAGTTCTCGTAACGTGTAACTCAATGAGAACGTCTGACGATCTCCCCTCTCCGCACCTTGAACATGTAAGTCATCACTATAGAAACCACTAAAACAAATATTGCCACATAGTACCATGCAAACAGCAATTATAAAACATTTATAATTCAATAAATAAATTCATTTCCAATAAACTTCTCCAATAAACATCAGATATCTTTTCATTTGAATAAATTTAAAAGGCTCAGTTGATGCAGGCAATGTTGTGGAGACGATCCCAAAATAGCCATGTTCTTCAAAAACTTAGGTGAACATTAAACAACCCCTTTCTCAGAGTTAAGTGTGACAAGCTTAATAAAGATAATCTTCATGACTTGGCACCCCAAAATCTTTGAAAACTAGGAGTGGCTGCTTCTTAAGTATCACTGGTGTCAAAGGTAGGTGTTTTAAAAATTTGCAAACAGTAATGTTTAGCAGATAAGTATTTATATTTAAACATATTTTGGCATTTTCTTCAAGTAAATTATGTAAATTAATAATCTGTTACCTTAAAATTGGTTTACTCATGGGATTAATGATGACAATAACCACGAGAGCATTTCTTTTTAAAAAGAGAATAAAAGGGTGAAGGATTTGCCCTCAGTTGTAATATTGCATCAATATATTTAGTTTTCTCATAAAACAGAAAGCTAACCCTGTCCAGAGATCACAGGCCAACTGTTTACAGGTACAGCCTTGTCTTATTAGACAACCACCACCACTGATATGTATGTCTATACCCTTTTCACTTGATCTTTAATGTTGCTTTAGTCATCTCTATTTACAGTACAAATAAATCTATTGATACTAGCAGCATTCACAACATATGGTCCGACATTCAAGCAACACTAAAAACATTTAATACTGTTTTTAAATAGTTCTAGAAACTAATCTGTTTTGCTTTCCTATATTGTATATACTGTATATATACGATATTTGTTTATATTCATATTTCTACTACAAGTGCAAATGACCAAAAACAGTTTCTTTAAGAAAAGAAACAGAAATAATCAAAGTAAAGTGACAGCTGTCCTTGGTCAGAGTGAGATGATTCTGGATTTTATAAGACTTACGAAATCTACATATACAAAATATATGTGTAAAAAAATAAATAACATGATCACATGAGTCCGGATTTCAACTATTGCACATTCCTTCCAAGATGCACTTTTTAAACCTAAATATGATTTGCTCACAAGTCATTCAGTCAGGGACATGTGTGGCTCAAATCTTAGCCAATCTAGGGGATATAAAATCTCACTGGAGAGTCTACTGCATAGAGTTCAGTCTTGTGGACAAAGTGAGTTTCCTAGCTACAGAAGCCATTGTCCTCTCTGTTTATTTAGACTAGACCCTACAAACAATCAGTCCACAGATGTTCAGACTCTCACCTCTGTAAGAACTGATATGCCTGCTTCAACAGCTGGGTGTTGATAGTTTCATGGAGGTCTGAACATCTGCTCTTTTATCATCTATAGGGTGACTTTCTAACTACAGTGTCATCACCATACTAGTTTCACGTAGATGCCTCCGTTTTCTCTTTTTAGCGCACTTTGTTCTTGCTCTGATTTAATCAATAGAATTTTGTTCACTATGTCTCTTTGAAAAATACTTTGATATGGCACATGTAATGTATCTAAATTTGGCAAAACGACTTATCTTTGAGTGACAATCAAAATGATATACAACTATTTCATCAATATGTGTAACTTCTATCTATAAACATAAATACATATTTGTTCTCTAGATGAAAAAATAACATTTAGTTTTTTTTATTTTAATGACCTTGATGAATTCATCAAAATATCACTTGTTGCACAGTGGCGGACAGTGCAGGTGCAGTGCTTGTCGAGGTTACAATGACGGTTACCATAGTGACAGGAGCCTATGCCATCCAATAAATAAATCCAATAAATAAATAAATAAATAAATTTTCAAAACGAACGTTTTTGAGCTGTCCCTCGGAGCGAAGGAGCATTTTCTCTCCACTAGAAGCTTTTTATTATGTCACAAAAATACTACACTCATACTGAACAACGCGCCAGAGCTTGTACATTATTTACAGTGATCCACACGAGGGTCGAGGGGTGCTGGCAATGATAATCTCCTCGGGTGGGGGGGGGCGGGGTTGTACTGTCTCCCCACTCCACTGTCACACCAGCCTTCTGCTAGGAAACGCACTATTCACAGTTTAATTACGTGTCAATCTCTACAAACTAAGCTAGCCTTGTTGTATTTTTTTTTTTTTTTGGCACTAACAGTGGCCACGGGGATAAACAGCCACTAGGAGATGGGTATGGAGATGGGAGGATGGGTATAAAGACAGTGATAGCACTAACAGAACAAGTGGATTAAAAACGCACACAGTTCTAAGGTTTTTCATGCGAGTGATCAGGTTAAAGATAATACTGCAGGTTTGATCCACGTGCCCATTTCAGTCTTCCTCGAATATCAATGTGAATTTCACAGTTCATACTTAACTATATTCTCCTTCTTCTTCCAGCTGGTGGTCCTGACCGTGGGTAGCAGAGTCTTTTGCCTCGAAAGATAAATCACATCAAAGACAACAGGCTGGAACACTGCAGGAGGTATTCCGATCACCACAAAGGAACTAAACAGACAAAACCTACACTGAGCTCATTTCAGCTGGCTCTCGTTCTTCCAGAGCAGAAGCCGCTTCTATGCCACACTTGTATTTAAAAAAAAAAAAAGAAGGAAAATCTGCAAAGATTAAAACAAAGACACACACAGACATGCATGTGTGCTCACACCTCAGCTAACAACCCACACCCACCACCGTCACCTCCTCCTCCTTACCGAGTGACTCCGACTCAATGCGAGTTACTACAGTAGATTACAGACTAGCAAAAGACAAAAAAATGTCTCTTCAAGGACAAATCTAGCCAGCATCTAAATTAGTCTAGTAGTAGTCTAGAGCCTACAATAGATATAGTAGCTTATGAGACTAAAATGAAAGGTTTAGTAGCTAAGCATGTGACACTGCTCTTCGATCTGCTGGGGATGGAGCAGAGGGAGAGGTGCTGAAGCTGAGCTGAGCTATTGGTTGGGTGTGAGAGGATTATCTTACAGAAATAAACGGTAAGGGGCGACGTGACGATGATGAAGCAGCGTTGATGAGAGGGCAGGAGCACAGGTGACACGGGAAGAGGGCTGAGGGAAGGGTGGAGAGGTGATAGTTAGGGAGGGGGTTGCTCTTTCAGGAGTAGATAGTGATAACCTCGCGGCCGCCGCCGCGGACCAGGAGGACCCGGTTAAGACCCTCAGTGAGGACCTCGAGGAACTCCATGTCTGTGAGTGAAGGGTTAAAGAAACTGGAGGAGGCAAATGCCATACATACATACATACATATATTATACTACAAGTGATAGTGGCTCCATAAAATGAAACTAAAAGCAGATGATCTATATTTTTGTATTAACAGTGGATCCCATGGCTGCTTGTATAGCTCTACATTATAGGGTCTTTCAGCTCATTTTTTTGGTTTTCCTGCTGCAATTTTACAGTTTTAGTATTCTCAGATTCACTTTTTTTCTGTAGAAATGCAAAGTAGGATTATTAAAGTTAGTTGGATAAGAGCCCTCCATGTTCCAGGTATTCTGCATAGTTATCTAACTAACCTCTTGATACTTTTTTTTTTTTTGGATGAGAAAGCCTCTTGTTTTGTGTCTGCTGTTTGGTGCTGGACAGGGAGCATACAGTGGGTTTGTCAAAGCTGTTTTTTGCTGAAACCAAGAGCTGCAGCTGATGTAAAGAGTAGTACATAATGTGGACAATCTCAGAAACATATGTCATAATTAGATTTATATACTAAACTGTAACTGACACAGAACCTATTTGAATCGAGATGCAGTGTGCCACAAGAGTAATTTGGTTTGTCTTCTGCCTGCAATGGTATTGTCTGCTTTAAAATCCTAATTACTTCTTTGCCGCCGTTGCCATCTTGCATGTATCTTCTGATAAGAAATCACAATGCTGTTTTTATTCCTGACACCAAGTCAGTTAATTTAATATTTACTGCTTGAACACAAAAAGTTTATTCATGAAATAAGAAAGAGCCTGGAGGCTTAAACAGAATTTGATTGTATCCATAAACCATAGAGTTTGTCATACCATCTGAATGTCAAGTTGCAAACTCCATTAATCATATTTATACCTCCGTGGATCAGTATATCTGTGCCTTGGTATCTTTAGTTTCCATTCTTTTTATTATTAATTTTTGAGTCCTCAAATTGGAAGTATCCAGAACTGCTCTGTTCTGTTTGTTAGTATTGTAATAGGATCAAGCTATTAACATGCTATAGTCAGGATCAGAGTGCAGGTGGCTCAGCTGCTTATTATCTGCATTTTAAAAGAAAGGCAGCACTGTCTCTTGCATATCCTCTCAGTAAACCTACTTCTGTCAGGGTGAAGGATACAGTTCTCGTCACCTGTCCGGTTCTTGGGCGGCCCGGGCATGTTGAGGAGGACTAGCTTGGCCTCTGAGGACTTTTTCATGATGACTTCATTCAGCCGGAGCGCTGTGTGCATACGTCGCACATTGGACTGGTTCCTGTGCGAAGACAAAGCAAAAGAAAAAAAGTAAAGCTGATTCACACTGATTAAGGCCTAGATATGATATATTTAAAGTATGTTACACAGTATGTCATGATACTAAGCTGGTCGAGGTGACAGATGCTCATTCATTCACAAGTATTCCATCCACATCTGCTTATGTGACCACCTAAATCAGAATGAGTGGTGGTGAATGGACTGAATGAGGTTTATGGGAACTTCAGTACTTACAGGTTCTCCCACTCACTGCAGCGTGGCAAGAAGAGAAACACATAAATATCAGTGCTTAGCTATAAATTCCAAGTTCTGCATGCAATCCTCAAATCCTTTACCAGTGGACTGTTTGATAGTATACTGTCCAGGAGAAAGACTTTTTTTGATAGTTGAGAGATTTGAGGTTCTTTTTGTCAGGAACAAGAAGGTAATTCACCTTTACAACAGGTAAAGGTTCACTGAGCATTTCAAAGCACTCACGGCTTCATGTTGAAGATGTCTTTGATGCCCTCTGGTGTGGCTGCACCGGGCGGCTTGGCAGGCTCCCCGTCACACTTCTCAGTCCAGGTCATCTGGATCTGCTCCCCAGGGCTCTGAGCCCCCTCTGTGGGGGTCAGCGGGGTGGCTGGGGTGGCGGGGCTGGCTGGGGTGGTATTGTCATGGATGAGCTGGACCTGAGCAGGGGAGGACACAGGGGAAGAGGCCGACTTTGACTATGAGACGAGAGGAAAAGAGGACGATGTGGATTTACATGTACATTACATGGAAGGTTGAAAGAGTCACGGTTGAGGTGGAAATGTAGGAATGCAGGCAAAGTCACAGAGAGCCACAGTGTTAGACAGAGGGAGAGGAAAGAGAAGTGTGATTAAGGAGCCTTTTGCTGTTATCGTCTGTACATTACCTGGTTTCTTTGTCAGTAACAAGAGCTGTGAGAACAGTGAATCTATAACATATGCTCTGTTAGAGCACGACATCATTTCAACAGAAAACTGAAAATACTGGAAACAGGAATATTCTGGCTCAACTATGCTGGCATCAAAATAGTTTAGCCTGGGCTGAGAGTTTGTTTATAAGCTAAAGTTCAAAATTTGGGGAAATATTCTTGCTCACTTTCTTATTGAGAGTTAGATGAAAAGATTGATACCACTATACTACCTCTATACTACCACTACTCTCATATCTTAAATATGAAGGTAAATATGGTAAATATGAAGCTACCTAGCACAAAAAACGGGGAAAAAGCTAGCCCAGTAGACCCTCAGTAAGTTTTTGTTTGAATTAAACAAACGAGACCTAACATGTTGATTATTAATCTTTAGAAGTATTGGTAGGTGGATTATGTTACCTTGGGATAGAACCAGGCAAACTGTTTAAAATTGTATAACTTCACAAAAAAAAAACCTTCTACAGGTGCTTGGTTTTCTCTCACCACTCAAACTGGATATTTTCCCCTTCTTGCTCATTATGTGTTTAATCACCTAAATGTGAGCATAGACATAAACTTAACACTTCAGACTGAGGTCAGCTGCTCTCTGCTGGAGGAGCTGATCCTACCTCTTCCTCAGGCTTCTCCTCCTTGCTGGCTGCTGGCGGATCCTCGGTCACACTCAGCTGGGTGGTCACAGCGGCTGGGTTCTTACGGCGGATAGACCCACGAGATGAGTCAGTGATGCTCTGGATCTGTGATAACAAGGACAGAGACGAGAGGGGCGAAATGAGCTTAGTTCTTTTTTTTTTTTTTTTTTTTTTTAAATAGAGACATATTTGTTCAGCCTTTATTTTTCATAAACACTGAACAAAAATCTCCAAGAGACAAAGAGTGCCAGTAATTCAGCAATATTTTTTTACAAGACATGTATTTATTGTTTATGATTTCAACGACTGACTGATTCAAGTAAAGTAAAAGTGAGGGTAATTCTGTTGCACTTATTAATTTTATTGACCTAGAGGACCAAGCAATCTCACAGTTCAGCAAAGAATTTGAAGGAGGCAACAGTTTAACACTGAGATCAATATCTTTTATTATAGCCACATCTGTCAAAACACCATCATGCTGCCATGAACAAAAGCAAAGCAGTGTCTGTAATCAACAGCGATAGAGAGGGTAAATATGGTGTCCCACTGCTCCGATTTAACCGTGGATATGCTTTTGTCCAGAGGGGCATATGTGTCATGTTAAGTCAAATCAAGTCAGATCATGCCAAGTTGGCCCGTCAAGTCATATGAAGTTCATGAGTGCATCTTTGAGTGCATTTCAAAACAACGAAACTTTGGCATAAACAAACTTTCTTACCTCTCTCTCACGCTCATTCTTGGTCAGGTTGATCTGTTTAAGCATCTGCGACCGTTGTTCCATCACCAGGGTCTTCTCGTATGTATAGGCTGAGATGTCGCTGTCATGCTAAGATGAAAGAAAAAAAAAACAGTTGACTCTTATTTTGTTATTCCCTTTGTTTTTGTTTTTTTTTCAGAACATACTACTTTTTACAACATATTGTCTGACCAAGTTTTAGATCAAGTGTGTTTATTTCTGTTCGAAATGGTCACTCTGACAAGCCTGCTGTCATAGAGAGGGGCCAGAAACGATTAATCATTCAGACATGGGGATAACGGAGCACACTTTCAGACAGACTTTGCTCGAAGGCCTTCATGGTGTTGCACTCGCAAAGTGACAAAAGTAATTGTGGGAATAATAAATAGCTTGAACGATTTAATTAATTTCCAGCTCAGTTTCTCAGCTGCGCACACCTGCCCACTCTCTGCTTTAAGGTGACATGCATGTTGAACTGCTGATTTTTGGAAAGCTACCAAATTTGTCAGGTGCAGGCCCCCCGTCCCCCCAAATTCCAAACTCAGAAAGGTGTAGTGGAAGAGGGTATTTAGATGCTGTTCAGCAATCCAACAAGAACTTTGTTTAAAGAATACTGATGCCTTAAAGCACTCCGTATTTCACAGTGTGAATACCACCACCACGCCTCAGAATGCTTCAGTAGTGCAGTTGTCTGGGCAGTCATGCTTCCACATTAGCTCCCCGCCTGTGAACAATGCTTGTCATGTTTCCCTGAACAACTGGACAAGCCAGAGGCAGCACTGGTTTCTCTAATTATGTAACCACTGAGATTAAAGTGCTTGTAGTTGTATTTTTAAACACATATTTTTTTGAATAGTCAGTCTAGTCTTGTGAAATACTCACCATTTCTACAACTTCCACCATAGCGTCAATACGGAGATGATAGAGGAATGTGGTCAGGTCCTTTTTCATCTGGATGCTGTTGTCGTCCATCTGGGCCACAGTGAAGATGCGCATCTTGCACTTCCTCCAAACCTGAGGAGTACAAACATAGTTTTTGACTTATCCTCATAACGCCATTGTGGTCTTACAATGCTTATTTTTTACCTATTTAAAACTAGAAAAACTCACTACAAAATTTTACCAAAGAAACTATTTCTGAGCTACAGCTCAGAGTATTAAAACTACAAATGGAACATCTTAAAGATGTTTATATAATCTGTGAGAAACCTGCCAGTTTACCTGTTAATTTTGTTCTATTTGTGCATACCTGCCTGTGTCGTTTGTTTTTTTTTTGCAGTAATGACAGTACCTTGTGCTGGCGGAGAAGGAAGGGCAGCAGCATCAGCATGCCTCCATCATGGACGATCCACCACACGTCGATGTGACCCTCAGTGAAGCGCTCACCATTGGATGGGAAGGCCGAGATGTTCTTAGGGACGAGCAGAGCCAGGTGAGCAGCTGTGGTTTCTCTGACCAGCTCTGCAGAGCAGAAAGACAGATGCAGGGAGAGAAGAAGAGCGTTAGCTGTACTACATCTACAAACTATCAAAGGTATGTTTCTCTGTAGCTGAGCTACCACGTTCCGAGTTTCTGATGCTGACAAAAAAATTTTGCTGTGCACTGGCAAATTCCCTTCTGTATGAATATATTCCTCTCTTTTAAAACACAGTCCTGTCTGATTAAGAAGATTTTCTTCTGACATATTTCCTCAACAGAGAGGTTAAGCAGTAGGATGAGCTACTCAAAAGCTGGAGCTGTTAGGGATTTTGTCTTGCTGATATGCTTTAGAAGCAATGATGCTGGACATAAAAAAAGCTTCAAACCTGCAGTTTTTTGATTGGAGAAGTATCTTTTAGCAACACTTCACTAGTCTACCCAAAAAATTAGGCTCAAAACTCAGCTTTCAGCCTTTCTGGATGGAATCATCCATTTCTTTTCTTTCCCAGTGACCCACCGATGAAGTTCCTCCAGGTCTGGTGCTCGTCTCCTTGCTTCCAGTTGCGTGGCCAGGAGACCAGCACAGCGTTATGTTTCAGGCCTCCCAGTCCACTGGCCTGTACTAGATGAGATGTAGCATCACGCAGGTTTGAAGACACGGTCACTTGACAGAAGCCCTTCACCTTCTCAGTTTCCATCAGTTTATGCAATGCCTAGAAAGGTATGACAGAGAGAACACTCCAGTAAACCTACCTTTACACCATGTCTATGGTCACATATGGTGCATGCATGTGGTGTATATGCTAGACAGACACGTACTGAGAAGCCTGTGAATAAATATTTGTACGGCATGAGTTTAGATAGATTTCTGGTCAGTCGGCTGCAGAGGAAATGAGTGAGTTTTACTGCTAAATATTTACAGGACTTTTCATAACGATGCAACACACTGAAACAATAAATAGAATTTTGACAGCCATGTAGCCATGTAGTGAAATGCAATTTTTTAAAAAATATTATCACATTTATAGTATTTTGCTGGTAAAATAATGTACTCTGCAGGCACAGTATTAACATGATGTGGGGATTTCTCATTTTGAGAATTTGAACTGCTGACGATTGTCACTGATAGTTAAAGACTCCCTACCTGCTCTGCACGCTGGGCCTGCTCATAGTTCTCTAGGTAGGTGCCCTCCAGAGCCGTCCCAACAATGGTTAGACCTTTTCCTGCCTTTAGCTGATTGGTTAGAGAAAACAGACGAGGCTGCTCCACATTTTGCTCGGCGTCTGTACTGACCAGCACCAGCAACTGAGGCCTGAAGAGAGAGGAGAGCAGAGAGGAGAGAAAGTGAAAATACGGGGCAGAAAAAAGTAAGAAGACGAATAAGGAGGAAAAGGGCAAGAAGAGCAATGAAGAGTCAAACGAGTGTGAAGAAAGAAATGGCTGAGTTGGCCAAGTAAAAGTCGTAGGCGGAAAAGAGAGACAGAGAAGAACAACATGAAAAGTTGACGTGTTAATAAGAATTCACAGACTCTTTATGGTGTTTGACGGCTGAGGTGAGGAGAATCACTAATAACTGAGAGAATTCCTGAACATGTACAGACATGATGTTAATTAGAACAATGATACAACAACACAGTGCGTGACTTTGTGTATCATACCTCCAGTTCTTGGTGTGCGGGGGACCTTCCTCCAGCCGCATCAGAGCATAACGTGCAGCACTCAGAGACAGACCTCGTATCCCGTCACCCCACTCTTTCTCCGCGCTGAGACACAAGACAGTGCCAATCAATATTTGTCACTCAAGACATGAACAATAGTTTTGCAGCTTCATTCTAAATTTAAAAAGTGACAGTGATACAGTCATCACGTTGAAACCGTCTGACATAATGCAGTGTGATTAAGGATTAGGCATCACTGGTAAATGTCAAGTTAGCATGTCACTCAGCACAGGGAATCACAGTTAAAAATCACACTCAGCACTTAAATACTCAGTGTGCATGGCTCTGTACTACTTCAAAGCAAGGACGGATTACTAAACAGGCTTTCCAGTCACAGGCCTGAGGGGTCATGGGTCCACTGGGCTGGGGCCTGTTTGAAATGACACTTCTTGTTGGAAAGTTACAGAGCTTAGTTAAAAGCAGGGGTGTTCTGTTAACATTTTTCTTTTTGCTCCTACTCCTGATCAGAGTCCTTTAATATTGAATATTTGAAAATTGAAAATCCAATAAAAAATATTTTCTTGTATAGTATTCTGTAGTTTTTTTGCAGACTGTCTGTGCACAGGAGATACAAACGATGATAAAGACATGCAAAACAATGACAAAGCAAAAAATAAAATGACAACAGTTTATTATCATAATTATCATTAATCAGAAGGAGGATGTTTTGTATAACACAGGGTATCTACATGTGTCCTACAGCCTCACGTGACAGTAAGTGACAAGAGCCCAAAACAAACAGTGGAGCAACAATCGAAAACACCAATCTTGCTTTTAAACCTAAACAAAATTGACTTATGGTGTGGACTTGGACAGTATACTTAAAATACAGTACACACACACGCCAGCCAAAGCCAAACGCAGCTAGCAAATCCAACTCCTGGGGTTGCACTCTACTCACCCTGCGAACTCGATATACTTGTAGATGGAGCCTGCAATTGCCATGGCGACGATGGCATAGTACCAGGAGCAGAGGAACATAAGAGTGAGACACAAGCTCATGCCCAGGAAGGACAAAGCCCTGTACAGATGGAGAGAATGATGCAGAGGCAGAGAAACACATACAGTAAGTGAGAGACAAACTCATTTCATTGATTTAAAATCCAAAAATGCAGCCTTCTATTTTTCTTAGTTGTTGCTGAACTGACCAGTGGTAGAACTTGAAGCGAGGTCTCCAGTTTGGAGTCCTCAGCAGTGTCTGCAGGGCACAGGCCAGGTTCACAAACATGTAGCACATTAGGAAAAACCTGCAAGACACAAACACAAGCACAGAAACTCATTCTAAAGCCAAGCTCTTCTTATGTCCTGTGAGAAGTATGTTGTCTTAATATCTGTCACATTTTCCTGGTATTTATATGTATTAACAGAGCAGAAAAGCAGTCTGCCCTTTTGTGTGATGAGCTAAATCCTGAGCCCATAAAATCTGGCATTTTCATCGTTTAAAGAATAGCGGGGGACTGGCTGCTCTGAAATCTCCCAGTGTTGCTTCTGATAAATGGCAGTAAATTAGAGAGTTTGCTTCAGTTCTCACATGGAGAGGATGGGAGCCACTGAATCCAGGGAGGCAATCAGGATGCCACTCTCACAGATACAAGCTGTCAGCAGGAGGGACCATGTGGGTTCTCCGTTGGCCTTCCCATGGCCAAAGATCTGCAGGCACAGACAGCACATTAACACCACTGCTATTTAAAAATATGTTTACTTGAAGTGATTTTTCCTCTTTGTCTCAGTAGTCCTTAGAAAGGAGGGGAACATTATGTATATGATATGGAAATAAGTCAGACTGACCCGAAGGGCGGGCACGATGCTGTCCTTTGCGATGGCCTGCAGGAGACGAGGAGCTCCTGTCAAGCTCTGCAGCCCTGCCCCGCAGGTTGAGAAGAAGGAGCCAATCACGATCACCCACGGTGATGGCCAAGCTAATGTGCCAATCACCAGGTTCCCGTGCACACCCTCCCCAAACCTAAGGGGGATGGGAAAAGGTTGCGCGACATTTCAAACACATGAAGTATGGGGTCTTTATTGTTTTATTAATAGCAACCATAATCTGACATGAATGATCAGTAAATTTTAGGGTTGTTTGTCTCAGCTAAGCAAGAATGAACTTACTTGTCTCTGAGGACTACACCCTCAATGCAGGCACCAAACAGAACCACGCTGGACATATCTAAACAGTTACGGATCAGGAAAGTTATAACAAATGGTGGATATTTGATGCTTGTTTAGTCGGCTTAAATATTCTAAGATGAGACCAGGTTAGGGATTGACAGGACTTGATAATAAAAATTATAAACTTAAATAAATGTACTTAATAATAAGATAAATCAATTAACTATATTTGCTGGGAAAAGACATCAATCGATTTTGTTAAGGATAATATCTCGGACATCAGTGACATTGTAACTAATATCCTTCTTCTTTATTAACTTGTGATTGCATAGGCAGCCCAATGATGCGATTAAGAAGTCTTAATCAAATTTGGTTAGACCCCCAAGCTCATTACTGTGAGATACATCGAAGACCTTCTACAAAGGCTGTTTCAGTGGTAGGTAGAGGCCTGTAATCACATCTGCCTTGTAATTTGCAGTACATGTGTAACAGTGAAATATTGCTTAGTTGATAAAAATCCTCAATTTAAAATGTTTAGACGGTAAATTCATCACACTGGCATAAGAGGGCATATGAAAAAGTTTGGAAGGTAAATGCAGCCTTAGGTGTGTGAGAAAAACAAAATATGAACATGGTGGAAAGCTCAAAGGTCTTTGAGAGGGAAAAAATTAGCCTACCTGGAAACTGAGGCGCCAAACTGATTCAGAAGCCATACCACCATTACTTAAGAAAAGAGAGTTGACTCCACAGAACAACACAGGCATATTCTGGGCCAGTCAGAAAAACAATGCATTACCCGTCCTCAAAATCAGACTGGTATTGTAGCGGTTATGACCTATTACCGTTTAAAGCGTTGACCTTTAATTATGGTACTCCCTGCAGGCCAATCACTGTGTTTTTGTTTCAGCAGAGCAGAACACCACTGCGCATTATCGCTTCAGGTCTTGCAAAAACCGGACCAGTGTTGTTTGGCATATCATCACTGAGCCTAAAACACCATTTGAGTGGATACCTGGCAGGAATTGAAGGAATATGTTTGGATGTCTAGTATAAACCAGGTCAGAATAAGGTTTTGCGAAACATAAACAGTCCTGGGGAGTTCATTGAATTGTTAACTTAAACATGAAGACATTATTATATTGTCCTACCTGGCCTGATAAGTATGTTCTAAAACACACAATCTTATTGAAATTAGACCATTAATATAATATCTGTCTCAAAATTTGACACTATTTGAAATATATATATTTTTTCATTTTGATCTGGTCATTGTTTCTTGTTATCCTGCAGGGGGCAGTAGTGAGAGGATACAGACAGTGGAGGTGGTGGTGATGGCTGCAATTGTTCCGATGGGGATAGATTTCTGGGCATCGCGCAAGTCTCCGGAGCGGTTGGAGCCAGCCATGATCCCTGAATAGAGAGTCCAGAAGCAAATGTTGTCAAGGTCAAGAAATTTACACACATAACAACAAAGGGGCGTGTTATAAGCAGTAGAACATCAGTTAATTCCTGTACATGTACAACACAGATTCAGAAGTGTAGAAATCTGTTTTACAGTTTCACTGAATTAGATATAGTGGGTTTTGATGAAACTCTTGGCTTCTAGTTCACCATTTTGCTCAGTCCTGGGATAAACTTAAAATATATATATATATATAATATAAAAAATAAAAAATCTTCACCTGTCACAGAGGGGAAGTAGATGCCAACCAGCAGCGTAAAGAAGCTGGTAATGTCTGCCAACACATAGCGGTTAGCGTTGGTCAGAGGATCATCCTGTTCTTCTGCTGAGTACATGTTTGACCTGGCAATCAGGTCCCCCTTCTCGTAGTAGGTCCCAAACAGGTTCTCTGTGTAGATGAGAGGGATGTAGGGAAGAATATAATAGGTTAATCATTCATGTAAAAACATGGTGTTGAAATCACTAGAATGAACAACACTTAGGTCGATTATGTTGTTGTCATAAAGCAACATCGTTTGAACATAGAGTGCCAGTAAAAAGTATTCACCCCCTTTAAAGTTTTCATGTTTTACAACACTGAATCAAAGAAAATTGAATGTGTTTTTTGGTGTACACTGATAAAGACAAAAAGACATTTTAATGTCACAGTTAGTCAGAGACTTCTGCTCTAGTTTTCAGTGTGCCTTTCCCATGAAAATAAAATCTGCTGCCACTCATACTGGATGGAAAATTATGTTTCCCCATGTGACAACCGATTTTTGTACAACAGGAAAAGGCTCAGTGTTATAAGTGACACAGACTAAAACGTTTTTATATGGATTCTTGTACATAGCCATTCTAAGAAAAAGGTTTTCTTTTAAGTAGAGAATGCCAACACCACAAGTAAATTATCAGTGAGTCAGAACATAGAAAGACAAGACGCACGAGGATGGAAATATTTGTGCACTGTTCATATGTGTACGCTTGCATGTTATGTGTATACAGATTGAAAATGACACACTGGTTTTCACTTGTCTGCAGATCCAAACTGCATGAACCAACCTGCCAGGATTCCACTGGTGACCCCCGGGATTCCTTGGGCCCTAGTCACATTGTTGGCGGCGAAGTACTTGTCGCAGGTTGCATTGAGGAAAGGTGAATCACAGAACATGCGCCACAGCTGGGTGGTGACTGTCCCATTAGCTGTCTCAATGGTCTTGGCACACACATCAAAGCTCTTCCACACCAAAGTGCGGTTCCCCAAGATACACACACTGGAGAGAAGAAAGGCACAAAATGTCAGTTGGAGCACCGCTGTGGTGGTTGTTGTGTTTGGTTAAGCAATTTGTTCAGTAAAGATTCAAAATCTTAAATCACAAAATGTCACATTCTGCCTGTGATTTGATTTGATTCAATTCAGTCTGATTAATTTAGTCACTTATGGTACAACAGCCGTACAGATGTAAACAGTGAAAAGTAACTAAAGTGATTCAGCAACCAAAAAATAAACTGAAGGTACTTAGTCAAAGAATGTAATTTGTTTTAAATTTCAAACCTTTGACTGAAACAACAACAGCTCCCCAGAGAGCATTGATTTAGTGATTTTTGCAGGTCAAAACAAGTCTAGATGTCTTGGTTAAAAATGGGTTGAAAAGTAGATGTATAGGCTACATTTGACTGCTGATTCATCAACATCTTAATGACTATATTTCAGTGTGAGGCAGGTTGTAATTGGATTTTGAAATAAAATCACTCACATGACCTTGACACAACAACTGGATGAAATGTTAACATCTAGAAAAATCCCAAATTTAGCTCAGTCTTATCCCACAATGAAAAAACCTGCAAATCACAAAATCGATGCCTAGTTAATGATTAATTTGATTACTTGTTGGGTACAGAATGCAGTCTCACTGAAACATGGGAGAAAAAATACGTACTGACACAAACATGTTAGAGTAGATGGAGTATTTCAGTTAAAACAAAAGAAATAGTTAGCAATCTTATTCATTTCCAATCTTTCAAATCAAAGCAGAGTGTACCACCAACCAAGTGTATGTTTGTGTGCTTGTGTTCCTACAAGAGGTGTGTATTGTTGTTCAGGTGTGTCTCTCTGTCTCTCTTGCCATCAGGGTTGTGGGTGTGTTTCGTGGTTATGCTCATATTCCATTGGACTTTGTTGGCTGTCCGCACTTACGGGAAATCGGGAGCATCGATGGCGGTCTTGATGACCCCGGCGTAGACGGCCAGGATGGAGAGAATCACGCAGGCAAGAAACACGAGGGCCAACTTGTTGACGTACTTCACGCCGACAAAGACCACAGTGGCCATGGAGAACAACAGGATGGTCCCGTACACGCGCATGTTGTTAAGCAGGGCCGCCTCCGCTTCGGCACCTTCCAGCCCCTCCAGGGGAAAGATGGCTGCTTTGGGAGCTATGTAGATCTAAAGCAGAGGGATTACATTACTGTTGTTTTTTTTTTTTTAACCTTTATGCATCCAGGGAAAGCACACCTGCATTTTTCTCATAAAGATCCACACAATCACTCTGTTGCTCATGGGCATCTTGGTGGTAATTGTTCAGGGAGTGCAAGTGTTACTCATCCACTTTCTCTCCTCACTTTTGCCCAGCCTGTCTGGGGATTTAAATTGGCAGACTTCAGGTCACAAGCCTGCTCCTCTAGCTCATTGTTTACTGCTAAATTTAATAAATTCCACCCTGGGTAACAAAAAAAAGAAAAAAAAAGATGAAATATAATGAAAGACAGGTGAGAAAGGCAGCAAGGGATGAGGTGAGTGAGGAGGACAGCTCCATCAAGTGTGAAAGCATGTGATGCTCACATTAATAGCCCTCTACTGAAGCTTGAAGCAGCACACATAATGCTGGCTGCTATTTTAATTCAGCTTAATTAAAGAACTCAAGCATGGTATTAATATTTGAAATTAACTGCCATTATTACACTATTACTACGGGTCAATCTAAGAATAGTCCCATCATATATAAAACGGTAAACCCCTAATTAGCCTGTCAGTATCTGTCATCAGCTTTAGATGATTCATGGCGAGGCTGTTACATAAGCATGGGGATTTCTCTTTTTTTTAAAATAACCATTTGGTTTCCACCCAAACTGTTTAATCACCATAGAGAGCAAAAGAATACTGAGAAGAAAAAGCGAGGAGTCATGGCTCAGTTCGGTCATTTGGCTAGAGAAACTGATCTGATGCTAAGAACAGCATATCACTAGGCAAACAAATCTCCTGCTTCACTGTGAACTGTTCATGCTTCCTAAAATAGCATCATCAGTTTGTGTTCTTGGCTTGGGTGGAAGGATGAAACATATTCAAATCAGCCTTCTCCAGATCCGCTCCTTACAATTCTGCAGGGATTGTTATTTTACAATGGAAACTAAGCCAGCTTTGACCCAGAAGACAAAATTAACCTCCAGGCATGATGATCAAACTCTGCATATCCATTAGAGGCACCCAGAAGAAGAATAATGAAAGAATTCAAAAAAAAAAAAAAAAAAAACTCTGGTATGTTGATAACAGTGGACCAGTGGAAGTGACAAGAGCTGTTTCAAGGAATGGTTTTGTTACTCCACCAGTGTCTTGATCTGTTGCTAATGCAGTATTTGCATAATTACCCAATACTCCATGCAGCATGCTGCAGTGGAAGAAGTGTGGATTAAAAGGCAGAAGAGGTGGTGGTGGTGGAGGAGGAGAGGAATGAAGATGGAGATGAAAGATTCCTGCATTTCATCAACTTATCAGTATCCATGTTGAAGAACACACAGCTTGAGAAAAAATAGCTTCAAAGCACAGTGAGGAGGAAAACAAACTGAAGGAGAAAAACTCTGTTTTCACAAAGACGTGGCACACAGTGCTGCTGTGCCACGCTAAGTTTCATTTGTTATTCGCAGCACAGGGTTTTTGTCACATTTGCTAATTCACCATAAATTTTACTCAACTGAAGTGTCAGCAATTAAGCAGCACATGATTTTGGTATCAATGATAACAGGAATATAAGAAATTGATCCTAGATTATATTCTGCCCACAAAAATCTATTTAGCATGAAAAAAAATTCCCAATATTTTGGGAAATACAATTTTACTTTTTTGTTGAGTTAGATGAGAGTACTGGGAGAAACCGTTCTGGTACCTGAGGTCCAGGTACCAGAACATTTAAAGGTACATGATATCTTCAGGTGGTATCTTCATATTGAACGTGCAGGCATGAGTGAGACTTGTATGGACAAAATACCCCCTCATCAACCAGAAAATAACATGGCAATTCAATCTGATTATCAGGCTCGATCAGGTCTCCCTTGAAAAACAGGTTTTAATATCATAAACCTGTTTACCTGATTAAACAGTTATAGAAAGAAAGATGTAAGCCGTAATGCACAGAATGATGTAGCTATATTCTCAATAGACACCACTGTTGCTGTTCAGCTCCTTGCCACTTATCACTGAACAATTTCCAACACTGGCACCAGTTTTCTTTGGACCAGAGCAACCTGGTATCAAATCTTTTATGTATTCCCAACATAAATTAATCTAAGGGTTGATATTCACTCGTGGTAATTGCTGCACAATGACATCAACTTCCTCTTGACAGCAGCATTTGTGACAGTGTTAGCATGGTGACAAAAATTGTCAATGTATGATATTTAAGAGTTCACTGCAGGGAGGGAGAAGCTGTGATTTGAGCGGTCATCCTCCACTAACCTGGCAACATTCCCCCATCATTTCCCCTGTAGCTCATTGTGGTCAGGCAACGCCATGGTTGAATTAGCCTGAAATGGATGTCATTTCAAGTAGGCTGTACAATAGAGCGTTGACAGTTTTCTTCTTTACTCACATCAACATGAACCCACTCACTGGGCTGTGATCTGTCTGCTTTTAATTTCCAGGCTGAAAAAAAAAATATGGCAGCTGTTCTGGAAATGTGAAAAATTATAACACCTTAAACAGACTTAGAACAAATCTGTGGTGAGAGATATGTCATGCACCTGCAGAGGAATCCATTCTCCTGTATCTGCAAAACCTAGTTTGAATATTTGTTATCAAGCAATTTTCAGTCATGTTATCAGTCCAGATATGAGAGTGAACGCACCGTAGGCTGTATGAAATGTAACACAGAGAAAGCAACATATTTTCATGTCTTTTGAACTAGCCCTAAGATTACAGACTTTTGAAATAACGTTGAAGCCAAGATTTATGGCTTGCTTGATGTCACTGTTAACACTGAACACTTCGGTCTGTATTAGGTATAGATGATATTCCAAACCATAGTATATGGAAAATATGGTTAAATATTTTATTTGAGATGTGTACAAACATGTGGGAGGTGGGAAGGGGATAAATGCAGGAACACCCCTAAGAGGAAACACACACTGTTAGCTTCCCAGTGTTATTTAAGTTGTATAATTTGTATGATTTGAATGTGATGTACTTATTATAAAATGCTAATAAAAATGTATCCACTGAGTCATTTTCAGGAGGTGGGAAGTGTCACGATCATTTAAGCACTTGCTGATAGGTCAGGTTATATTGAGCTTAAACAATTCTCAAATGTGTTAGGCCTGGCTGTTTGATTCTCATCCTCGACCACACTCCAGAATACTCATCTTGAGCCCACGCCTCTTCAAAACATAAATTAAATCCATATAAAAACTGAGAAATGATAAAACAGACACCCTGATGAAGACAGCGACAGACTGAGAGAGGACTACAGAGGATGTTTCTCACCAGGAGGAGCTCGATGGCCCCCAGGATGTACATGGCTCCAGCGAAGGTGGTCCCTAGGTAGAAACAGATCCCCACTGCTCCCCCAAACTCAGGGCCCAGTGAACGGGATATCATGTAGTAGGAGCCTCCAGCTGCATACAGACACAACAATGACAACATGAACAATCAGAAATATGTGCGTGGTGTTTGTCTGTAATTGTGTATATGATTTATTTCTTACTGACATTCTCTTTCAATCTTTAATTAGTTTGTGGAACTGTTTGCATCAATGTGTTTCACTGTGTATACAAGACAAAGAAAGCAGAGTGTTCTGGTTTTTTTTTAAGAAATTAAGTCAAATTTATGAAGTTATCTTGACACATTCATCATGTGAGTTAATTTAGAAATTAATTTTAACAAATTGATTCATCTTTTACTCTATGAAATGTGAAAAGTGATGGTAAATGCCCACCACGTTACCAGAGGACAAAATGATATTTGAAAGTTGTTCAATCTGTGCAACTGTCAGTCAAAACAATCCAAGTATTCAATTTCAAAGAAAGCAAAAACAGCTTTTGTCATATTGCTTACCAGTAGTTGTAATTTTGGTTGTGTTATTTTTGTTACTAGTCTTTTCTTAGTATGTTTTATCACAGTGCTTGTATTTTCTAACACTGTGCAAATGAATTAACTAAACATAAATAAATAAACCTTAATCAGCACTTTGCAGCAGCATAAAGGCTGGTACCAGTTACAACAGAGACAGTTATAATTGGCGCACAGTTCCACACTTCTCTACAAGCCTGTAATTTGCTCTGACCCCTGCTGCATGTACACCAACTGGTAAGACGCAGGCCATCATTACTATGTAAACTCACATTATAAAATATAGCCAAACTGTTTAATGTGTATATTAATGTGTCTGAAGACAGATACAAACACATACATTCAGTCTTACGTTTCAGGCTTTTGGCCGATGCTTTATTTTGTGTAAATAATGTTGTGTGACAACAAGTTAAAGTGCACAAGATCCCAGACTAAAGCTTTTAATGTTTCTGGGGATATCAAGCTGCGCTGTGTGTAATGTGCCAAAAGCAATCAGTGAAAAGAGAAATTTAGAAGCGGACAGCTTCAAACAGTGATGGCTGTGTGGTGCCAGCGTCTGCTCACCCACCTGGCACTACTCCATTGGTAGCGATGGCACTCATCGAGATGGCAGTCAGCATGGTCTACGCAGAGAGGGAGGGGAAATGACAGAGGAGCAGGAAAAAGAAAAATAGATCATATTTACTGGATTTCACATAAACTGTGAGTATGGAGTGTTGATTGCTGAACTTCTCATCCTTTAATCCTTTGAAAAATGTCATGTCAAGTTTCAAGTGTCAGCATGCTAACATGCTCGCAGGAAAAGTGTTTGCCAGGTCCACAATCATAGTTTTGCAAGTTTGCATGCTCACTGACTTTTTTTGGCATATTTTGACGCCTTACTATACTATGACATTTTTAGGTCTTACTAAAATGTAACTTTTTTATGGCATATTTTGACGCCTTGCTACACTATGACGTTTTTCATGACATTTTGAGGTGAAAAATTTGTTTGACTTTTTTTGTCCGATTTTGAAGCCTTACTATACTATGACGTTTTTTATGACATTTTGAGGTCAAAAATTTTTTTGACTTTTTTTTGTCCGATTTTGACGCCTTACTATACTATGATGTTTTTTATGACATTTTGAGGTCAAAAAAATTTTTGACTTTTTTTGTCCAATTTTGACGCCTTACTATACTATGACTTTTTTGGCACATTTTGAGGTGAAAAATTTTTTTGACTTTTTTTGTCCAATTTTGACGCCTTACTATGGTATGACGTTTTTTGGCACATTTTTAGGTGAAAAAAAATTTAGACTTTTTTTGTCCGATTTTGACGCCTTACTATACTTTGACGTTTTTTGGCACATTTTTAGGTCAAAAAAAATTTAGACTTTTTTGTCTGATTTTGACGCCTTACTATACTATGACGTTTTTTATGACATTTTGAGGTGAAAAAAACTTTTGACTTTTTTTGTCCGATTTTGACGCCTTACTATACTATGACGTTTTTTATGACATTTTGAGGTCAAAGTTTTTTTTGACTTTTTTTGTCCGATTTTGACACCTTACTATACTATGACGTTTTTTGTCACATTTTGAGGTGAAAAAAATTTTTGACTTTTTTTGTCCGATTTTGACGCCTTACTATACTATGACGTTTTTTGGCACATTTTGAGATCAAAAATTTTTTTGTCCGATTTTGACGCCTTACTATACTATGACGTTTTTTATGACATTTTGAGGTCAAAAAATTTTTTGACTTTTTTTGTCCGATTTTGACGCCTTACTATACTATGATGTTTTTTATGACATTTTGAGGTCAAAAATTTTTTTGACTTCTTTGTCCGATTTTGACGCTTTACTATACTATGACGTTTTTTATGACATTTTGAGGTCAAGAATTTTGTTGACTTTTTTTGTCCGATTTTGACGCCTTACTATACTATGACGTTTTTTGTCACATTTTGAGGTCAAAAAAAATGTTTGACTTTTTTTGTCCGATTTTGACGCCTTACTATACTATGACGTTTTTTATGACATTTTGAGGTCAAAAAAAATTTTGACTTTTTTTTGTCCGATTTTGACGCCTTACTATACTATGACGTTTTTTGTCACATTTTGAGGTCAAAAAAAATGTTTGACTTTTTTTGTCCGATTTTGACGCCTTACTATACTATGACGTTTTTTATGACATTTTGAGGTCAAAAAAATTTTTGACTTTTTTTGTCCGATTTTGACGCCTTACTATACTATGACGTTTTTTATGACATTTTGAGGTCAAAAAAAATTTTGACTTTTTTTGTCCGATTTTGACGCCTTACTATACTATGACGTTTTTTATGACATTTTGAGGTCAAAAAATTTTTTGACTTTTTTTGTCCGATTTTGACGCCTTACTATACTATGATGTTTTTTATGACATTTTGAGGTCAAAAAAATTTTTTGACTTTTTTTGTCCGATTTTGACGCCTTACTATACTATGATGTTTTTTGGCACATTTTTAGGTGAAAAAAAATTTAGACTTTTTTTGTCCGATTTTGACGCCTTACTATACTATGACGTTTTTTGGCACATTTTTAGGTCAAAAAAAATTTAGACTTTTTGTCCGATTTTGACGCCTTACTATACTATGACGTTTTTTATGACATTTTGAGGTGAAAAAAACTTTTGACTTTTTTTGTCCGATTTTGACCCCTTACTATACTATGACGTTTTTTTATGACATTTTGAGGTCAAAATTTTTTTTGACTTTTTTTGTCCGATTTTGACGCCTTACTATACTATGACGTTTTTTGTCACATTTTGAGGTGAAAAAAAATGTTGACTTTTTTTGTCCGATTTTGACGCCTTACTATACTATGACGTTTTTTGGCACATTTTGAGGTAAAAAAAAATGTTTGACTTTTTTTGTCCGATTTTGACGCCTTACTATACTATGACGTTTTTTATGACATTTTGAGGTCAAAAAAAATTTTGACTTTTTTTGTCCGATTTTGACGCCTTACTATACTATGACGTTTTTTGTCACATTTTGAGGTCAAAAAAAATGTTTGACTTTTTTTGTCCGATTTTGACGCCTTACTATACTATGACGTTTTTTATGACATTTTGAGGTCAAAAAAAATTTTGACTTTTTTTGTCCGATTTTGACGCCTTACTATACTATGACGTTTTTTATGATATTTTGAGGTCCAAAAAAATTTTGACTTTTTTTGTCCGATTTTGACGCCTTACTATACTATGACGTTTTTTGTCACATTTTGAGGTAAAAAAAAATGTTTGACTTTTTTTGTCCGATTTTGACGCCTTACTATACTATGACGTTTTTTATGACATTTTGAGGTCAAAAAAAATTTTGACTTTTTTTGTCCGATTTTGACGCCTTACTATACTATGACGTTTTTTATGACATTTTGAGGTCAAAAAAATTTTTGACTTTTTTTGTCCGATTTTGACGCCTTACTATACTATGACGTTTTTTGTCACATTTTGAGGTGAAAAAAAATTTTGACTTTTTTTGTCCGATTTTGACGCCTTACTATACTATGACGTTTTTTGTCACATTTTGAGGTAAAAAAAAATGTTGACTTTTTTTGTCCGATTTTGACGCCTTACTATACTATGACGTTTTTTGGCACATTTTTAGGTGAAAAATTTTTTTGACTTTTTTTGTCTGATTTTGACGGCTTACTATACTGACGTTTTTTATGACATTTTGAGGTCAAAAATTTTTTTGACATTTTTTGTCCGATTTTGACGCCTTACTATACTATGACGTTTTTTATGACATTTTGAAGTCAAAAAATTTTTTTGACTTTTTTTGTCCGATTTTGACGCCTTACTATACTATGACGTTTTTTTATGACATTTTGAAGTAAAAAAAAATGTAGACTTTTTTTGTCCGATTTTGACGCCTTACTATACTATTACGTTTTTTGGCACATTTTTAGGTGAAAAATTTTTTTGACATTTTTTGTCCGATTTTGACGCCTTACTATACTATGACGTTTTTTATGACATTTTGAGGTCAAAAATTTTTTTGACTTTTTGTCCGATTTTGACACCTTACTATACTATGACGTTTTTTGTCACATTTTGAGGTGAAAAAAATTTTTGACTTTTTTTGTCCGATTTTGACGCCTTACTATACTATGATGTTTTTTGTCACATTTTGAGATCAAAAATTTTTTTGTCCGATTTTGACGCCTTACTATACTATGACGTTTTTTATGACATTTTGAGGTCAAAAAATTTTTTGACTTTTTTTGTCCGATTTTGACGCCTTACTATACTATGATGTTTTTTATGACATTTTGAGGTCAAAAATTTTTTTGACTTCTTTGTCCGATTTTGACGCTTTACTATACTATGACGTTTTTTATGACATTTTGAGGTCAAGAATTTTGTTGACTTTTTTTGTCCGATTTTGACGCCTTACTATACTATGACGTTTTTTGTCACATTTTGAGGTCAAAAAAAATGTTTGACTTTTTTTGTCCGATTTTGACGCCTTACTATACTATGACGTTTTTTATGACATTTTGAGGTCAAAAAAAATTTTGACTTTTTTTGTCCGATTTTGACGCCTTACTATACTATGACGTTTTTTATGACATTTTGAGGTCAAAAAAATTTTTGACTTTTTTTGTCCGATTTTGACGCCTTACTATACTATGACGTTTTTTATGACATTTTGAGGTCAAAAATTTTTTTGACTTTTTTTGTCCGATTTTGACGACTTACTATACTATGATGTTTTTTATGACATTTTGAGGTCAAAAAAAATTTTGACTTTTTTTGTCCGATTTTGACGCCTTACTATACTATGACGTTTTTTATGACATTTTGAGGTCAAAAAAATTTTTGACTTTTTTTGTCCGATTTTGACGCCTTACTATACTATGACGTTTTTTATGACATTTTGAGGTCAAAAAATTTTTTGACTTTTTTTGTCCGATTTTGACGCCTTACTATACTATGATGTTTTTTATGACATTTTGAGGTCAAAAAATTTTTTTGACTTTTTTTGTCCGATTTTGACGCCTTACTATACTATGATGTTTTTTGGCACATTTTTAGGTGAAAAAAAATTTAGACTTTTTTTGTCCGATTTTGACGCCTTACTATACTATGACGTTTTTTGGCACATTTTTAGGTCAAAAAAAATTTAGACTTTTTGTCCGATTTTGACGCCTTACTATACTATGACGTTTTTTATGACATTTTGAGGTGAAAAAAACTTTTGACTTTTTTTGTCCGATTTTGACGCCTTACTATACTATGACGTTTTTTGTCACATTTTGAGGTGAAAAAAAATGTTGACTTTTTTTGTCCGATTTTGACGCCTTACTATACTATGACGTTTTTTGTCACATTTTGAGGTCAAAAAAAATGTTTGACTTTTTTTGTCCGATTTTGACGCCTTACTATACTATGACGTTTTTTATGACATTTTGAGGTCAAAAAAAATTTTGACTTTTTTTGTCCGATTTTGACGCCTTACTATACTATGACGTTTTTTGTCACATTTTGAGGTCAAAAAAAAGTTTGACTTTTTTTGTCCGATTTTGACGCCTTACTATACTATGACGTTTTTTATGACATTTTGAGGACAAAAAAAATTTTGACTTTTTTTGTCCGATTTTGACGCCTTACTATACTATGACGTTTTTTATGACATTTTGAGGTCAAAATTTTTTTTGACTTTTTTTGTCCGATTTTGACGCCTTACTATACTATGACGTTTTTTGTCACATTTTGAGGTGAAAAAAATTTTTGACTTTTTTTGTCCGATTTTGACGCCTTACTATACTATGACGTTTTTTGTCACATTTTGAGGTCAAAAAAAATGTTGACTTTTTTTGTCCGATTTTGACGCCTTACTATACTATGACGTTTTTTGGCACATTTTTAGGTGAAAAATTTTTTTGACTTTTTTTGTCTGATTTTGACGCCTTACTATACTGACGTTTTTTATGACATTTTGAGGTCAAAAATTTTTTTGACATTTTTTGTCCGATTTTGACGCCTTACTATACTATGACGTTTTTTATGACATTTTGAAGTCAAAAAATTTTTTTGACTTTTTTTGTCCGATTTTGACGCCTTACTATACTATGACGTTTTTTATGACATTTTGAAGTAAAAAAAAATTTAGACTTTTTTTGTCCGATTTTGACGCCTTACTATACTATTACGTTTTTTGGCACATTTTTAGGTGAAAAAATTTTTTGACATTTTTTGTCCGATTTTGACGCCTTACTATACTATGACGTTTTTTATGACATTTTGAGGTCAAAATTTTTTTTGACTTTTTGTCCGATTTTGACGCCTTACTATACTATGACGTTTTTTATGACATTTTGAGGTCAAAAAATTTTTTGACTTTTTTTGTCCGATTTTGACGCCTTACTATACTATGATGTTTTTTATGACATTTTGAGGTCAAAAATTTTTTTGACTTCTTTGTCCGATTTTGACGCTTTACTATACTATGACGTTTTTTATGACATTTTGAGGTCAAGAATTTTGTTGACTTTTTTTGTCCGATTTTGACGCCTTACTATACTATGACGTTTTTTGTCACATTTTGAGGTCAAAAAAAATGTTTGACTTTTTTTGTCCGATTTTGACGCCTTACTATACTATGACGTTTTTTATGACATTTTGAGGTCAAAAAAAATTTTGACTTTTTTTGTCCGATTTTGACGCCTTACTATACTATGACGTTTTTTATGACATTTTGAGGTCAAAAAAATTTTTGACTTTTTTTGTCCGATTTTGACGCCTTACTATACTATGACGTTTTTTATGACATTTTGAGGTCAAAAATTTTTTTGACTTTTTTTGTCCGATTTTGACGACTTACTATACTATGATGTTTTTTATGACATTTTGAGGTCAAAAAAAATTTTGACTTTTTTTGTCCGATTTTGACGCCTTACTATACTATGACGTTTTTTATGACATTTTGAGGTCAAAAAAATTTTTGACTTTTTTTGTCCGATTTTGACGCCTTACTATACTATGACGTTTTTTATGACATTTTGAGGTCAAAAAATTTTTTGACTTTTTTTGTCCGATTTTGACGCCTTACTATACTATGATGTTTTTTATGACATTTTGAGGTCAAAAAATTTTTTTGACTTTTTTTGTCCGATTTTGACGCCTTACTATACTATGATGTTTTTTGGCACATTTTTAGGTGAAAAAAAATTTAGACTTTTTTTGTCCGATTTTGACGCCTTACTATACTATGACGTTTTTTGGCACATTTTTAGGTCAAAAAAAATTTAGACTTTTTGTCCGATTTTGACGCCTTACTATACTATGACGTTTTTTATGACATTTTGAGGTGAAAAAAACTTTTGACTTTTTTTGTCCGATTTTGACGCCTTACTATACTATGACGTTTTTTGTCACATTTTGAGGTGAAAAAAAATGTTGACTTTTTTTGTCCGATTTTGACGCCTTACTATACTATGACGTTTTTTGGCACATTTTGAGGTCAAAAAAAATGTTTGACTTTTTTTGTCCGATTTTGACGCCTTACTATACTATGACGTTTTTTATGACATTTTGAGGTCAAAAAAAATTTTGACTTTTTTTGTCCGATTTTGACGCCTTACTATACTATGACGTTTTTTGTCACATTTTGAGGTCAAAAAAAAGTTTGACTTTTTTTGTCCGATTTTGACGCCTTACTATACTATGACGTTTTTTATGACATTTTGAGGACAAAAAAAATTTTGACTTTTTTTGTCCGATTTTGACGCCTTACTATACTATGACGTTTTTTATGACATTTTGAGGTCAAAATTTTTTTTGACTTTTTTTGTCCGATTTTGACGCCTTACTATACTATGACGTTTTTTGTCACATTTTGAGGTGAAAAAAATTTTTGACTTTTTTTGTCCGATTTTGACGCCTTACTATACTATGACGTTTTTTGTCACATTTTGAGGTCAAAAAAAATGTTGACTTTTTTTGTCCGATTTTGACGCCTTACTATACTATGACGTTTTTTGGCACATTTTTAGGTGAAAAATTTTTTTGACTTTTTTTGTCTGATTTTGACGCCTTACTATACTGACGTTTTTTATGACATTTTGAGGTCAAAAATTTTTTTGACATTTTTTGTCCGATTTTGACGCCTTACTATACTATGACGTTTTTTATGACATTTTGAAGTCAAAAAATTTTTTTGACTTTTTTTGTCCGATTTTGACGCCTTACTATACTATGACGTTTTTTATGACATTTTGAAGTAAAAAAAAATTTAGACTTTTTTTGTCCGATTTTGACGCCTTACTATACTATTACGTTTTTTGGCACATTTTTAGGTGAAAAAATTTTTTGACATTTTTTGTCCGATTTTGACGCCTTACTATACTATGACGTTTTTTATGACATTTTGAGGTCAAAATTTTTTTTGACTTTTTGTCCGATTTTGACGCCTTACTATATTATGACGTTTTTTATGACATTTTGAGGTCAAAAAAATTTTTGACATTTTTTGTCTGATTTTGACGCCTTACTATACTATGACGTTTTTTATGACATTTTGAGGTAAAATTTTTTTTTGACTTTTTTTGTCCGATTTTGACGCCTTACTATACTATGATGTTTTTTATGACATTTTGAGGTCAAAAAAAAGTTTAACTTTTTTTGTCCGATTTTGACGCCTTACTATACTATGACGTTTTTTATGACATTTTGAGGTCAAAAAAGTTTTTGACTTTTTTTGTCCGATTTTGACGCCTTACTATACTATGACGTTTTTTGGCACATTTTGAGGTCAAAAATTTTCTTGACTTTTTTTGTCCGATTTTGACGCCTTACTATACTATGACGTTTTTTATGACATTTTGAGGTCAAAAAAATTTTTGACTTTTTTTGTCCGATTTTGACGCCTTACTATACTATGACATTTTTTGTCACATTTTGAGGTGAAAAAAATTTTTGACTTTATTTGTCCGATTTTGACGCCTTACTATACTATGACGTTTTTTATGACATTTTGAGGTCAAAAATTTTTTTGACTTTTTTTGTCTGATTTTGACGCCTTACTATACTATGACGTTTTTTATGACATTTTGAGGTAAAACTTTTTTTTGACTTTTTTGGTCCGATTTTGACGCCTTACTATACTATGATGTTTTTTGGCACATTTTGAGGTCAAAAATTTTTTTGTCCGATTTTGACGCCTTACTATACTATGATGTTTTTTGTCACATTTTGAGGTCAAAAAAAATGTTGACTTTTTTTGTCCGATTTTGACGCCTTACTATACTATGACGTTTTTTGGCACATTTTTAGGTGAAAAAATTTTTTGACTTTTTTTGTCTGATTTTGACGCCTTACTATACTGACGTTTTTTATGACATTTTGAGGTCAAAAATTTTTTTGACATTTTTTGTCCGATTTTGACGCCTTACTATACTATGACGTTTTTTATGACATTTTGAAGTCAAAAAATTTTTTTGACTTTTTTTGTCCGATTTTGACGCCTTACTATACTATGACGTTTTTTATGACATTTTGAAGTAAAAAAAAATTTAGACTTTTTTTGTCCGATTTTGACGCCTTACTATACTATTACGTTTTTTGGCACATTTTTAGGTGAAAAAATTTTTTGACATTTTTTGTCCGATTTTGACGCCTTACTATACTATGACGTTTTTTATGACATTTTGAGGTCAAAATTTTTTTTGACTTTTTGTCCGATTTTGACGCCTTACTATATTATGACGTTTTTTATGACATTTTGAGGTCAAAAAAATTTTTGACATTTTTTGTCTGATTTTGACGCCTTACTATACTATGACGTTTTTTATGACATTTTGAGGTAAAATTTTTTTTTGACTTTTTTTGTCCGATTTTGACGCCTTACTATACTATGATGTTTTTTATGACATTTTGAGGTCAAAAAAAAGTTTAACTTTTTTTGTCCGATTTTGACGCCTTACTATACTATGACGTTTTTTATGACATTTTGAGGTCAAAAAAGTTTTTGACTTTTTTTGTCCGATTTTGACGCCTTACTATACTATGACGTTTTTTGGCACATTTTGAGGTCAAAAATTTTCTTGACTTTTTTTGTCCGATTTTGACGCCTTACTATACTATGACGTTTTTTATGACATTTTGAGGTCAAAAATTTTTTTGACATTTTTTGTCCGATTTTGACGCCTTACTATACTATGAAGTTTTTTGTCACATTTTGAGGTCAAAAAAATTTTTGACTTTTTTTGTCCGATTTTGACGCCTTACTATACTATGACGTTTTTTATGACATTTTGAAGTAAAAAAAAATTTAGACTTTTTTTGTCCGATTTTGATGCCTTACTATACTATTACGTTTTTTGGCACATTTTTAGGTGAAAAAATTTTTTGACATTTTTTGTCCGATTTTGACGCCTTACTATACTATGACGTTTTTTATGACATTTTGAGGTCAAAAATTTTTTTGACTTTTTGTCCGATTTTGACGCCTTACTATATTATGACGTTTTTTATGACATTTTGAGGTCAAAAAAATTTTTGACATTTTTTGTCTGATTTTGACGCCTTACTATACTATGACGTTTTTTATGACATTTTGAGGTAAAATTTTTTTTTGACTTTTTTTGTCCGATTTTGACGCCTTACTATACTATGATGTTTTTTATGACATTTTGAGGTGAAAAAAATTTTTGACTTTTTTTGTCCGATTTTGACGCCTTACTATACTATGACGTTTTTTGTCACATTTTGAGGTCAAAAAAAATGTTGACTTTTTTTGTCCGATTTTGACGCCTTACTATACTATGACGTTTTTTGGCACATTTTTAGGTGAAAAAATTTTTTGACTTTTTTTGTCTGATTTTGACGCCTTACTATACTGACGTTTTTTATGACATTTTGAGGTCAAAAATTTTTTTGACATTTTTTGTCCGATTTTGACGCCTTACTATACTATGACGTTTTTTATGACATTTTGAAGTCAAAAAATTTTTTTGACTTTTTTTGTCCGATTTTGACGCCTTACTATACTATGACGTTTTTTATGACATTTTGAAGTAAAAAAAAATTTAGACTTTTTTTGTCCGATTTTGACGCCTTACTATACTATTACGTTTTTTGGCACATTTTTAGGTGAAAAAATTTTTTGACATTTTTTGTCCGATTTTGACGCCTTACTATACTATGACGTTTTTTATGACATTTTGAGGTCAAAATTTTTTTTGACTTTTTGTCCGATTTTGACGCCTTACTATATTATGACGTTTTTTATGACATTTTGAGGTCAAAAAAATTTTTGACATTTTTTGTCTGATTTTGACGCCTTACTATACTATGACGTTTTTTATGACATTTTGAGGTAAAATTTTTTTTTGACTTTTTTTGTCCGATTTTGACGCCTTACTATACTATGATGTTTTTTATGACATTTTGAGGTCAAAAAAAAGTTTAACTTTTTTTGTCCGATTTTGACGCCTTACTATACTATGACGTTTTTTATGACATTTTGAGGTCAAAAAAGTTTTTGACTTTTTTTGTCCGATTTTGACGCCTTACTATACTATGACGTTTTTTGGCACATTTTGAGGTCAAAAATTTTCTTGACTTTTTTTGTCCGATTTTGACGCCTTACTATACTATGACGTTTTTTATGACATTTTGAGGTCAAAAATTTTTTTGACATTTTTTGTCCGATTTTGACGCCTTACTATACTATGAAGTTTTTTGTCACATTTTGAGGTCAAAAAAATTTTTGACTTTTTTTGTCCGATTTTGACGCCTTACTATACTATGACGTTTTTTATGACATTTTGAAGTAAAAAAAAATTTAGACTTTTTTTGTCCGATTTTGACGCCTTACTATACTATTACGTTTTTTGGCACATTTTTAGGTGAAAAAATTTTTTGACATTTTTTGTCCGATTTTGACGCCTTACTATACTATGACGTTTTTTATGACATTTTGAGGTCAAAAATTTTTTTGACTTTTTGTCCGATTTTGACGCCTTACTATATTATGACGTTTTTTATGACATTTTGAGGTCAAAAAAATTTTTGACATTTTTTGTCTGATTTTGACGCCTTACTATACTATGACGTTTTTTATGACATTTTGAGGTCAAAAATTTTTTTGACATTTTTTGTCCGATTTTGACGCCTTACTATACTATGACGTTTTTTATGACATTTTGAGGTAAAATTTTTTTTGACTTCTTTTGTCCGATTTTGACGCCTTACTATACTATGACGTTTTTTATGACATTTTGAGGTCAAAAATTTTTTTGACATTTTTTGTCCGATTTTGACGCCTTACTATACTATGAAGTTTTTTGTCACATTTTGAGGTCAAAAAAATTTTTGACATTTTTTGTCAGATTTTGACGCCTTATTATACTATGACGTTTTTTGGCACATTTTGGGGTCAAAAAATTTTTTGACTTTTTTTGGCATTTCTTGACGTCTTACGGCCGTATGACGTTTTTTATGACATTTTGAGGTGAAAAAAAGTTTGACTTTTTTTGTCCGATTTTGACGCTTTACTATACTATGACGTTTTGTATGAAATTTTGAGGTGAAAAAAATGTTTACTTTTTTTGTCCGATTTTGATGCTTTACTATACTATGACGATTTTTATGACTATTTGAGGTCAAAAAATTTTTTGATCTTTTTTGGCATTTCTTGACGCCTTACGGTCGTATGACGTTTTTTATGACATTTTGAGGTGAAAAAAAATTTCGACGTTTTTTGGTATTTCTTGACGTCTTACGGCCGTATGACTTTTTTATGACAATTTGAGGTGACATTTTGAAGTGAAAAATTTTTTTGACTTTTTTTGGCCGATTTTGACACCTTACTATACTATGACGTTTTATATGACATTTTGGGGTCAAAAATTTTTTTATCTTTTTTTGGCATTTCTTGACGTCTTACGGCCGTATGACATTTTTTATGACATTTTGAGGTAAAAAAAAATTTAGACTTTTTTTGTCCGATTTTGACGCCTTACTATACTATGACGTTTTTTATGACATTTTGAGGTGAAAAAAATATTTTGACTTTTTTGGGCATTTCTTGACGCCTTACAGACGTATGACGTTTTTTATGATATTTTGAGGTGAAAAATTTTTTTTGACGTTTTTTATGACATTTTGACGCCTTACTATATTATGACGTTTTGTATGACTATTTGAGGTCAAAAAAATTTTTGATCTTTTTTGGCATTTATTGACGCCTTACGGCCGTATGGCGTTTTTTATGACATTTTGAGGTGAAAAAAAATTTCGACGTTTTTTGGCATTTCTTGACGTCTTACGGCCGTATGACGTTTTTTATGACATTTTGAGGTGAAAAAATTTTTGACTTTTTTTGTCAGAAAAAAACGCCATACTATACTATGACGTTTTTTTATGACATTTTGAGGTCAAAAAATTTTTTGACTTTTTTTGTCCGAAAAAAACGCCATACTATACTATGACGTTTTTTGTCACATTTTGAGGTCAAAAAAAATGTTGACTTTTTTTGTCCGATTTTGACGCCTTACTATACTATGACGTTTTTTGGCACATTTTTAGGTGAAAAAATTTTTTGACTTTTTTTGTCTGATTTTGACGCCTTACTATACTGACGTTTTTTATGACATTTTGAGGTCAAAAATTTTTTTGACATTTTTTGTCCGATTTTGACGCCTTACTATACTATGACGTTTTTTATGACATTTTGAAGTCAAAAAATTTTTTTGACTTTTTTTGTCCGATTTTGACGCCTTACTATACTATGACGTTTTTTATGACATTTTGAAGTAAAAAAAAATTTAGACTTTTTTTGTCCGATTTTGACGCCTTACTATACTATTACGTTTTTTGGCACATTTTTAGGTGAAAAAATTTTTTGACATTTTTTGTCCGATTTTGACGCCTTACTATACTATGACGTTTTTTATGACATTTTGAGGTCAAAATTTTTTTTGACTTTTTGTCCGATTTTGACGCCTTACTATATTATGACGTTTTTTATGACATTTTGAGGTCAAAAAAATTTTTGACATTTTTTGTCTGATTTTGACGCCTTACTATACTATGACGTTTTTTATGACATTTTGAGGTAAAATTTTTTTTTGACTTTTTTTGTCCGATTTTGACGCCTTACTATACTATGATGTTTTTTATGACATTTTGAGGTCAAAAAAAAGTTTAACTTTTTTTGTCCGATTTTGACGCCTTACTATACTATGACGTTTTTTATGACATTTTGAGGTCAAAAAAGTTTTTGACTTTTTTTGTCCGATTTTGACGCCTTACTATACTATGACGTTTTTTGGCACATTTTGAGGTCAAAAATTTTCTTGACTTTTTTTGTCCGATTTTGACGCCTTACTATACTATGACGTTTTTTATGACATTTTGAGGTCAAAAATTTTTTTGACATTTTTTGTCCGATTTTGACGCCTTACTATACTATGAAGTTTTTTGTCACATTTTGAGGTCAAAAAAATTTTTGACTTTTTTTGTCCGATTTTGACGCCTTACTATACTATGACGTTTTTTATGACATTTTGAAGTAAAAAAAAATTTAGACTTTTTTTGTCCGATTTTGACGCCTTACTATACTATTACGTTTTTTGGCACATTTTTAGGTGAAAAAATTTTTTGACATTTTTTGTCCGATTTTGACGCCTTACTATACTATGACGTTTTTTATGACATTTTGAGGTCAAAAATTTTTTTGACTTTTTGTCCGATTTTGACGCCTTACTATATTATGACGTTTTTTATGACATTTTGAGGTCAAAAAATTTTTTGACATTTTTTGTCTGATTTTGACGCCTTACTATACTATGACGTTTTTTATGACATTTTGAGGTCAAAAATTTTTTTGACATTTTTTGTCCGATTTTGACGCCTTACTATACTATGACGTTTTTTATGACATTTTGAGGTAAAATTTTTTTTGACTTCTTTTGTCCGATTTTGACGCCTTACTATACTATGACGTTTTTTATGACATTTTGAGGTCAAAAATTTTTTTGACATTTTTTGTCCGATTTTGACGCCTTACTATACTATGAAGTTTTTTGTCACATTTTGAGGTCAAAAAAATTTTTGACATTTTTTGTCAGATTTTGACGCCTTATTATACTATGACGTTTTTTGGCACATTTTGGGGTCAAAAAATTTTTTGACTTTTTTTGGCATTTCTTGACGTCTTACGGCCGTATGACGTTTTTTATGACATTTTGAGGTGAAAAAAAGTTTGACTTTTTTTGTCCGATTTTGACGCTTTACTATACTATGACGTTTTGTATGAAATTTTGAGGTGAAAAAAATGTTTACTTTTTTTGTCCGATTTTGATGCTTTACTATACTATGACGATTTTTATGACTATTTGAGGTCAAAAAATTTTTTGATCTTTTTTGGCATTTCTTGACGCCTTACGGTCGTATGACGTTTTTTATGACATTTTGAGGTGAAAAAAAATTTCGACGTTTTTTGGTATTTCTTGACGTCTTACGGCCGTATGACTTTTTTATGACAATTTGAGGTGACATTTTGAAGTGAAAAATTTTTTTGACTTTTTTTGGCCGATTTTGACACCTTACTATACTATGACGTTTTATATGACATTTTGGGGTCAAAAATTTTTTTATCTTTTTTTGGCATTTCTTGACGTCTTACGGCCGTATGACATTTTTTATGACATTTTGAGGTAAAAAAAAATTTAGACTTTTTTTGTCCGATTTTGACGCCTTACTATACTATGACGTTTTTTATGACATTTTGAGGTGAAAAAAATATTTTGACTTTTTTGGGCATTTCTTGACGCCTTACAGACGTATGACGTTTTTTATGATATTTTGAGGTGAAAAATTTTTTTTGACGTTTTTTATGACATTTTGACGCCTTACTATATTATGACGTTTTGTATGACTATTTGAGGTCAAAAAAATTTTTGATCTTTTTTGGCATTTATTGACGCCTTACGGCCGTATGGCGTTTTTTTATGACATTTTGAGGTGAAAAAAAATTTCGACGTTTTTTGGCATTTCTTGACGTCTTACGGCCGTATGACGTTTTTTATGACATTTTGAGGTGAAAAAATTTTTGACTTTTTTTGTCAGAAAAAAACGCCATACTATACTATGACGTTTTTTTATGACATTTTGAGGTCAAAAAATTTTTTGACTTTTTTTGTCCGAAAAAAACGCCATACTATACTATGACGTTTTTTATGACATTTTGAGGTGAAAAAAAATTTGGACTTTTTTTGTCCGATTTTGAAGCCTTACTATACTATGACGTTTTTTATGACATTTTGAGGTCAAAATTTTTTTTGACTTTTTTTGTCCGAAAAAAACGGCATACTATACTATGACGTTTTTTATGACATTTTGAGGTGAAAAAATTTTTTGACTTTTTTTGTCCGATTTAGATGCCTTGCTATAGTATGACGTTTTTTTATGACATTTTGAGGTCAAAAATTTTTTTGACTTTTTTTCATCGATTTTGACGCCTTACTATACTATGACGTTTTTTATGACATTTTGAGGTGAAAAAAATTTTTGACTTTTTTTGTCCGATTTTGACGCCTTACTATAGTGTGACGTTTTTTATGACATTTTGAGGTCAAAAAATTTTTTGACTTTTTTTAGCCGATTTTGACGCCTTACTATAGTATGACGTTTTTTATGACATTTTGAGGTCAAAAAAAATTTGGACTTTTTTTCATCGATTTTGACGCCTTACTATACTATGACGTTTTTTATGACATTTTGAGGTCAAAAATTTTTTTGACTTTTTTTCATCGATTTTGACGCCTTACTATAGTATGACGTTTTTTATGACATTTTGAGATCAAAAAATTTTTTGACTTTTTTTGTCCGAAAAAAACGCCTTACTATACTATGACGTTTTTTATGACATTTTGAGGTCAAAAAAAATTTTGACTTTTTTTGTCCGATTTTGACGCCATACTATACTATGACGTTTTTTATGACATTTTGAGGTCAAAAAAAATGTTGACTTTTTTTGTCCGATTTTGACGCCATACTATACTATGACGTTTTTTATGACATTTTGAGGTCAGAAAATTTTTGACTTTTTTTGTCTGATTTTGACGCCTTACTATACTAAGACGTTTTTAATGACATTTTGAGGTCAAAATTTTTTTTGACTTTTTTTGGCCGATTTTGACGCCTTACTATACTATGACGTTTTTTATGACATTTTGAGGTGAAAAAAATTTTTGACTTTTTTTGTCCGAAAAAAACGCCATACTATACTATGACGTTTTTTATGACATTTTGAGGTGAAAAAAAATTTTGACTTTTTTTGTCCGGAAAAAATGCCATACTATACTATGACGTTTTTTATGACATTTTGAGGTCAAAAATTTTTTTGACTTTTTTTGTCCGAAAAAAACGCCATACTATACTATGACGTTTTTTATGACATTTTGAGGTCAAAAAAATTTTTGACTTTTTTTGTCCGATTTAGACGCCTTGCTATACTATGACGTTTTTTATGACATTTTGAGGTCAAAAAAAATGTTGACTTTTTTTGGCCGATTTTGACGCCTTACTATAGTATGACGTTTTTCATGACATTTTGAGGTCAAAAAAATTTTGGACTTTTTTTTAACCGATTTTGACGTCTTACTATAGTATGACGTTTTTTATCACATTTTGAGGTCAAAAATTTTTTTGACTTTTTTTGTCCGAAAAAAACGCCATACTATACTATGACGTTTTTTTATGACATTTTGAGGTCAAAAATTTTTTTGACTTTTTTTGTCTGAAAAAAACAGCATACTATACTATAACGTTTTTTATGACATTTTGAGGTGAAAAAAAATTTTGACTTTTTTTGTCCGAAAAAAACGCCATACTATAGTATGACGTTTTTTATGACATTTTGAGGTGAAAAAAAATTTTGACTTTTTTTGTCCGAAAAAAACGGCATACTATAGTATGACGTTTTTTATGACATTTTGAGGTGAAAAAAAATTTTGACTTTTTTTTTCCGAAAAAAACGCCATACTATACTATGACGTTTTTTATGACATTTTGAGGTGAAAAAAAATTTTGACTTTTTTGGTCCGAAAAAAACGCCATACTATACTATGACGTTTTTTATGACATTTTGAGGTCAAAAATTTTTTTGTCTTTTTTTGTCAGAAAAAAACGCCATACTATACTATGACGTTTTTTATGACATTTTGAGGTCAAAAAAATTTTTGACTTTTTTTGTCCGAAAAAAACGCCATACTATACTATGACGTTTTTTATGACATTTTGAGGTGAAAAAAAATTTGGAGTTTTTTTTGTCCGATTTTGAAGCCTTACTATACTATGACGTTTTTTATGACATTTTGAGGTCAAAAATTTTTTTGACTTTTTTTGTCCGAAAAAAACGGCATACTATACTATGACGTTTTTTATGACATTTTGAGGTCAAAAAAAATTTTGACTTTTTTTGTCCGATTTAGACGCCTTGCTATAGTATGACGTTTTTTTATGACATTTTGAGGTCAAAAAATTTTTTGACTTTTTTTCATCGATTTTGACGCCTTACTATAGTATGACGTTTTTCATGACATTTTGAGGTCAAAAATTTTTGGGACTTTTTTTGACCGATTTTGACGCCTTACTATAGTATGACGTTTTTTATGACATTTTGAGGTCAAAAAATTTTTTGACTTTTTTTCATCGATTTTGACGCCTTACTATAGTATGACGTTTTTTATGACATTTTGAGGTCAAAAATTTTTTTGACTTTTTTTGTCCGAAAAAAACGCCATACTATACTATGACGTTTTTTATGACATTTTGAGGTCAAAAAAATTTTTGACTTTTTTTGTCCGATTTAGACGCCTTGCTATACTATGACGTTTTTTATGACATTTTGAGGTCAAAAAAAATGTTGACTTTTTTTGGCCGATTTTGACGCCTTACTATAGTATGACGTTTTTCATGACATTTTGAGGTCAAAAAAATTTTGGACTTTTTTTTAACCGATTTTGACGTCTTACTATAGTATGACGTTTTTTATCACATTTTGAGGTCAAAAATTTTTTTGACTTTTTTTGTCCGAAAAAAACGCCATACTATACTATGACGTTTTTTTATGACATTTTGAGGTCAAAAATTTTTTTGACTTTTTTTGTCTGAAAAAAACAGCATACTATACTATAACGTTTTTTATGACATTTTGAGGTGAAAAAAAATTTTGACTTTTTTTGTCCGAAAAAAACGCCATACTATACTATGACGTTTTTTATGACATTTTGAGGTGAAAAAAAATTTTGACTTTTTTTGTCCGAAAAAAACGGCATACTATAGTATGACGTTTTTTATGACATTTTGAGGTGAAAAAAAATTTTGACTTTTTTTGTCCGAAAAAAACGCCATACTATACTATGACGTTTTTTATGACATTTTGAGGTGAAAAAAAATTTTGACTTTTTTTTTCCGAAAAAAACGCCATACTATACTATGACGTTTTTTATGACATTTTGAGGTGAAAAAAATTTTTGACTTTTTTGGTCCGAAAAAAACGCCATACTATACTATGACGTTTTTTATGACATTTTGAGGTCAAAAATTTTTTTGTCTTTTTTTGTCAGAAAAAAACGCCATACTATACTATGACGTTTTTTATGACATTTTGAGGTCAAAAAAATTTTTGACTTTTTTTGTCCGAAAAAAAACGCCATACTATACTATGACGTTTTTTATGACATTTTGAGGTGAAAAAAAATTTGGAGTTTTTTTTGTCCGATTTTGAAGCCTTACTATACTATGACGTTTTTTATGACATTTTGAGGTCAAAAATTTTTTTGACTTTTTTTGTCCGAAAAAAACGGCATACTATACTATGACGTTTTTTATGACATTTTGAGGTCAAAAAAAATTTTGACTTTTTTTGTCCGATTTAGACGCCTTGCTATAGTATGACGTTTTTTTATGACATTTTGAGGTCAAAAAATTTTTTGACTTTTTTTCATCGATTTTGACGCCTTACTATAGTATGACGTTTTTCATGACATTTTGAGGTCAAAAATTTTTGGGACTTTTTTTGACCGATTTTGACGCCTTACTATAGTGTGACGTTTTTTATGACATTTTGAGGTCAAAAAATTTTTTGACTTTTTTTGGCCGATTTTGACGCCTTACTATAGTATGACGTTTTTTATGACATTTTGAGGTCAAAAAAAATTTGGACTTTTTTTCATCGATTTTGACGCCTTACTATAGTATGATGTTTTTCATGACATTTTGAGGTCAAAAATGTCTTTGACTTTTTTTGACCGATTTTGACGCCTTACTATAGTATGACGTTTTTTATGACATTTTGAGGTCAAAAAATTTTTTGACTTTTTTTCATCGATTTTGACGCCTTACTATAGTATGACGTTTTTTATGACATTTTGAGGTCAAAAAAAATTTTGACTTTTTTTGTCTGATTTTGACGCCTTGCTATACTATGACGTTTTTTATGACATTTTGAGGTCAAAAAAATGTTTGACTTTTTTTGTCCGATTTTGACGCCATACTATACTATGACGTTTTTTATGACATTTTGAGGTCAGAAAAATTTTTGACTTTTTTTGTCCGATTTTGACGCCTTACTATACTATGACGTTTTTTATGACATTTTGAGGTCAAAAATTTTTTTGACTTTTTTTGGCCGATTTTGACGCCTTACTATACTATGACGTTTTTTATGACATTTTGAGGTGAAAAAAAATTGTGACTTTTTTTGTCCGAAAAAAACGCCATACTATACTATGACGTTTTTTATGACATTTTGAGGTGAAAAAAATTTTTGACTTTTTTTGTCCGATTTTGACGCCTTACTATACTATGACGTTTTTTATGACATTTTGAGGTGAAAAAATTTTTTGACTTTTTTTGTCCGAAAAAAACGCCATACTATACTATGACGTTTTTATGACATTTTGAGGTGAAAAAATTTTTTGACTTTTTTTGTCCAAAAAAAACGGCATACTATAGTATGACGTTTTTTATGACATTTGGAGGTCAAAAAAAATTTTGACTTTTTTTGTCCGAAAAAAACGCCATACTATACTATGACGTTTTTTATGACATTTTGAGGTCAAAAAAAATTTTGACTTTTTTTGGCCGATTTTGACGCCTTACTATAGTATGACGTTTTTCATGATATTTTGACGTCAAAAAAATTTTGGACTTTTTTTGACCGATTTTGACGTCTTACTATACTATGACGTTTTTTATGACATTTTGAGGTGAAAAAATTTTTTGACTTTTTTTGTCCGAAAAAAACGCCATACTATACTATGACGTTTTTTATGACATTTTGAGGTGAAAAAATTTTTTGACTTTTTTTGTCCGAAAAAAACGCCATACTATACTATGACGTTTTTTATGACATTTTGAGGTGAAAAAATTTTTCGACTTTTTTTGGCCGATTTTGACGTCTTACTATACTATGACGTTTTTTGTCACATTTTGAGGTCAAAAATTTTTTTTGACTTTTTTTGTCCGATTTTGACGCCTTACTATACTATGACGTTTTTTATGACATTTTGAGGTGAAAAAAAATTTTGACTTTTTTTGTCCGATTTTGACGTTTTTTATGACATTTTGAGGTGAAAATTTTTTTTGACTTTTTTTGTCCGATTTTGACGCCTTATTATACTATGACGTTTTTTATGACATTTTGGGGTCAAAAAATCTTTTGACTATTTTTGGCATTTCTTGACGTCTTACGACCGTATGACGTTTTTTATGACATTTTGAGGTGAAAAAAAGTTTGACTTTTTTTGTCCGATTTTGACGCTTTACTATACTATGACGTTTTGTATGAAATTTTGAGGTGAAAAAAATGTTTACTTTTTTTGTCCGATTTTGACGCTTTACTATACTATGATGTTTTTTATGACTATTTGAGGTCAAAACATTTTTTAACTTTTTTTGGCATTTCTTGATGCCTAACGGCTGTATGACGTTTTTTATGACATTTTGAGGTGAAAAATTTTTTTGACTTTTTTTGGCCGATTTTGACGCCTTACTATACTATGACGTTTTTTATGACATTTTAAGGTGAAAAAAATTTTTGACGTTTTTTGGCTGATTTTGACACCTTACTATGACGTTTTTTATGACATTTTGAGGTGAAAAAATTTTTCGACTTTTTTTGGCATTTCTTGACGTCTTACGGCCGTATGACGTTTTTTATGACATTTTGAGGTGAAAAAAATTTCGACTTTTTTTGTCCGATTTTGACGCTTTACTATACTATGCCGTTTTGTATGACTATTTGAGGTCAAAAAATTTTTTGATTTTTTTTGGCATTTCTTGACGCCTTACGGCCGTATGACGTTTTTTATGACATTTTGAGGTGAAAAAAAATTTCGACGTTTTTTGGCATTTCTTGACGTCTTACGGCCGTATGACGTTTTTTATGACATTTTGAGGTGAAAAATTTTTTTTACTTTTTTTGTCCGATTTTGACGCCTTATTATACTATGACGTTTTTTATGACATATTGGGGTCAAAAATTTTTTTGACTTTTTTTGGCATTCCTTGACGTCTTACGGCCGTATGACGTTTTTTATGACATTTTGAGGTGAAAAAATTTTTTGACTTTTTTTGGCCGATTTTGACGCCTTACTATACTATGACGTTTTTTATGACATTTTGAGGTCTTACAAAAATTTGACTTTTTTTGGCATTTTTTGACAACTTACTATAGTATGACGTTTTTTAAGACATTTTGAGGTCTTACAAAAATATGACTTTTTTTGGCATTTTTTGACAACTTACTATAGTATGACTTTGAGGTCTTACTAAAATAAACAGCACACCCCTGATCAATAGATCCCAAAAATACTTAAAAATGTAATAGCGTGTAAAGTATATGTTTTTTTTAGGGTGTAATGTTGGCTATTTTAACGTGGGGGTTAATGGATAATTGCTCACTTCTGGAGCCAGCCCCCAGCTGCAGCCGAGAAATGTGAACGCGGAAGTGATCCTCACTGCCGAAACCTACAAGTCTTGCCTTTGTTACGTTCCACTCTGTGCCACCTGCGGCTGCGAGGACACGCTGCTGTGGTACACTGATACTACATTTTATAGGGTAAAAAAAACGTTCCGACCACCGGCCGGGAACAGACCGGCCGTTCGGGAAACCTCCCGAACCTCCCGATGGCCAGCCCGCCCCTGTCAATCAGCCACTGTCACAAACTCAGGTCTGACCATCCTGCAAAGTTTGCACTGATCTCAGAAGGTCGCACTTCAGTTTGTTCTGCAAATGTAAATGGACCAAAACACAATGTTTTAAGTAGATTGTATAACCAAATTTAAAACTAATTTTTTTGTGTTTTTTTTTCTCTTCCTGTTTAAGTGGTTGATGGCCAAAAAGCCCAGCCATTTTACCTGATGACCTGGTGTTTGAATCAGCAGGTGATTGGTGGACTGACACTGGAGGCAGCAGTGTTCTGCTGTTGTGGGCAGGATGAGCAGTATCTTGTTTTCCCACTGACCCAGAGCCTGTGGCCTGTTTTATCGTCCCACTTTCAGACAATGCAGGTAACCTAAAACTGTGATGGTTTGAGAGCTTGTGTGATAGAGTGTATGCCGTACTCTGGTTTGCTAAAGCTATCTTTCTCTGTGAAACCTTGAGTCAGTGCCTGTACCTCCAAACTCACATGTACTCACATGCTCTCTGGCCTCCAAGCATGCCAGTAGACAACCTCAGATTATGCTGCCTGCCATCTGTCTCCTCCATATGAGGTGTAACAGCAGACAGCTTACATATCAGACAAAAAGGGCAATTTCCTTCTAAGGCAGTTTGAATGCTTGCAAATCTTGAACAACTGCTAAGCCATCATGATTTTGGCTGAGCTGAGCTGAATGTATTTAGTGAAGAAGCTAATTTTAATTTTTAAGAAAGTCCCGATCGCTGATACACCCCTGACGCTGACTGCAAAGGACACATTAGGTCTGTTTATTCCCAAAGCTACGGACAAACTCAGATTTGGCCTTTAGTCGACCTCAGAGTTGAGCAGAAATTGGTTTTGACAGGAGTGGAGTTTTCGCGCTGCCCTTAGAACGTGCTTCATTAGCATGCTTCATTACTCACATGCTGAATAGTTTTGTCAAGTACAGCTTCATCAATTCACATACAATGGTACAGCAGAAATCTATTTTCAGTGAGCTGTTTATCACTTGAAATCCCAGCGGATGGTGTTCTATAGAAGGCAAAAGTGTCAGGTGAAGGAGACGGAGGTGATTTTTACTTTCAGACTGACACCGGGGATAGAGACTGAGCACAAGAGGACGAGATGCAGCTGTGTGAGAGAGGAGGAGAGAGGTGACAAAGCAAGATGAAAATTGGATGGTAGGTGGAGAGAGAGAGAGAGAGGCAACAAAAACGGAAACAAAAGAAAGGAGAAAAGAGGAAATAATGAGACAGTAAAATGAAAAAAGGGTTGGAGAAATTGAGGAAGCGAAAGAGATGAGAGTAAAAAATGAAAGAGATGGAGGGAGAAAAGCATCCTTAGCATTTAAATGAGTCACGACAGAGGGCAGACCACCCTTCCTCTAGCAGCATTTGGATTCAAGACCTGGATGTAATGAGGAAGGCCAAACAACAGATGACTTTCCATCTAGAATATTAAACCTCATTTTATCTTGGTGACAAGCCTGCATTCATTATCTGGGCTAAAAATACACATACACACAGAGCACATGTTTGAATATACCAGCTTGGAGAACTATGGTAATATACAGACTTTTAAAATGGTTGGTTGTGTGTATTCATGGTTAATGGTATAATGTGTCAGAGCTGTTTCCACATGGAGGCACATTCTTCACATAATAATGATTCACAGAATGTGCAAGGGTTTGGCGGCTCGTTAATGTTCTGTCAAAATGTTGCGTGACGAAAAAATAACGGCGTAAGTGTTTGACAGGTACAGACGTGTGCTGCTGTGACTGAGCATCTAATGAAAAGTGTTCTGTCAGTGATATCCCATCATGTGAATAAAACATGGGGTCACGCTCTATATTATCGAGCTTTACAACATGCGTGATTCCTTTGCTCTTCAAGTCCTGTGGATTTCACTAAAGTAGGGATCGGTGCATACATGTATGTACCCACACACATACACACACTCCTGCGGTGTGTTGCTGCCAACCCCTGGAGGGCTGGGTGGTTATGTGTTATGTAAGGAGCTCAGGAGGAAAGAGGTGGGGGTTTCTCACACACCGTTCACGCTCAGGCTTATCGCCCCAGGGCTCTGCAATGAGCTCCGTGTGACTGATAATAAATGTGTGTGTGTATGTGTGCTTGCGTGCATGGCTGTGTGTGTGTGAGAGAGAAAAAGAAACGGTGAGAAAAAAAAGAGAGAGCGAAGGAAGAAGGAACAGAATTAATTTTTTCGAATTCAAACATTTACTGGTAAATGCATGTAAAGAAAGTTTAGCGTTTAGCTAAAACATTTGGAATTGAAAATTTGAGTATCTTTGTGTGTATTCGCATGATTTCCTGTCAAACTGAGTCTGAACCAGCTTTGATCTTTAAGGGATTTTTTTCCTCCTTTTTTGACACTATTATAAGCATAAAACAAAGCACAGTATTTTTTTTTTCAGAAGCTTCATCAGAATCATTTCTCTTTTAGGAAATTAATCTGCCAATATTAAAATGAGATGAAATTAAATTCTTGCTTTTTTAAAGATGGGAATAGAAAACAATTTCAAAATGATATAATGTCCAATGTAAGAATGTAATAGTTTGGTCCACTGTGCCCTTGATAAAATTGCCAGTCACTTTGCAATTTGAATATCTATATTTTAGAGAAAATGAATGCTAAACATTAACAAAAAAGAAATGTGTCCATATAAAAACAGTAAAAAAAAAAAACTGCTTTCCCTCAGTATGTTGTTTCAAAGCCCTCTACGCTGTCACACAGAAACATGATTGGGAAGCATATTGCCTGTGTGTCTGTGCAGGCAACTTTGCTATGGTTGGGATTTGAGGGGGCTGTTCTATAAATACACTCTGTGCTAGAGGAGAATCTAGGCTGCACAAACACACAGACATGCCAACATACAGTCCTGCAACAACGCACAGTGAAAACCAGAGAAAGGATACACAACCATGACAGCTGATAGACCACACAGTACTATACATAACCCTAAACCTATACAATGAAAAGCAAAATTCAAATAGAAATATAATGTTTACTGCTGCCCGACAGAAAGCTCTACAGTTGACACGGGACACCGTCATGTTTTCAACAGAAAAGCACTTCAGGTAAAATACGTCCACCTCCTTTCCACCGAAAAGATAACATGTTAGGCATTCAGGGAAGAGGCACAATATATGTTCCCTGACAATCAAATGCATCAAACAAGTCAAACACCATCAATTTGTAACAGCCACTCAGATCACTGACAGCAGTGCTGTCGATCCTGTGGGACAGTGTCTGTTGTAATTCTAGTCTCAGAGCCACGGCGAGGTGTCAGTCTTACACCAAAGTCACTCTGACACGCGACTACAGCGCTGTGGCACTGACATTAATGAGAACCAGCGAACATCACAGTGTGCCATCATCCATTTTGTTCTTTTTACAGACTGAATGCTGGTGGTCTTTAAAACACAACGGGAGCAATGAAAAAGTGGCACCTTAAAGTGTGGCTAAAATAAGATAAAAGTTAAAACCTCCTCCCTTGAAATGCTGCCTTAATAAGGCTTTGTTTGGTTTGAAGCAGGGTCAGTATTACCACTTTAGCCAGTAAAAATAGATATTATGTCCCACAGGCAATAAAACTCTAAAACTCTAAACTATGAATATGTTATTGTGTGTGCCAAGAGGCTGCAGTGCTAGTTGAATGTTGGTCCAATTACTGTATCAGGCAGGGATAAGGAACCTTATATTATAAATCCATGCCTAGAATAAGAGGCAACAGAAAACAGGATAACTGATGCTTTTTAAGTCAACCACTACTTTTTTAAAAAACTTTTGTCTGTGTATATACAGTATAGATGTTTCAGATGTGATGGGTGTAATATATAGTATGTATATGAATTTAATGTTTGAGTCTGTTGACATTGTCTTTTTTTCTTACAATCAGCAAAATTCCATGAAAACACCCAAAACCAATGATGAACTGATCCACCCAACAAGTGCTGTGACAGTCTAGCCAAAGCCTGATATAGTTTATTTGGTAGCTGATTTCTCTGTACCATAGAGCACCACTGCAGGGAGCCACACTGTTGAACCAGCTGGCATGTTGCTCCATATGATGAACATGGACGCTTTATTTTGAGTACATCCTGCTGTCATAAAAAAAAAAACATTACATCCCATAGATGGGCCAGTGTTTTCAGTTTTCAGTGTTACTAACTGGACCAACAACATGGGTGCCTTGTTTAAGAACAGCCAAAGATGACTCTACTTACTGAGCAGACTAACGTCAGACAATTTATGAGTCTTTGCAGTGGTCTGCGCAGCAGTTAAACCTCAGCTTCAGACAGGAAGAGACTGGACAAACTAATTAGAATGGCTGGCTTTGTGCTAGGGTGTTTTTGTGAGTTATTAAAATGATACCTGTGTTTAAAAAAACCCTACATTTCTCATAACAGACAAATTGATAATGTTTGATGGTATTTACCTTCTCATTGCCCAACCCTAGTCCCAGCAGTTCCTTAGATTCTCCCCACTGCTATCAGCAAAAGTAATAATGGTGAACATCTGGTATGCTTTACTATTACACAGCTCATTAACACTGCACTATCTGCTGCCATGTGCAGGATGCTATAATATGCTGCTCTCCTCTTTAAGGTCACTCTTTTTAAACGTGTGAACTTCTGATTTCCAAATAAACCAGGCCAATCCGCCCCCACCCCCCCGGTGTGCTTCAACAGACGGGCTAGGGTAAAAGTAGGTAACAGACTCACTGTGGCACAGCACATGAATACGATGATGAAAGTCCCAATGACGCCTCCGATTCCCACCAACCAGGTCATCCTGAGGAAGAGGATCACTCCGAAGATGTTCTGGATGCAGGGCAGATAGACGCCCATCAGAGTGCCGAGCTGGGGGGCCTGGATGAAGACGAGAAGAGAGATAATTGTAATAAAAAATCAAACTTGTGGAGAATTCATGGAGAAATAAGGTTAATTAGTAAACTTTATTTGCAATATGATTGAGAAATAGTCATGATTGTTTTTGTCAGTTGGCCTGAACTGTGACACCATTTTATTCTGTAATTCAGATGAAGTTTAACTTACGTTTTAGTACAATTTTGAACATCAGACAGTCACCAGACTACAGAAGGTATATGCCACTTGCTTATTAAAACCTAGACACACCAGATGTGCAGCATTAACAGAATGACTTCTGCTACATTTGAGTGTCTGTGTGAATCAATGAAAGTCAACATGCCAGCCGTGCATGCTGGGAAGCACAGTCTGCAGATTTGCAATAGTTTCTCCAAGTGTCACGTGCAAAGCAAACAAAGCAACACAAAGAAAACACACTACAGATGGTCATACTGCCATTAAGGCAAAACAGACATTTATTTGTAGGACTTCATAGATTGCTACTTTCAAAGACCCAGTTTGGAATTGTAATATGGTGCTTTGGATTGAAATAGCTGCTGCTGCCACATTGCTGGCTTTGTTTTTTTTTATTTATTGTGAATATGTGTTTTCCTTCCTTGCTTCCTTTCTTCCTCTCTTTCTCTCTCTCTCTCACTCTGTTGCTGCTTAATATTCATTTTAGGCTGTATTATTTGCCAAGAATGTGAACACAGCTGTATAAAGACACACTGTATTTTGGAATTCAACAGCCTGATTAAAAGGCTTACAGTTCTTCCATATGCATCTCTACTTTTTAATAGCCTTTTTTTTTAAGCTTTCCCACATTGCTTTCTGTAAATCCTCTGATGATTTCCAGAACAATAATTACTCAGAGTCCAGGAAACAAAGAAAACTTCGAGATCAGGAGGGAGCCAGGGGACCAGTGTGTTCAATGGATGGATGGATATTATTTTATTTTTTCACACGCTCATTTTTTTTTCTAGTTGGTTTTGCTGCAGTGATGTCCCTGGTGTGAATCAGTGGACAAAGAGAGAGCTGCACTGTACATCCTCACAAAGAACAAGAATCAGTTTCAAGGCTGTTCCACTGAAGGCAATTACTGACGGAAGATTGACTAATAGGAAGTTTCTTTTCCTGAAGGTGTTTCAGGTGTTCTTGGTGTGGGTGTGTGTGTTTGCATGCACCTATTTGTTTGTGTACAGTGTATGAACATGTCGTGTGTGTGTGTGTGTCTGTGCGTGTGTCTGAACCATTGTGATGGCATGTATTAAATCTGAAGGACACATCAGCTGACCCTGTACATAATAGAGAAATATTCATTTCCTGCTCAAGGACAGCTTGGCCAATGAAGGGTAATTATTCTGATATCCAGCCATGACCCATTTTACCAAGTGAGAGCACAGACCTTAGCTGTCACATCATTACATCACCGATAACAAAGGAACAAGCCGTCTCTGCTGCATCTCTGTGTTTTAATATAGACAAATAGGATGAACAGAAGGCTGATTAGCTGTGGTTTTCGTCAGCGAAGACCTTATTACACCCAAAAAGGTTCATAGTTCACTGATCAAAAACTAAATGTAGCTTGGTGATGATAATTCATCTCACATGAGCAATTTCAGCAAAATGGGGATTACAAGCTCCACCAGGCTACACACACACTGGAGAACTTACTGAATCAGTGTTATTTATTGGAGTTGTTTGTCAGACTCCTTTAGCTCTGTCAACCAAATGCTAATCCTTTTAGGATGGGATCGCATATACTGTTAAACCACTGAACCAACATTTTCAGATATTTTTAGTTGTGTCTAAAAATGGAAAACATAAAAATCCAACAAGTGAAACAGCTCTCTCCCTCAAATCAAAGAACCCGTTATTGATGCAGGACATAAACAAAAAGAGGCCCAGCCAATGCCATCCTAATGCAGAGCTGCAGTACCAGCAGTTTAAAGGAACAGGAAAGGAGTTAGATGAGGAGATTGATACAACTCCTATGTCTGCCCAGTAAATATAAGTCTATATGTTTAGCTTCCCTTAGAATAGCATAAAGACAATGTTTTTGTTTTTTTTTTACAGATTAAACAAACAAAATATACTGTGTTTATTAGTGAGCTTTAGATGTGCTGGTAGGCACCTACTGGCACCGACTCTTACAAGTTCTTCTTTTTCTTTTAATTTTTATGGCTCTGTTTTTGGCACTTTAAACCTGTACAATGTAAGAGTTCTGCTGACTGAAGCTATTGAGTAAGGAAAACAAGGGCTGCGATGATAAGAAATGCTTAATAAGAGATACCTAATAGACATTGTTATCCAAATGTTCATACTCAACAGAAATGCCAGAATTTGTTTAAGCTAATTTAGAAACCTTGCATCATTGCATAGACTATTGCATAGTCACCACTGCACAGTTTCTCCATCAGAGAGCTCTGGTAAGTTTATTTTTCAACTGTAAAATGTCTCGCTCATGGTCACAAGTCTTCAATAACCAAATTGGCAAATGTATAAATATCAGTATGTTTCTTTTTATCTTTTGTCTTCAGTTCTAAAATGCATCATAAAATAATGACGAGCTTTAGAGAGAACCTTGAACACTTCTTGGTTCACTAATATATTTCTTCAACGGTGGTTGTTTATTAAATTTGCTGTAACAGGATGGACACTACACAAGATGGAGGGTTTAAAAAAGCAGCGCTGCTCTGGGAAGTGACAGCAGATGCTAAATTCATAATCCAGACTTTTAATCAAATCATCCTGACAAGTGGCTGACATCAAATGAATAATACTGTGTCTTATGCTACAGTATGTGATTTGTTTGGAGAGGCTGGCTTTGCTTTCCAGCATTAATAATGTACTGTTTGCGGAGAGGAGAAGAGAGAACAAGAGCAGGGGCGAGACATGGAGAGAGAGAGAGAGAGAGAGAGAGAGAGAGAGAGAGAGAGAGAGAGAGAGAGAGAGAGAGAGAGAGAGAGAGAGAGAGCAAGTCCAAACAGGTCTCACAAATATAATTGTCTTCTAATTTTCTTTAGATAAACAACAGAGCAAGAGCTCACAGTTGGAAGTGTAATTAGTGAGCTTATCACTTTGAAAACCCCTGATCCATTTGAGAACTGCAGCAAATGACTGAGAAACATGTCAAATCGAATCATATCACATCATATCATACATGCTACATGCACATATACTGCATCACATGTTTCTCACCATGTTGTATTACATTAACACAGCTTGATATGCAGTAAAATGACATGTAATATCTAAACCAGATCTGCACTGGTTTAGATATTAAAATGATCCTACAAAGCTTTTGCATTTGTCTTGTAAGTTTGAAAGTAAGTAAACTCACTGGTATGCTGCAGTGGTATGTGTCACAGGTATGTGTGTGTGTGTGCAGTTTGTATTCCATTGAGTTGAAATGTAACCTGCCATCTTGCCTCTTTTACAACTTAATCTTCACGGGGAGGAATCTCTCAACCTTCAGCCTCATTGTGCTTTAATCAAAGATCCACATCGAGGCCTGCACAGGTTGCTTGAGGGAGCAGCGGAGAACAAATCTTGTCCATCTCTGTCACCTCCCCCACTACATGATAATGATTTGCACAGTTTGTCTGTTGTCTAAGCTATGCAAATCAGACTGTGACTCACTGTGACTGTGCCCTTCAGTGTATGGCAGAGATGATTTTTCATCATCTGCTTGTCAAAGGTCTTAATAAAGTTTTTTTTTTTTTTTTATGAATACTGAAACCTTGAATGGGCTACCGCCTATAAAACTACATTTATATTATCTAAGAAATGTTTACATTTATGGTGGCACGGTGGTGCAGTGGTTAGCACTATCGCCTGACAGCAAGAGGGTTCCAGGTTCTGTGCGGAGTTTGCATGTTCTCCCTGTGTCTGCGTGGGTTTTCTCCGGGTACTCCGGCTTCCTCCCACAATCCCCAAAACATGCATGTTAGGTTAATTGGCTACTCTACATTGCCAGTAGGTGTGTGTGTGTGTGTGTGAGAGTGGTTGTCTGTTTTTGTGTGTTTGCCCTGTGATTGACTGGCGACCAGTCCAGGGTGTGCCCCGCCTCTCGCCCGTAGTCAGCTGGGATAGGCTCCAGCTCCCCCACAACCCTGACGGATCAAGCGGTATAGAAAATGGATGGATGGAGGATTACATTTAGTAGAATCTGAAAATGTAAAGTGTACGTTTCATTTATTAGTGAAAACCAGTCAGAGTTTACATATTTCAAACAGGATTTCACTCAGAAAGAGAGGGGGCGGACGTTAAGCCATGTTTACAGTAAATAATTACAAAATTATAGTTCACTTAAGAAAAAATATCAGTGTTAAGATGAACCAAATACCACATCAATAATTTCATTTCTGACCAAACACTGTCGCCTCTTCTCACCTCCAAATTCTTTTCACGACTCTCCCACCCAGTAGCAATGCTGTAATTAAAAAGACTGAGTTTCCATTGGCAGGTCCTTCAGGGACTTGGTGTGTAATATACATTAGCAGTCAGGTGTTCCAGGCAGAAAGGTTCCCCTGCCATCAGCACTTTGTTGTAGCACCCCAAAACTGCTGCCGCTGCACAAAGTGGGCTGAGGTCAGGTTGTAATAACAGGTAAGTTATTAAAGGGAAAACCTGTGTGCATTTACATACTGTAGTGTACAATAGCAGACATAACACCTTCAAGAGGATGAATGCTTTGTAAGTCCTTTCAAGGTGGGTGATTCTAATTAAAAAGGGTTTCGAAAACTTCAGTGACTTTGTTTTGTGGCTTTTGAAGTCGAAAAGGTGAACACATATTTCACAGCCTCTTTTATTTGGCCAAATCCTTTGCAGTTTCCACTTCAAAAACATCAAAACAGAAAAAGAGCTGCCTGAGAAATTGCTGCAGCCAAGACACCAACTTCCTAGATTGTCGATTTTATCAAAAATAGATAAGAAGAAAGTATGATGTAAATTCAAACAGCACGTTGAGGTTAGAATGTGGGATCCAAAGAAGATAACATCTTGGCAGAATAATTTGTCTGAAAAGCTTAAACTACTAGTACTGTAAAAGATTAAACGAGTTATTTTTTTCCTGTTTTCATCCACATGTGTAGACTTAGAGGAAGGCAGGTTAAAAAAGCACAGCACCACTGAAAATAATGATTACAGATTATACTAATCTGCCCTAAAAGGTGTGTAAATACGATTCAGTATTACAACAAAAAGGTGTTTATGCCCCACAACACTCCACAGGAGAGTAACATAACCAAAGTGGGCAATAACCCTCTCCAGACTACAAAATGTCATTTTCCCCGCCTGCTCGCTCACACAATGGAGAACCACAATCAAGCAGACCTTGTATGTTGGCCCGCTGTATGAGTGCCTGCGGTAGCTCACAGCTGAGTGATAAATTATAATCCACATTCAACAACAGGCGGGCTTTGAAAAACAGTGTTTGTCTGCTAGAAATCCTGCATGTTACATAAGATGTACAGACACAGATAATAGATACTGAGAGGGCTTACACAGAGTCTGAGGACCGAAAACACCTCTGCGGGTTTGGTAAACAGCCTCCGAAACAAAAAAAATCTGGTGAACTAATGGATGCGTCTAATGACTTTACATTGAGAAATAGCCAGAAACTGGTGGAACGCTTGTGTATGCATTGAATCAATGACCCTGTTGGGGAAAAAGGCTGAACGCTTATTGAAAATGCCGCTTTTCTATTTTCATTCAATTGGCGTTTCATTTGTTCATTTGTGAACAGGGATTGCAGTCCCGAACAGCATCCGCTCTGATAGACGCACATGGTCATGCACACACACAAACATACACACACACACACACACACACACACACACACACACACACACACACACACACACACACAGGGAGTGTCTGGTTAACGGGCTGAGAGCCAGCAGTGTGATGATTTCCCTGGAGAGCGGGCCACCGTGAGCCGAGGGAACGCTGACTGCTGCAGAGCCACAGGTAGGCCAGTGTGGCACCACTGAACTTGGAAGGAACAGCTGCCCACCGACCCCCTGGGAAGTGTAGTCACCCCGCTGAATGGATGGCTCAGGTGCGTTAGATGCACAACAGGACCTTTCAATACATCTGTTGTGGCACCTACTTCAGATTCACTGCCTCCCGCTGCCCTACCACTTACCACTAACCCCTCACCAGACTGGACCTTTCTCTTTCTCTGTCTCTTCACCCTCTACATCCATCAGATGCACTTCATTCACACAATCCACTGAGCTCAGAAGCTCACTGAAGCAATATCCAAACATGGTTTAGTCAGTTTCCTTCTTCATTCCAAGACTGTCCTCACAGTAAAAACAACATCACTGAGTTGTTTGTTCAGTCATTTACAACAATCTATGTATAAGCTGCCTGACAGGGAACCACTATAATAACAAATGCAGAAGTAGTGGGATGTTGTTGAAATTTTGCAAAACCTCCTAGGGAAAAACGTTTGGATGGATGATTGGGTCAACAAAGTGTGAGACGGTGACATGGGAAACCCAACCCTGTCACCAGACAACATCAATACTGGACATCACTCTCTCATCAGTGTCAACAGAATTCTTGCTTTCTGCTTTCTTTTAACCATGATGTATATTATTTGCCATAGACTGTATTGATCAATATTTTCTTTTCCGTCTCTTTCCTCTCACCACTACAGTCTTATCTCAGCCTTCCTATGGACATCTCCTGAATCGCTGAGGCTAGCAAGGGTAGCACTTTCTCTCTCTTAGAAAGAGTTTTTAGAAGAGAAGAATTAAAAAGGGAAGGTGAAGGGAATTTCATATCCTTGGATAGCTGCAGGGTAAAGAAAATGAAAGCGAAAGAGGGCAGAGGAGAAGTGGGAGGAGATGCAGGAGAGAGGAAAGGAAACGTCCAGGCCCTCAGGCTCTGGGACACCCTGCCAACCTGCTTAGGCTGACAAAACCAGTGTCATCTTTTAAATCACTTCTTACAGGATTTTTTTATGCTAACCAGCAGGACCAGAATCCACTGCACAGTGAAATTCCCACGGATGTGTAGTCAAATTTTTTGCCAGTTCCTTGTTGGAATCCCAGCTGACACTGGATGAGAGGCAGGGTGCATCCTGGACTGCTTGCCAGTCTATCACAGAGCTGACACAAGACAAACAACCATTCATGCTCACATTCACACCTACGGGCAATTTAGAGTTGCCAATTAACCTAACCTGCATGACTTTGGACTGTGGGAGGAAGCCGGAGTACCCGACGGAAACCCACGGAGGCACAGGGAGAACATGCAAACTCCACACAGAAAGGCTGATTAATTCATCAATATGTTCATACATCAAAGTAACACATTATTTGTTACACATTCTTGTTTGACTTCTCTGCTTAATATGGTGAGAATTTTCATTCCTGTGGAGGCAGAGACAGAGGCGTGAGGTGGAGTGGGTGAGGTGGGGCGGGGTTGGGAGCTTGTAAAGGCATCTCCACGCTCTGCTGGCCAAACAGGAGCTGATAGGGCAAATGTGTTTCTGCTCAGGTGTGCTGAATTATTAAACAGACAGCGAGAGGAGAGGCCAGCGAACATCAGCCTCGCTGACCGGCTGCGGATGAACCAGTCACTCAGCGGTCAACGCTGTGTGTCTGTACGTACATGTGTGCATAAAAGCATTATTCACTGGTTATCTGTAAAACACTGGCTGCTGTAGCCAAAAGTCCTCTGTGGTGCTGAAGGCTCACCACCTCGAAATAGCATCTACATGTGTTGCTAGAATATTCTAGGTTAAAATACTCAAAGCCTCATGTGTTACCACCAGTTGTGAAACCTCTATTTAGCCGCACTATCAGATTCAAGGCTAAAAGTCTCCTTATCTTCTAATGGACATGTTCTGGTGAACAGTAGCTACACTGACACTCTTGCTTTCTGAAATTTGGGTCAACAGTTGAAGACAGGTGAGTTGAAAACGTATTCTGCACTGTGAAAACTCACCTACGAATAAGGTGAGCAACTGTGTTCTGTCTAAGGTAATTTTAGTAGTAGTATCAAACAGCAAAATTAATGATAAGGCCTGGATTATCTTGAAACAAGTTTGATGATTTAATGCCAATGAGAAGATCAGTTATCTTGGATAAGAAAAAAAAAAACAAGATTTATGATCTTTTAAGAATTGTCCTTTTTTTCCCAGTGATAATTTGGAAAAGGAATTGGTAACTGTTTTTGACAGTTGGTTAACTTGCCAATAATTTACTTGTTCAAGTTTCTCAAATTAGTAAATTAATCATAATTTAAAACTGAATTTCTTTCATTTTTGAACTTTTGGACAGACTAAAGTCAACTGACAATTCAAAAATAACCAAAAAAAAACCAAAACAAAACAACGATCAGCAGATTAATGATAATAATTGCAGTCCTACATATAACAAAATCCTCCACTAGCCTGGTTCCTAGCTAAGCGGACAATATATAAGCTGTGAAATTTCTGATTAGCTCCGTGATGAACACACATGTACGCTGCTGTAATACATAACATGAGCTGACATTAATCAGGACACATCCCTCAGAAGGCTGCTGATGGGAATACTGATCCAATGCACTGGTCTAATGAGGGGGGGAGAGACGGTGCTATGGGGGAGACGGCCGGGGCCGAGCTAAGAGCAGGGATCATAAAACACCCAGAAAGGAAACAACATTTATGTGAGGGAACATTACCCCTTAAAAAGCGGAGGCAGAGAGCGTATGGAATAATGTTCCTGTAATTCTTGGCGAGAGCACTCGTCTAGAAAATTACTGAATAAAAGTAAAGAGGTTCATGGTTTGAATTGTATTTGGTTTGGTTGATTTGCAAGACATTATAGCGCAAATACTACACTATATGTTATGTTGGATTTTATTGGACAAACAAAATATAAGAAGCTACTGCAACTGTTTTCATATGTTGTCATTTTGTGCTCTGCTGCTGGATGCAATTACATTTACAATAATAAATACAGTGAATAAAGGAATAAATTACAGTATTTGGCAACAAGAAGGACAGACTCAGAGCTCAGCTTGATTTGTGAACTAGTAAGTCTAGAGGCCAAATTAGAAATCTTGGCGTTTTCATTGACATCGCTTTTAGGTTCAGCAGCCATTTCATGGCAATTACTATTTCAGCTTTTTATGATCTAAAACAAATAGCAAGAATTAGAGTCTCACGTCCAGACTAGATTTAGAGAAGCAAATTTTGCCATCTCCAGCATGGTGCACTAGCGCAAAGGTCTCCTGTCTTGTTTTCCTATAAAGATCATTAGTTATGGAACAGATTTTTAAAGTGCTGCTCACTTTACAAATCACTATGACTCAGAGCCAAAGCACATCTCTGATAACGAAGAATATAAGCACAGCAGACTCCTCAGATCTGTAGGAACCTTACACGGCAAAGGTGCATTTAGCAACAATGCTGCAGATAGATGGAACCAACGTCTTGATGATCACATATGTGTATGAGATCATGTGAGATCACTGTATTATTTTTTGCTTTATGATTAAGTGTCAAAAATGAAGTAAAACAATGGTTATAACAGCTTTTAATGTTGATCAAATGCCTTTAGTTTGTAAAGGTGTTAAAATAAAATAAACCTACACTGACTTCTTGTGTTAAAGGAATAAAGTCCGAGAAGAGAAAATCGGTGGCAGATTAGCAATGACCGGTTTCCATCTTAACCTGTGCGACCTCCAGACCGCTCCCTCATGTCTCATGCCAACCGAATCTCTAATCTTGGCTTTCACACTGTGACAAAGAAAGCTCGCTGCCTCGCTCTCCCTCTCTCACAACTCACTTACTCCCTCACTCGAGGGACCGATGATGAAGGAGATGGAGAGGGAGGAAGAGGGAGAGGGAGTGGAGTGAGAAATGGAGAGGGAAGGCGATAGGGGGAGAGAGAGGGGTCGCTGTGAGAGCGATAAAACGCCACAGGCTGCCTTAATGAAAAGCCTCTCATGGCGATGCAGAGATTGCCTGTGGAATGGGCCGCTGATTGGAGAAGCAGCAGCTTGGTGTTGCGTGCAGACTAATTAAAGTATTGAAGGGGTTGAGGTGACAGGGGGGAGATTAGACCAGCTCCCAGGGTTAGCCGAGCTGAGGAGAGCCAGACAAATACACCTTCCATCTGGCACAACTGGGAGAGCAGGGATTACGCGGGACCACACCACTAACAAACAGTTCCACAGTGAAGACATGCTGAACTGAAGCTGAATTCCCATGTGGACACAGTTGTTGGCTAAAGCTGCTACCTGCATTATTCATGCAATCAGGACATAACAGAAAGTAGCCTTAAAGCCTGCTTGAAGGTTAGTTCACCCAAATCACATCTATTTTCAGAAACATTGTCCCCATTACTCTTGATAATCCACAGATCTCACTGTCAACTGTGTTCATGGGCAGTATTTCTTCTATTTTCTACAATAAAGCAGTTCCAGTGAAAGTTGTTCACAGTGAGGTCTGTGGATTATCTTGAGAAATTGAGAAATTGTTTCTGGAAAGAGAGGTTTCAGCTGGTGTTTTCAAAAGTTTAAATTGTATTGAGCTGGAGGCAGAAATCTCAAAGACAGGTATCTCAAAACCTGTGCAAGTGAAGCCAAAACTATCTGCATGGCTCGATATCACCAGAAGCAAGTGAAAAAAAATGATTTATTATAATGTTATTTTGCTCATTTGAATGAGCTGACATTTTAAATATGAAAATTCGCTGTGCTTTAATGTTATGCTGACAGGCTGATGTTTAATTGTTCGTCATCCAGAGGGGTTGAGTACATCTTTGCCATCTGTGAAATGCTTTCATGAAGCTATAAAGGTGTTGGGATCTGTTCCTGAGGTGGAGGGTTTATTCTTGACCTTGGAAATAGCAATTTGACAGAAAATTCCACTAATTGCTTTTTTTCTGGAGCTTCATGTGCTTGCTCAGTTGTCTCTGAGATGGTTTAGTTTTGGTTTTTATCAAGACTAAGGGCTGATTTTATGGTCTAGTTGAAGATGTGCTGTCCGACCATGTCAAAAGTCGAATATTTTTACTGGAAGGTGAAGAGAAAAGCCAGCCATGATGGAGAAGGGGAAGACAAGATATCATTTCACAGCGCATATTTTCAGATGGCCTCTCTCTCCAGGAATAGGTTCATAATGTTGTTGCACTATGTTGTTCACAACAAAGTATCATGCAAATTGGTGTAAAAAAAGAGAGCTAGTAAGAGAAGAATGGTCAGACGTGATAGTTCATGTAAATAAAAGATTAAGAAGTTATTACAATTTATCCTGAGGGGCCATTAATGGAGGCAGCTTCATCCTGTGAGGACCACGAATGCAAAATTTCAGGGTTATCCATCCAACAGTTGACATATTTTAGTCAAGATCAAAGTGGTGGACCAACTAAAAGACACTTCCATCCCTAGAGCCGAGCCAAACAATGGAATACTTTGGCCATGTGATAACAACCATCTCCATGACAAATGAACAAACTCCCTCCAATGTTTAGATGTGACTGAGATCAACAGAAAAAAGCACATAACTTGGGATGATAATTTTATTTTATTTTTGTCAAAACAGTATTCTGTTCTTCCATTTTTATGTACTTTAACGTTCTGTTTGCTTTAGTCGATGCTGTTTTTCTAATTTGTTTAAGTGAGACACATGCAGAAATCACTATGGTCACAAAGTCGATTGTATCTATAAACCTCCTTATCTCCACTGTCAGTTTAAAATGGCTTTTTTTTCACTGTGTATCTACTGTATATCTACAGGACTCATCTGGATTCACGGTGGAAAAAGTAGACAGCGTATCAGATAGATAGAATGGCATCCAAGGTCATCATCAGTGATTTGCTTCAAGGTGAGAAAGAAGAAGGGATCCCAAAGTGAAAGAGAAACAGCACAAGAGGAAAGGAAAGGAGTGGAAAAGTGAGTCACTGAGTTTTAAAAGCCAGTGTGAAATATCTTAATATGTGAATCAGTCATTTTCATCAGTCTGTCACAATAAATTGGCATAACGGCTTTCATGATTTGCATTATCCTCATCATTATCAGCATCTCTTACCATTTCAACTTTGCTATATTACATCTCACTGTGCAGCTGAAACCACCATTTCCCCAGAGGATTAATAATGTAGTTGCCTGTCTGTCGATCAAGTGCTGAGGGAAAAAAAAAAAAAAAAAAAAAACCCGCCTGAAAAGTAAACTCCTTCCTACTGGCATCTCAACACCCAGCAGCAGAAAATACCAGGGGATGATGTGGAAGAAACTCATTAGTGAGTGGCATTTAAGATGCAATCCAGTAACACGAACAGGGGATTTATAATATCAACAAAGAGTGATTGACAAGTTCTAAACTGGTGGAGTTTTTCTGGCTCTCCAGTGACTGTGTTAACAAAACAATCAAAAACTACGCTATTAAGGATTCATGATGTAATCTAATGGAAAGTACAAATCTATATTCAGTAACACTTAATGACCATCCCTTGGCAGCAAATATTTAACAACCTTTCTCAGGTGGACAAGTTGTCCAGAGGACACCATAAACAAGATTACAGCAGCAAAATACAAATCCACAGGAAAGTACGCTGCGTCTCACACTGAGGAGGGAGTCAGATTGGCATAAGTATTTTAATAATTTGTTTAAGAAGGAATCATTTTTCGTGACATGCCCCCTTTGTGCAGGCAGCTTAAGCTGTCATTGCATCATTATTATTTACATTAGAGCCAGTTACATCACTAGTCTGTATCAAACTGGCACTGCAGCATTCATGGAAACTCCAGTGGAAAGCTCCAGCGTACCGTACATATCCGATAACAGTAAGCTGCTTTAAGAACATTTTAAGTATATTCAAATGTTTTTACAAATAGATGATGAACACCTCAGCAGTTATGTCCATTACAATGCATCACAGAGAACACTACTGCTTATTATACACAATGCTGTAACTATAACTGTATTATCGAGGTTCCTGATTACAGTATATTAGCTAGAATGAAAGCGTAGATTTATGTACCATGTGCTGAATGTATGTATTTCAACATGAACTGTGTTAAATACCTTGACGGGTTTCTTGCGCGATGACTCAGCCTCGTTGTTCTCGGCCTCCTCGTGCTCCTTGCTACCTTGGGGCAGGTTGGAGTAGTTGGCCAAGCTGCTGAGAAGAGATGACACCATGGGGCTGGTGTCCATCTCCTCCTGCAGACACACACACACATAGACGGGAAGGCTGGAGTCAGTGTTTTTAACCCTCTCAGCCTGTCAAGTGAACTCTAAAAAATTTGTTGTGTCTCCAGAGTGTTTCATTAGAGCACTGTAGATCGGTAACTATAGCACGTACTGTGCTTTACCCCCTCTCACGAATTCCAACCCATTTGGAACAGAAACACAAAGTGTTCACACAATAAAACGTTCATGGGCTGATTTCATTTTCTTTTTTTCTTGTTTATTCTAGAAATCCCACTGAGAACACGATGTAAATACATTTGCACAGGGCTGTGGCAAATTGCTTCGTTGAAGTTCTCTCCTGTAGAAGTGTGAGATTTGCTTGCATTAACCTGAGGTCCCCACATGCCCTTCACACAGTAATTACCCTCATTAATCGATGTCAGAGCCCCAATTCAATCACTGAATTGTGAGAATGAGTGTATCCTCCTTCTTACTATCATGCCTGATTGTGTGTGTGTTAAGAAATCCATGCGTAGAATATTGGACTCTACCTCAAACAAGGCCATGTTCTTGCCATCATACTGCTGGCTCTTCTCTGCGGCAGCATCACTGCTGTTGATGAAGGGGCTGCTCTCCTTGGGGTTACTGTCGCCTGAAAGAAACACAAACACACAACTCCACTTTTAGACTGTACTAAAATAAAGGAGACCACAAAGAGCAAAACGGCAGAAAGCAAAATGCATGAAGCGGGCAACTCTTTTATGGGCTAACAGCAACTTTAAAGAAGAGACTGACTTTCGAAACAAATGTTTATTTATTCATTTATTGTTTAAGTAAAGAGACATACGCAGACAGAAGGTTCAGGCAAGAGGACGTCTGCCAGAAAAGGAGGGGAGGCTTGTCGACTCCACAAAGCGCCCACAGTCAGAAATGCAGAGAAACAGAACCATACCTAATGGAGTGTGCATTTACAATATGCACAGAGCTATATATTCCATATGGCCACAGGAAGAAAGCAAACTGGAACATCTCAATCAGTTTGTCGCTACACTGACAAACGATGAGATCAAGAAGTCTGAGAGCGAACGCAGAGAAATAATAAGAGATGTTCATACACACGGCAGCTTTTTACCCTCAAACCACAGAACGGTAGAAACCGTGTGATGTTATTTAGGTGACAGCTTGCTGAAGGCATCATGGCTCCATCGAGAAGCATCTGTCTACAAGTTCACAGTCTACGGCACCGGGCAAATCTCCAAAACAAACAATTTCAGTAGGACACCATCCAACTCTTGGGAGGTGTATTGATCGGACATTCTACAAGCTCATTGATTTCAAATTGATGTTTGAAAACAGATCATCAGCAACATCAGACACTGGTTGATCAATTTTTACAAAGTGGCTTTTCCAGTGTTTTTTTCTTTTTTTTTTAACCTCAAACCTTAAATCACTTAGACCTAAACAGTTAATGAAACAAAAGTGCTCATGCAAACACAGGGACACAAAGTGAGAGAAAAGAGAGAATGAGCCGACCTTGTTCGATGTTAACATGCTGACAGTGCAAAGCTTTGTGAAGCACTCTCCTTTTTTTTTTTTTTAAACGCTTTCCAGCAAATGGTTCTTGAGTAATTGTCACAAGCAGTACTAGCTTCTATAGTTTAGTTTTGGACCTTGCACTTTGGAAGTGAGAGAGCTGCAGCTACACTTTAGTGGGTGATACAGAAGCAACAAAAACAGTAAGTGGTCAGCTTGGCCTGCTTTGTCTGTTCACCTCCATATTTCTGGTGCAGATATGTTTGTTTATTGGGAAGAAAAAATGGAGTAGACTGAAGAAAGGCTCAGCAATCTTGTTCTTTATGGTAATGTGAATGACTTTGCACTCTGTAATCCAGCAAAACACTTGCCAGTGCGAATCTCATCCATATTGCAAATGCTGCTTTTTATTAGACAGAAAATAAGAGAATGTAAGCATGATTACTTTTGCAGTATACTAGAGGTAATCATATAATCCTCAATTACTTAAAAAAAGCAAAACACTGACTCATCTTTTATATAGTGTTGAAGCAGTGCTGTGACTCTGGTACATTTGCTCCATTATTTTGGATTGTTTAAGCTGGAGTGAAAGCTGTCAGTGAAATTCTGACTAAATAACCGGATTGAGAGAGAAAATCAGTATTTCTTTGTGGTTACAAGTGACCACTAGTGTGGTTTGTTTGTGATGTGAAAGCAAAACGGATCAACCACAGAATTTTATCATTATAATTGTGTCTGACTTCATGCACAGGAGCTAGAAATGGACCATAACTAAAAAGCAATAATGGATAAGTTTTTTTTCTATGGTCCAGACCAAATGAACCAAAGCAGAGGTGTGACAGTGACCTAAATCCAATGCTGTAAAAAAATGCAACACCTCGACTGATCAACGCTGCAAGACAAGTTAATTAGAATAAAAATGAAGGGCTAACTAAAACTACAAGGCACAACGATGAAACCAGATACAAATCAAAAACATATCTGAGTCTGACTTGATTTGATGCAGTTGATAACAGAAGCTGTAACCACTCCACCCCATCACAGCCTCATGTGGATCCAGGGAGAATATTGCCTGTTATTTTACACCTAACTATTTAGAGCCTTAACCTTTGATTAGCCTCAGTTCTTGAACTGCTTCCTGACCAGACGTTTGCCCTTGTCCGGAAAAATAATTAAATTCAGAATCACTTTATTCACCAAGTACAATGAAGGTCTTGGTGTTGAAGGCGGTGCAGAGTAAACTGTCTTATTTGCGCCTTCCCCTTCGAGCATGTCTTGAGGGAGACAGCAGATTGCTCTCCCTCTGGCTCTCAGTCCTGTCTTGGACCGAGCACTGCGAGACCAAGTTATTTATAGCCAGGATGCCGCAGCCATGTGCCATGACGTCGGGGCACTGCTAACAGCCGGCACACTGTTCTACAGAGACAGAGCAATAGGGCCACTCAGACAGGGACACTGAGAAAGGGGGCCGTGCATGAAGATTTGGAGCACGAAAAGAGCACAGAGGGAAGGAAAAGAAGTAGGCACAGGAGAGGTTAATGCAAAGAGATAGAAAGTAAGAGAATGAGGGTGCAGATGAGAAGATAGAGAAAAACACGGATAGATGGGGCGAAAGCGAATAGTGACAGCGAGCAAGATATAGGCTCAGACAGACAAAGACGAGGCAGCCAGACCTGAAATGGGAACCTGCTGAGAGAGAGAGAGAGAGGGAGAGAGGAAAGACAGAGAGAGAGAGAGAGAGAAACACTTATGTCTCTGGCTGCAAAGTGTAAAAGCTTCTGCTGCATTCAAGGTTCAGTTCACTTTGACCTGCAGGTTAAAACATACACGTCGGTTAAAAGGCAGGCGAGAGCATCCCACAGAGGGTTTTCAGAACGTGGATTATTTAGTTGTTTGTTTGAAACTATTTTTACATCTTCAGACCTTGTGAGGATGGTACGCCTCTGTCAAACAAGACATGCAGGATAATATCAGGCTTGTTGTACAGTGCAGAGATGAGATAAACATCTATGAACACAGATGAACAAGAGAACACAGAGAATGAACCGTATCCACTAATGTATGCTTTTAAACATGGACCTGTAATGAAACCTCTCCCTATTTGCTACCTTGCTCCTGTATTTATTCGGTACCTTTTTATTTGTATAACATAAGTGCAAACATTTTGGAATGAAAACTGATAAATGACTGACGAATCATTTAAGTCATTTCAGAAAAATTAGAGGATTTGTTGCTTTTCTTGGTTTTATATAATTTCAGATTGAATATTGTTGTGTTTTAGACCGCTGGTTTGAAAAAAATAGCACAAGCAATTTCAAGATCTCTTGGCTCTTTTTCAGCATTTCTTGAAATTTTATAGACTAAACAGTTAATAACTTAATTTAAAGAATAATTTATACAGCAAACAAATATTGGAATATAAATTTTGGAATAACTGATAACACTGAATTGCAAACCTCAACTGAATTTAGAACCAGTAATCCCTGTGAGGGATGTTAGAGGTCTACTTACCGATATTTATAATATTTAGAATTGTTTTAATTAGTGTGTCTGTGCGTGATGATCGTTTTTTGCATGACTGACTTGTCATGTTGTGATCTTGTATATATGTAACTTGTTCTTAACGCTCTCTTGTGCAAGATACCATGATCTCAGCAGGCTTTCTGAACAAATAAACCTTAACTAACCAACTAACTAATTAACTAACTACACAACATCAGTGAGATAAGTGGAAAAAACTCCAATCTGATGAGCAATGAGGATTGTGGGGGATGACAAATCCTCAACAATACCATAAATATAGAACATGAGGAGGAGGCTGGGTTAGTGAAGGAAGCTTTAACAGTGTAGTGTCGGGTTATAAGCCTGCATGAATGTGACAGGCCGTTACCTATCTGCTGGTAGCCAGACAGAGTGAATGAGCCTGTGATGGTGAAGCATGAATGAAACAGCTGACAATCAGCAAGCACAAGTGTGGCTTAAGTTCTCAACCTGAAGTAACACTATGCACCTACACATTACACCTGTCAGTGATGGCTAAAAATGAAGATAAGTGTCTGAAAGCTCATTCCACCAGGTGACCCTATGGAGAATCTGCTATGAAGATGTGAATGAGTGTTTTTTCAAGCATCAAAGCACACACACATATTATATGTATGTAAGCACTACTTAAAGGATCAAAGAGACAAGTGATCTCAAACACATACATGCGCACACACACACACACACACATCTGAAGGCCTAAAGCCCCAAAGACAACTTCTCTATCCCATCACTTATCTCTCCACAGCCCATTTCTCCTCATCGTCTAATAATTAAAACTCCATCATCAAAGTAATGATGGATACCCTCTTTCTGGAAAAATGACAGTGCCCAAAAGAGTTTTGCTCCGACCGCATCCCCCAAGCAGCTTATCCTCCTTCAATCTGGTGGGATCCGTCCAACAATGGCTCTCAGTATCAAAGCCTCTTGCTATCTATGGTCAAAATCCAGAGCTTTATTGCTCACTGAGCATGTGATCGTCTTCTAAATCCTCTACAAAACAAAACCACTGAATATACACGCTTCTCTCATTTTCAAGTAGTTGACATTTTACAGAAGCAGCAGTTTATTGTGAATATATGGAAACTCATACTTCATACACTCTGGTTTATAACCTAGTTACTGTCATGCCAAGCAAGGCAGTGAATTGGTGTGTTTTACAGTAATGGATGCATTTATTGTGCTACCCGTGATCATCACAGGATTGTTTGACATTTAAAATGACTTGCAAAGGTGCCTGGTTTGTAGCATGGGAGATGTGTTGCATTTGCACAGTGACATAGTGCAGAGCAAGGCTCTTATTTTCAATGTTAAATGTGGTTGCCTCTCCTGAGCAGCAAAAGTTTAAGTGAATATTACTTTGACCCCCAAATTCACTGACTACCACAACACTCCTCCAATGACACTGACACTAGAGGTGAAACAATTAGTTGATCCACAGAAGAAGAATTGCCAGCAGTTTTCATAATCGTTTATTTATCATGCAAAAACCCCAAACATTTTCTTGCCCCAGAGAAAAAAAAGCTGTCACACTGGGCTCATTTTTCAATATTTTCATTATGACTTTTGAAATTTCCCTGAGACATTTTTACAGACTAAATGTTTATATATTACTTTATAATTAAAAAAAAATAATCAGGCGGCAACTAATGATTATTTTCATAATTAATTAATTTCGCATTTTATTTTCATGATTAATGGATTGATTGATCACACAAGACAAAGAAAAGCAACAATTCTTATTAGTTAGGAGCTGGAGCCTGAAAATATTTGGCATTTTTGTTAGAAAACTTTTGAAGTGATTAATGGATGACCAAAAGTGTTGCAGATTAGTCTTGTTCAGTCAGTTGATTGACTAATTAATAATCAACAGACCAATAACTACAAAAACAGTGATTGTAATGGCATCAATTTCAACACAGAAAGATGATTTCATCCATGAGTAACATGCAGTAAACATTATGTGATCATATCTTGCGTTTAAGCAAAAAACATTCAGATTTTGGTGCACTCTCACTGTCCCACTGTGTTTCTTTCACCTCTCTATTTCACTGTGAATTCTCTGTTTTCTATTGCCAGCGAGTATGAGCTACACCAGCAGACAGGACACTTCCAGTGTTTGAGTGTAAATATAACTTCTTCTACAAATGAGTGGAGGCCTGGTCCACTGCTCTCACTTGGACAATTCACAGTTATCCAACAGATCTTTGAACAGAGGAGCCACAGAGGATTACTTGGTGAGAAATATTTGACTTTGTTTTATTGATCCTTCTTGTACAGTGTTGAGGTGGCGACAGTCACAGTTATTGCTGTCTCCCTCTCTCTCTCTTTCTCTTCCTACTCTGTGTCACGTTGCCATACTGCTCTTTCTCTCTGAGGACTGACTTCAAGGTGAAAAGCCAAAGTGCTAGATGATTCTTGAGAAGCTGAGGGACCACTTGTTGATTGACTGTGTGCATGTGTGTGTGTGTGTACATTGGGGTCCAAAAGGCTGAGGACACTAGTTAAGATACTTCTGTTTTGCATCTGTTTCGAATGTGATAGCATTTTTTTTTTTTCATTTCAAATGATAATAACATAACAATCTGAGTGAAAGCTGAGAATATCTAAGTATTTGGTTGGTCTCCCTTTTTGTTTTAATGACAGAACTCAAGCTGGCATGGACTCCACAAGTTTGTGCAAAACCCAATGACCAGATGTTTGGGTTTTTTTAGTCTTTCTGTGCCCCCATAAAATGTTCATTGGGGCTGAAGTCAGGTGACTGTGGAATAAAGTCCATGAGAGTGAGGACTCTTTGGGGGTCATTATCCTGCTGCAGTATGAATCCTGCTCCACAAAGATGCAGACCAGAGGGTACAGCGTGTCTCTGAAGAATGGAGTGGTATAATATGGTACATGTGTCCAAATCCACATGAGACAAAACACCCCCAGACTTGAATTTTCCCACTACCATGTTTCACTGTCTGTTTGATACACTCATATCTCTGTCTCTCCTGATTGTCTCCTTACGTACGCCCTTCTGCGCACGTAAGGAGACGAAATTCTGTGTGTTTGATGAAGTTGCTTTTCCATCTAAGGGAACTGATGTATTGGCTGTGGGCAATTAATCTTAGTCTAGGCAGAGATGGCTGGATTTCAGCCATTTTACATGAAATAGGGACACACAAAATATGATCCTACACTCCTCCTGCTGCTGAAAAATTCAGATTTTTACACACGTCCAAAATGTATTCGCAGCTACTTCATGTATGAAAGTAAATATAGACTGTCCCTTTGGCTGTGAGTCAGACTCAAACTGGAGTAAACAGTGAGTACATGTGCTTGCAGAGACATTTAATTTGAATCCAAAGAGAAATTCTTCATGTGTTGGAAGAGTGAGGAATTTAAATGGAATTAGTGGGATGGAAACAGACAGTTTAAAAAAAGACAAAGTTGGATTTTCTACACCATTGTTCCTCGGTGCATCGCCAAATCCGAGCAGGTCATAAGTTCAGTCGCTGATTCTGTTGTCTCCTCTCAGCGTCACCACACAAACACATTAACTCACGTCTGACAATCAATGCTATAGGTCTCTCTCTCTCTCTCTCTCTCTCGGACATGGGCAGAGGAATGTTGGGTGGAATAAGGTGAAGGATTAAGGTCACTTTAATCTAAATTCCAGTCAAATCAGGACTGACAGTGTATCAACATGTACCCAAACATATCCATGTGTGATTGTGGAATAGCAGACTTTGCCTAAAAGTGACCTACATCTCAGAGCTTTCGGTTACAAGGCAGTGTAATATTATACAGATCACAGGGTCAGGGCTCAAGAGTTCAACTCCAGATAAAACCACATGAAAATAAATATTGAATTTACATCCCACGTAGTGCTGATTTCTGTGGTTGAAATGTTCCAGCACTGATACATGAAAACATGACAAATCTATGTAAAATTAAATGCAATAACTAACCATTATTTTCCTTATGAGATCATTTTCTCAATATCTAAATTATTTACATTTGTTTAAATAAAAATAACAATAATAAATGTATAACGTATATTGTTAGTTTTTTATAACATCTTTCTTGGACTCACTAATTTGGACAACAGAACTTCGTAAAATGATGACAAGGTATAATCTTATCTTCCCAATTCGATACAAGTGAAAAATGATAAATGATATTAAATATATAAATTGAATTATTGCTCAGCCCTAGACCTACAAACTGGCTTAACCTTTCAAATTGTTTGAAACCAAATGTAATGCCTCCATCAGCACAAAGTCAGACTTGCCAATTTGCTTAAATTCCCGACAAGCATATTTGTAAATACCATGTACTCCTGGTGATGAGATAATTATTGATTGTGTTCTCTATCAGCTGCAGGCTTCTATTTATGACAAGATACGAAGAGGATGAAGAGGTGAGAATGTAGCTACAGTATTTATTTACAAGTGATTTACACGCTTTCTCGCATATAATGTACAGAGGAAAAAATAGCAACAGCATATAGTTACATGCCCACATCTGCCCACACACGCTGTCATAAATAGACATTCTCTCACTGTCTTCCCTCCTATCATGGCTCCAGCACCACATCAGAGACACAACAGCCTTGTATAACGGGATCTCACGCTCTGTGTTTTCTCTTTCTGTCTCCCACTCTCCTCTATCTGTCTTTATTCGTCTTCTCTCAGCCTGCTGCTGCTGCTGCTCTCATCTCATGTTGTGTTTATATGGTTATGTTTATGTAGGGAACACAAGTGTGGACACCTACTGTACGTAAAAATGCTCTTTCTCCTCACTGTGCTGCAGGACAGGACTTGTGCCCTGATCAGTATTCAGACCGGTGCTTCAGCTCGGTATGAATTTTAATGCAGCCGTGCCTCACAGGGTACGACTTTGACACAGTCCCTCAGACAGAGATCCTCGTCCCTGATTGGTTCCTGAGTTGACGGCAGCTGATTGGCTGAGAGCAGAGGGACACAGGAGGATGCCTGTGCATGTAAATGAGAGCGTATAGCAGATCTTAGCATGTTGACCAGGCTTCCACACATGTCACTGTCTGATGTCTGATGATAAATGTGTGGGTTTGGTCCAATTTCCCCTTGCTGCCACTGCCTCGCCTCTAGCTGTGCACGTCAGGATTAATTTTTGTTTAATGGCAGGCCCCTGCAACGCCTTCCCAGCAGCACCCTCTCTATCTGCCATCAGCCACAGAAGGTGATTGTACGCAGGGGGAGACTGACAGACAAATAAAACTAAGCCATCCCTCCCTTTATTTGTTAATCTCTGTAATTACCGGCCGACCGGAGGAATATCTTGACAGAGGAAGACACGCAGATGTTGCTGAGAGGTGACAACTGCCAGACTCAACAATAAAATGATGCAGAGAAAAGGCAGACTGAGAATTTTATTCACAGAATATCATGAGGAGTTGATACTTTTTATTCATAAACTCTTATGGTTTCATGACAGAATTCAATTTATTCCTCTGCTTCTGTTTTCACATTATCATAGCATACTGTTCCACAATCTCTAAAGCTAATATTTGAACGATAAAAATCTTCTTCCAATTGACATGAAAACATAGATTACAAAACATTTCAGTACCCTTGCCAAAGTGTGTTGAATTTCTGTGCATCAGATAAGAAGAAACTGAGAGCTGGCAGGTATGTATGTCGCTGCTGCACAGTAAAAATCATATTAGATTAGGATAGAATAGATTTGTGGCCTTTAACACTGCCCTTAAGATAAACGTGGTCTGTTGCATCTAGGGCGTAAGCTCCACTAGGGATTGGAGGGGGACATGACCCCTCTCAGTTTTACAGTTTCTGTTTGATTCAATCTCTAAAATCTGTCTAAACTTTGTTCTTTTGTTGCCCAGCTGCCAGTTGAGAGAAACTCTGAGATGATTAAAATGTTAACATGCTCATCTGAGTGGCCTTCATTATCGCGCACTCACTGCAATTAAGCTTTAAGAGCAGCAGTGAGTGATTGTTGAATTTTTTTTGTCCTGGGTTTTGCGCCTCAGGCAATATACAGACATACTGCCCTATCCTCCAGCTGGACGTGTTTGGGCCTGAATGCAGCTTGTGAGGAGGACTGCAGACACCACTCAGGGCAGTTTCAGCGTGGACTTTGAAAGAGTCTTTGAATGTTTTGCAGAAATATGCCTATATAATATTCAGACATAACATTTTTTTTCCATTATTGGTTAATCTGCCAATTACTTTCTCGACTAATCGATTGGTTGTCTTGTCTCTAAATGCCAGAGCCCAAAGTGAAGTCTTCTGATCTTGTTTTGTCTGACCAACAGTCCAAAAAACAATTATTCAATTTACTAAAAGATATAAAACTGTTTCCTCACATTGGAAAAGCTGGAAAAGGCATATGTTTGGGATTTTTTTTCTATTTTCTATGATCAAAATAATATTTTTTTATATTAAAAAATATTACATAATATTTTTCTGTGTTTCTCTCAGACACAGACACACAGACACACACACACACACACACACACACACACACACACACACACACACACTCTCTCTCTCTCTCTCTCTCTCTCTCTCTCTCTCTCTCTCTCTCTCTCTCTCTCTCTCTCTCTCTCTTCTCTCAAAACCTCACACTTCTCCATTTCACACCCAAATTTACTTAGGAGCTAGTACACAGACGTTTAGACTTTTAAACCAAAACCCCAGAACTCTCTGCAGTCATACGCTGGCTGCTCAGACTGCCTCAGGTGGTGGGCTGGCTATGGGAGAACACCCTGTGTCATGTCAGTTAGCTGCATGCCTCTTGCATGCATGGAGACTGCCTGTGGGAGTAACTTTAGCTAGCTGCCTACTGCTGCTGTAATTGGTGAGCCATGGAGCCTAACAGGGCTGGAGGGATAAAGGAAAGAGATGAAAAAAAAAAAAAAGAATTGCGTGGGTGGAGGTGAGGGAGTGAGAGCGGCAGGGAGTGAAAAGGACTGAGTGGGAAGAGAGGTGAGGTTGGGTAGGATTATACACTGGTGAGGTAATTGGTTGAGGAGCAAAGGTGTCCCACACCTGCTATCTTTTACTTTTTTAAGAACAGTGTAGCCAGAAGAAAGACACAGGGGCAAGAAGCAGATGGGAGCAGGGAGGGAGAGGGAGGTGACAGGATGGCAGAAACGATAGCAGCTGGGAGAGTGACATATTTTCATGAGGTCATGGATTAAAAATTCACCCCAACTTATCACATGCCAGGAAACCAATTTAACTCGGAAACATAATTTCCTTCTTGGTGCTCTGGTGCCAGGTCCGGACGTGGAGCCAAGCGCTATCACACTTTTATTACATTTGGCACATTTTGGGACAAGGTGCTCCTATAAGAGGGTTCAGCAGCCTGTGACAGGACGAGAGAAGTATCTTGGCTGAGTCAGAACATGAGAGAGAGAGAGAGGAATAAAAGAGGAGGGGGGGGGGGGGGAGTTGGGATCCAATCGCCAGAAGCAAAGTCTTATACTGTAGATGGCAGCGATGGTTTATGCGATCCCTAGGTCTGATCGAAGGTGACAGGACTATCATCTTGCCAGGTCTGCAGCTTTCTGGCTCTGTGATGGAATGCTGGAGGTGTGAATCGAGGTGCAAATTAACACCTGAGTGTCTTCTCTGCTGACCGACCCCCCCCCGGCTGTGACCATATTCTCCAATCCTTCCCCAACTTTACTTTCAAGTCAGAGAGAAAGCAATCTAGCCAAAGCCCAGAGGAGAACAGGGAGGAGGGCACATCCTTCTCTCCTCTCTCAGCACCTTTCCTCATTTATTTCTTACTCTGGTCTTCTTTTCTTCTCTCAGGTGTGATACCACATCCCTACGGTCTCCTCTCTCCAACACTTCTCTCCACTTTCTCCTTCACACTTCTATATTTTTGCCCTTTTTCTCACCCCTTGAGTCTTCCCTCTCTCCTTCAGAGTAACAACAAAGTCAACAGGCAGTGCTGTGGACAGAGAAAGCCAATCTAAAACACCAGGATGAATCGACATGCGTCTAAGAGACTGAGCAAAATGAACCCACAAATAGAGCGGTGAGAACTAAAAAGAGATTAAATTAAACAAAAAGGGAATAAGATGGTGACAGTTGAATAAGCTATCATATGATTTGTGGTAATTTGCAACCATTTCGGTACTAAACTGAATCAAATGTGATTAGATGGTGGCATCTCTGAAGTCCCATGGCTGACAGGAATCAAAAATTACAATTAGAACCAGACCGGTGAGAGCTGGGATTTAACTGTAAATATAAGTGAAACAATTCAACTAAAATATATCTGAAAAATATTAATTTTATTTAGAGCTAAAACAGTTAGTGAATTAATTGAACTGATTAGGTGAACAACAGAAAAAGAACTGTAATTGTTTGAATCATATTCCAAGTCCGCAGCTGTGTGGATGTTTCCGATGCTTTTTTTTTGTCTAATGCGATAATGATGTGAATATCTCTGGGTGCTTCGTTGTCTAGACACAACAAGCAACATAATGACGTCACCCTGGGCTTTTGGAAATTGTGATTGGCATTTTTCACCATTTTCTCTTAATTGAGAAAATGACTGGCAGATTAATCAATAATGCACATAATCATTAGTTGCAATCCCACTTTTATCATCAGTAGCTGGCAAGTTTTTTATAACGTGGGGGTTGAAGAAATTCTCGACTCTCTAATTTAGTATTTATCTAATTGCATATTTTGTTCAGGTGAGGTCAAGTTCAGCATTTTTTGAGCATGATTTAACTTTTAAAGGAAGTATAATGTTAACTTGTAAAGTCTGCACTGTCTTAGTTTATCCAGAACATAATCATCAAGCTGTCTGGTAAATCTAATGCAAGTCCACCAAACAGCATAAGTCTTTTTATGTGTTTACTGGACCCACTTCTGGTTCACAGGTCAATTTGACTACTGGGAAAACTTCCCCAACCCCAGATGGTTTGTCTGTCTCTACTGTCCCGGTAAAGCTCCAACTTTCCAACTGCTCCAAAATGAAAGCGATGTAGCACTGAGGGCACACAGTTAGTGTACTGTCGCTGTCTTTAATAATGGCAAAAGTTTTCTAATATTCTTATGACTGACTGACAGCAGCTGTTAAAGTTAAAACCTCCTTACATGCATCTATGATACACCACAACTAGTACTTCAACTGCCAACTGTGCAGCATCATATGACTTCATGAGAAGAGACAGAAAGAGAGACTTATTATGTAACGTGGCCAAAAATAACTTCAGTGAAGCATTCCACCACCCTCTCTGAAAGTCAAGGCAAGCTGGCATGGTGGGGCGTACAGCTGAGGGGGATAAATCAACATCAAACTAATTTGCAAGGAACTAACCGCATAAATTCGGCTGATTTGCAAGACAACGAACGAGCAGAGAGGGTCATAAAACGCATGCAAGCAGCTCATTCGCAGCCCTGTTCAGGTGTGTGATGAACAGCAGGATCATCTCGCCCTGTCACAGCCTTGGTTGGCTGACAGATGTCTTTAGGTACTTTACACTCACTTAACACAGTTTTCCATGAATGCTGTTCCAGAATCCAAAATATAATATCCAGCCAGTTTGTATTTTCAACATCCCAACTACCTGTAATGAATTTTATGAATGCCTGAGTGACTGAACTCTACAGGTGCCAGGACAATAGTCATCTGAACTATTGTTAATATAAAAATACTGATTAGTGTACCTTTAAGTTCAAATACAACTAAAAGATGCTGGCAGTCCTGCAACAAATGAAAGACCTGACATTTCAAAGGAAATAAAAAGAAGGGAGGAAAGGCGAAGGAGCAGGAGGGAGCAAGAGATCATCCATAATGAGGAGAGTTTATAGCCTATCAACTTCAACAGGAGAAGTAATGGAGTCTGGAAAGACGGACTGCAGACTCAAGCACTGCAGCGAGCAGACAGAGAAAGAGACGCAAACAGAGGGGACGGACGGACAGACAGATGGAGCCACACACAAAAAGACTAGAGCCTTGTTCTTCAGTCTGGCCCGGGTAGATAAGACTACAGCATTCAGGGATTTATCAGGTGCCTCAGTACAGGTGCATTACCTGGACGGCTGAGCGCAGTCCTGGTCATTTACTGATAGCGTATAGTATACGTGCCTCAGTTTGTGTATGTGTGTGAATCTCAGTTTCACTTGTGTGCTTGTTTGCCCATTTATTTGTGAGTGCGTGTGTGTGTGTGTCTGTTTGTGTGTGACCGCTCTGCCCAGAGACCCACCGCAAGGCTGAGGCTCATCTTGTCGAAGACGGGCAGATGTTAGTGGATATTTCTTGTCTCTGGCGGATAAATAAATAATGGAACACTGGTTTGGATTTAGACAGAGATGAAAGCTTTAAGAGCTGAGCTTTTTACAGCTGTGCCCTGGGAGAGAGACAGAGAGGGAAAGAAAGACAAAGTGGCACCATGCAAACATACACAACCATGTCCCATCACCCCAGAAATGAGTCCATCTCTTTAAAGTGCACTGGTAACACATCTTGAATCAATGTACAGTGTAATGTTGGAGCTACATATTACTTATTAAATTCTTATGGGTGCTAGTCATCTGCATTTCATAAAACATTAATGCAGTATGCAGCCTAAAAACAGTTTTTCAAAACTCTGGATCCTTAGCACAAACTCCCACAAAAGGCCTTTCCTCTGTGGATGTATTTTGGAGAAGTGCACAGAGGAAAGAGAGGGGCAAACGAAACAGGAAGTTATAGCCAGCTAGCTCGGGGAGTTTATCTCCACGCCTGTGTCTCTTTTGGTCTAGACAGAGCTATTTTTTAAATAAAAAAGGAAGAGGAAGTTGTAAGAGAGGGCCGCTAGGCAGAGGAGGGAAGTGAAGGGGCTGTTTGAAAAATTATCCGATCTCCCTCCACATCTTTTCCTCTTATTCACCTCCTTTTCTCTCTCTGTTACCCTCTGCAGACTGCCGCTTGGCTGGTAACAACCACTGCTCACTTGAATAGAGAGAGAGAGTTGCTGTGTGTGTGCGTCAGACTACGTCCTGGTGGGCCCACAGACTCAAAGACTGTGGCTTTTGTCTGCCTTTGATTACTCCTATGAATTATGCATCCTGCACCTCTTTGTTTGTGTGTCCATGTGTGTCTTTGAGTGTGCGCGCGCGTGTGTGTGTGTGTGTGTGTGTGTGTGTGTGTGTGTGTGTGTGTGTGTGTGTGTGTGTGTGTGTGTGTGTGTGTGTGTGGAGCCGAGCCAGGGACTGCGGTGTTTAGTGACAATGACTGATGCTGCTTTGCCCTTCTCAGACTCTCAGCTACCAACACACACATTAAATCAGACACACTCACACAGACACACACTAGCACATACACCCAGTTGTCAGTTTATTAGGAACATCTAGCTGAAACTAGTGGCTGATAGTGACTGAGCGTATATACACTCATCAGCCCTCAGAGAGCTGAGCCTGAACTTCTGAACACAGTGAAGGACAAAAACTGTGTGTAACCTTAACAAAGCTGTATAAATTTAATTAAGAACATCGTGTGGCAAGTTGTGGTAGAAAATCTTCTCATTTCAGAAGCTGAAATGAGAGAAATTTGATCAGTTTTACCCCACAAATCAACTGTCTCTCAGTTGAATAATGGATTAAATTGCTTCAGCACTAATTCTGACATAAGATGATGGTGATAATGTAACTTATTAAGTGTATCTGTGATGTTTTTTTTCTATTCTCAAATATTCTATTCTCTACTTGTATCATACATCAACTATTAAAAATAAAAAAGGTTACATAATACAGAGAGATGGCACATTCTGTTGAGGATGATAAAAACTGCTTCAGGTACTGTATTGTGGTTTAAAATGTTTTGTTTATAGGTCGCGTTGCAGTTCTTAATTTGTGTTAGATGAGATGCTGAACTGCAAAGACATTTTTGACCACAGGACCTGTAGCATGTACAGGAGCTATACAGCAATACTTTGTAAGTTTTAGACATGTTTACCAGAAGGCATTTATGCTGTTAAAAATTAAAAAACTAGATTTAGAAAGAGAGGTTTAAACTCTGGCTCCATCCTCGCCTCCACTCAGCTGGCCAATCACTGTGTGTAGTGGGTGAGAACGTGAAAGAGATTGTTGGACACAGCCCACTCCCAGTTTGGATGTCAGAAAGTCGTAGGGGGATGGGGGTGGTGAAGCATACTGGTGCCCAAGGCTGTAGCAGCAAAACCATTCTGCATTAACCATTTTTCCATTCCTGGGTTTCTCCTCTCCTCCTGGACCACATGAGAGTTACGACCTCTGAGGTGTAAACTTCCAACTTCAGACTGAATGCAACATTTGGGCGCAACACTCTTCTGGTCATAACTTTTTATAAAGTGACCTCCTGCCATCACAGTTATAGCACCACATCCATCCATCACGTCTGTCTCGTATGTCCTGTATCAGGCCTCCGCTGCTGAACAGGACATTAGGGAGAGTCTGGAACATCCCCTGGAGAAGCCTGGTTGTTTTGAAATATGCAGTAGTTTATACTGTAGCTGCTGAGACACAGCACAGTCATACTTCTTACTGACAGGCTAGCAGGTGATGCATCCAGCCAGCTGTCTTATTTCTCTCTCTTTTTTCCTCTGTTGCAATCTGACTCTCTGGCTTCCTTTTCTACAGTACTTCTGTGCCCACGGCATGATATTCAGTAGGAGGCTGAGGAAAAGAAAGACCAAAAAAAGGGGGGAGAGAATTTTGGAGATAGAGAAAAAAAGATAGAAAGGTTGGAAGGGTGACTGCAGTGTTGTTAGCGCTGTGGAAGAAAAATGGATGCAGCAGAGGGAGAGATGGTGTGTAGGATACGAGCTCAGGGGAAAAGGCAGAACAGAGATAGAAATTGAGGAAGAGATCAACAAAGGGAATCCATTCAGTCCAGACACTGGTTTTCACACTGACATTGTGCTGCTATCAAGATCCATCCATCTCAGACACAATGCACCAGTCTCTTCAGCACACGCCACATTCACACTGAATAAAAGCTTCAGCCTTTAAGATATAGAGCTGTGAGGTGTCCTTAGCAGCTCAGCAGGGGGGGGGGGGGGCATGCACAATGTCGAGCCTCTTACTCTGTTATGGGTTACATCCTCCCAACACCTGTTTTCCCTCTTACCAGCTCCCATGGTTAAATATTTCCAGTCTCAACACGAGGAAAGAACAAGGTAAGATAAGCAACCTGAAACTTTTTTTTTGCAGTACATTGCTGCTCTCATTGCAAAACAAACAAACAAATCAAACCTAAAACACTTCCTGTTGTGATTGTAGAGAGATAAAATTGGCCTTTTAGCTCAATTTACCATATGGCAGGAGTAGCAAATTAAAGAAACCTTTTAAAAAAAAAGACTATTGCTCAGTATTTACAAACACACAGACTGAAATAAATGAAGCACAAGCGGGGGCCACATATGTGGTTATCATTAGCAGTGAGGCAGAAGACATTCAGTAAGCTCGCTGAAAAGTGTGTTGCTGCCATTTTTCCATAAAAAAGCTTCCCCTCTGCAGAGCCAACGCTCTCGCCTGGAACACCGCAAACTTTGCGCAGTTGCAGAAACCATGATTTTTGCCTTGGGCTGAGCGTAAGTTGAATCCCCTGAGGGTTAAATGTTACATAACTTTTATTTGTCCATTATTTGAACCTTTCTAGCATACAGAGGAAATCTGTATCTACAATATTTTGTCTCGCAAAAATGGTCTTCCTGTTTTGAAATCACAATTTAACAAATACTGGTGGTTTTGTTTAAACTATCATCGTTATCCTGTCTCTTAACTTCAAGGTTAAAAATTGCACAGCTTGGCTCAGTGCACATGACAACTCAATATTTGTGTGATGAGCATTTATGTGAACCTGTTTTTGGTACATTTACTCATTTTCTCATATCATCTCAGAGTCATGCTGTTTATATTTATTATTCAAAGTCTTTATCAGCAGATTAGGTTTCTTTAGTTTGCTTCAGAAAAGGCTAGTAAGTGGACCTTTTATTAAGATTAATTTAAGATGCCAAATTCCTTAACTTGCTCCAGGACTATTGATATGTGTACCTCTACATATCTTAACAAACAACAAGTTTACCCAGCATCTCATGCAAATGTTGAGTATATGAGCCCATACTGTGCAATATGAAACTAACAATATGAAATTAACAAAATCCCAGCTTGTGTATCAAATGTATCTTCTTCATTTTAAACACATGAACAATAACATTTTTACATGTCACCTGCCAGACATGTTTTTTTCTTGTTTGGTACATTCTCCATGCACGTACCTTGAAAATACTGAGAGAAACTTACTTTTTATTACTGTCTAATCAAAAGAGAATATACTTCCAAACCACGGGGCTAATGTACCCTATTGTCTGAGGTCTCCAACCACAGCACACAACCAGTCCATAAACAGACAAAAGAATGACAACAACTACAGATGTTCATACATACTACATAATAAGTTTCTGTCAGAGAGAAAACTATATAATGCCAGAGAGAATTCGCTCTTCTCTTGACCGAAATGAGAAAAGACAAAATGATGATCAAAGTTGTTTCTTGCTCGCTGCCAATATGAGTGATGTTCCTCCATTCAATAAAACCCAGCCAGCGGGCAGCTAATCTCTCCCTGTCCTCCCTGGCTGTGTGTATTGTTTGACAAGTCACCTCTGCCAGCCTCCAGCCTTCAGACACAAGACTGGCAGAGCCGCCTACGAGCATCCCTCAATGAGATTTAATGGACTCCTACTAAGAGGCAGTTAACCAGGCCGCCATTTTGGGTAGCCCTTGTTGTTTCTGGGAAATTCTTACAGGTCAGTGACTCTACTAACCATCGGTGGGTTTTTTTTTTTTAATGGACAATGATGACACAATGATGACACAGCTTAAAGGAAATCAATACCAGACAGAAGCAGGAGGCCTTTAAGATGTTGTCTACAGTTGATGTGTTGGTCTGTTGGTTGGTTTTCACTGGTACAAACACAGACTTCTTTTACACGACTAAATCTGTTCTTTGAATGTTTGGTTTGCAGATGTCCACAGCAAGAGTCAATGACACAGAGTTCCTTAATATCTTATTGGGAATGTTTTGTCCCCTAAACTCACAGTGGGAGTTCATGAGCTATCCCAGCATGCTCAGTGGAAATGTCTTAAAATACCAAGCAGCTGCGGGTGAGCAAATGATGCCCGTCTGCCTGTCGGTCAGACAGAAAGGTTGAAATGTTTCGAATCTGCTTTGAACAATCATGACGTTTAGTGAGGTAACCTTGGATGTGATAATCATGTTTTGGATGTCAGTCATCTCCCCGTTTTGCCATATTCTCTCCCGTGTGTAAAGTGAAGGGGCTGTGTGATAAATTTACCTTGTCAGTGGTTTGTCATAACCGCTGAGTTCTTTCGCATCCCTCTGCTGTGTGCCTTATGAATGCTGAGCATCCAACTGTGCGTGTGCAAGAGTCTGTGGTTCTATTCTGAACACGTACTGTTGCACTATATCTCACTGTATTGGTATGATGAGTGTGTGTGCGCTGAGAGAAAGCTTTTGCCTGTGTGTGTGTCCTTAAATTCGAATCTGTGTGCATGTGAGCGCATGCCTGCGGATTAAGTTTGGTGGTGACTGATGGCATGTCCATGCTTGGCTATCTTCTTAGTCTGTCTGAGTGATGGGAAGGAGACACACTCCTGAATAAAACATGAATTCAGACACACTGTCAGCAGACACAAGCCTCTGCCAGATGACAAGACAGATGTGCATGAGCGTGAAAACATAGCAGCTCCCATAAGTTTACATTAAAAAATGTATCACAATCTTTCATGTGAGTTTGTGCTTGTAAAAAAAATAAAGAAATAAAGCTGGAACTTTTGTTTGTTTGCAGCTTTAATTTTCAGGATTTGCTTAATTTTATCCATCTGATAATACTTGGGATTCCCCGACTGTTACAACAACAGTAAAACAGATATCGTTACTCAGCCCACCACTTTGGTCAAGAAAATCTTTGCAAATTTGGGACAGACATTTACCATGTTCACCTCAGGATGAATTGTACAATGAATTGTACAAAAGTTAAGGAATTAACTTTTCATCAAGTGCAGTCATGAGGTCAAAAGTCTAATTTGTCCAGTACTTTGGTTTGTGACCAAATACCTGCTAAACTAATGACATCAGGCATGGTATAGAGCCACTGCAGAGGGGGCGTGGATGACCAGGGGAAAAATATGGAGTGGAACTAAACTGAATGAATAACATTTGTGTAGGAAAATAAATAAACAAGGGTTTGCTGATGCTATCATGCTGACCTTTATTTCACTGAAATTCAAGATGTATCCTTTTTTATTTGTTGTTTCTCCTATCTTTGTTAATGATTGATAAAAAAAAAAAAATTGTGGGGTGGGGAGTTGTAAACATTTTTTGGCTTCTGAAGGGGGGCAACCAGGAAAAGTTTGAGAACGACTGAATTGGAAAATCTAACACTAATCTAATCTAAATCTAACACAATCTAACACTAAAACTTTAACACTGCAAGGAAGTGTATATAGGTTTATGCAAAACATCAAAGCTCACTTAATTCAATTCTTTCTGCAACTGCATTGCCTCAGGAAAAAGAAACGCATATGCAGCCAAACAAAAAAATATGCAAACCCTTTAATAGACACAGACAATCTCCTCCATGTGGCACAGAGGTAAACATCACGCACAGCTGAGTCATTTATGACTAACGTATGGTACACAGTGTTCTGTCTTTCAGCCTCGTTCAGCTTAACCTTGCCACATCCGTGAGGCAATATGTTTCCTGAGTCTAATCTCCTCCATTCCCTCTGACCTGATCCTCCTCTTCTTCAGTTCTCCTGCGACGTCCTCGAGTACTCAACCCTGGCCTGTTTTCCTATTCACACTTCCTCACTTTCCTTACATCCTTCTCTTCATCCCCCTTTTCCCTGTTCCAGCCTTTCATAAGCAGCTGGTGGTCCTCTGTTAGCCCTTCTATCGGTGGATTCCCACTGATGAGACACTGGCTCTTAACACCAGCAGCACATCTGCCAAGGCTCAGATAAGTACACTCTTCCTAAGTACACTTCAGCTTTACTTAAGTACACATCTGACAGAAGCCTTGAAAGTGTAGGTTGACTGGGCCAGCTGATTACAGCAGGGGCACTGACACCAGATCAGTCTGGATTCTTAACAAAAATAAGATGTATAGTGAAAACTTTAATGAAGCAATCAAGCCCTTTTCCTTTGAATTGAAAATGGCAGTGAGCAGAATTAAACATGTTATCAGATTGTTTAAAATACTGGAGGGTGGGAGATAATTTATTTTCTTTTGGCCTGATTAAGAAATTAAACTTGGCATTGTTCAACAAATCCCACAAAGAGACCAAAGCTACCTCTCAGTTGTGTAGGTTGACCGGGCCAGCTGATCCCAAGACATTTGTTCCTGCTGGGGACTTTGGTTTGGTTTAAGCACACAAAACAATGTGACGGAGAAAGGATGGAGAAAGATCATGATTTGGGTTGAAATCATATCTGTTACTCATGTAGTGTCATGATTAAAAGAAACAAGCATTTACTGTCAGTTGGAAACAACCAGCAATCTCCTGCGTCAAAGTCGCTTTCTCCCCGAGTGGAGTTTATAATAACTTCGACAAAAGCATCATGGTACTTATGTCAGACAAAAGTCACAGTAAACACTGATGCTAGAGGTCCTTCTCACTTCAAAAATGACTGATACTGTTTTCCCCTGGAGGGCAGTGTTAAAATAGCACACAAACTCACAGTTTCATTTATTTAAAAAAAGGCTGGGCACTGTAGTGTCACAATATTTAGCATTTAGCAATATAAACATTTAATAAATGGCTTATAACACACACCGTAATGTAGTTAAATAAAATACCCTGAAAGCTGCTTTATAATTACATTGTAGCTCATTATAGACTATTAATTGTCTGTATATTGTTTGTAAATGCTAAATAGGGAGAATTAAAGAAAACTGTTACCAAACAATCAAAATGTTTCACAATTAACTTTTCCACTGATTTCAGCTCTACTATTTATAATATTAACGTACGTACATAAATTATTACCATGGTGGGTCACATCGTCCTTCAGACCTTGTTTTGTTTTCAGGGGCCCGTTAAATGACCTGTGCACATTGAACGTTTAACTGCAGAAGCTTTTTAAACTGTGACATTAGACCTCACCATGGAGAACAGGGCCCCTTTTGATATGAATGTGTGTGTGTGTGTGTGTGAGACGCTCCTTGCTTTCCCTGCTGCCTTTGAAGATGGATGCCGGTGAAATGCTAATTACCCCGGGCCACGAGGCTGGACGCGTGCACAGTTCAAAGGCTGGTCTGGGTGCAGGCGAACCTCAAAGCACGGGGCTGAATCTGTTCCGCTCCGAGTCTCTTCAACTACCGAAGGCCAATGCCTCAGCGGAGACACCCTCTCTAACCGCTTTCACTACATGCATTACACAACTCCCCCCTCTTCAGTGTGTGGGTATGAGTATGTTTGTGTGTATGTGTGGGGGGCCTCTGTGTGCATATGCTTTTGTAATCGTAGTAAAATGAGAGGCTCTTGTCCTCAGTGGCCGCATATTGGAAGACACTTTAGTCTCCATGATGCTGCAGGTTTTCAAAGCTACACTGTCTCTCTCTCCCTCTCTCCGCCTGTCTGTACGTGGTGTCCTTTTGAAAGCAATGCCTCCTACACTTCACTTCCAAAATTTCCTGCTGGATGTTCGTCTTCTTTCCGACTTTTTCAGGGGTTTTTTTTTTGTTTCCTCATCAATCTCTCTCTGGAACATTGTCTTAGTTGTAGTGTTGGACCAGTCCCTCTGGTATTGAGCTGATAATGTGAGCACAACTGGAATGAATAGCCATGACTTGATGCTGCATTGCACTGCAGTAACTGTGTGTGTGTGTGTGTGTGTGTGTGTGTGTGTGTGTGTGTTGGGGAAAGTAACGATGTATGACAGGTAAATAGAGGTCACTTCCTGAAGGAGGATAACAGAGGAGGATTCACGGGCGCACACACACACACACACACACACACACACACACACACACACACACACACACACACACACACACACACACACAGAGTCACACAGTCACACACACCAACTCTGCCTCCTCAGGTGATTTATGAAACGTGTCGGCTTTGCAAGTGTTTGCATTTGAGGGGGATTTTGATGTATCACCCTCGAATGCTCAGTTCCAACAAGTTACTGCTGGATGCATTTTCATTGCTCTTGACAAAATGGTGTGTGTGGGTGTGTGTCTGTGTGTGCTGACTGCATAGCATAAGGGCATGTAGTACAGGCGACTCTCAACATTAGATGGAGCTCGCTGTGTCATCAATCAGTGCCGGTGAATAATTGCACCAGTTTGCGTCTCCTGACAGTTTACTGTCTGTAACCGTTTAGGAAAGTTACGCTACTAAGGGAGGGCACACACAAACACACACAAAAAAAGTGAAGAATTAGTATTTTTCCACACCATCAGAGGACTGTGTGATCCCATGTCTTGTATCTGCAGTGGCATCTACACGATTTAAGGAAAAAGCAAACAAACCATGAAAATATGATCACAGACACTTGTTTGCATGTTTAAAGAAATGACATGTCCGTGACCAAAAAGGCTCACAAGTAAAACTTTTAAAAATGGTAAGAAGACGTGACTGTGCTATTTTTGGCTGAGACTTGTCCTGGTTTGGTGTCTGTGACTGAAGCAATAAGTGATGCTGGGATGATGAGACATCATTTCTGGTTTCATCTCCCAGCTTTGTCCCATCCAGCAGAGAGGCTCGGTCCTCAACAGAGGTCTGAATAAATGTTTAATCGTTTTACATTTTTTAGATACCTGTGTCAACGACCACACTCTAATTAAAAAGAAATGCATCAACGTGTCGTCTCTACTTACATCTCCAAACTGGAAAGGTGACTCTAAAAGTTTCTTGTGTAAGAGCAGACTGCAGGGCAACAGCAGGATGCCCTGCAATGTTAAGGAACTTTGAGCATTGTATTTATTTTCACATTGTTCCTCACGTGTCTACATCCCCCTTCACACTCTGCTGCCTCTGACCAGGCCAGAGTCAAGCTAGTTCAAGCCGAGCAAATTACCCCTGTATGTCCTTTAGTCTGACTCTGTCAGAAGAAACATGTAGACGAATGGAGATTGGTTACTACCACACAAAACATCTCACCACTGAACTATTACAAAGTTAATGTGGTAAGAATATAGTGTATTTGAAAAAGGAAAAAAAGAGAATAAAGTATCCAGGCAATCCAGTAGATTCTCGACTGAACATTAAATATTCCAGATTCTTATGGCTGGTCCACATCAAAAATAGCTGAACCTTGAGACTTTGAGGCAGGATTGTGGCTGACAACTTCAGCTACAAAGCAAGTGATTGTGGAGTGGATGAGGTTTTATCAGGATGAGGGCTGAGGTAAAATGCAGCTTGACGTGTCTGAAGGCCTGTTTTGCCTTTGTACGGCCACCCCTGTGCACAGGTGTTCAGATCAGCCACAACACCAAATCCATTTACCAGGTTTAATGTTGTGGCTGAATGATGTATGTATGAATTCAACTAGTGAGTGCAAGAGGAGGGCTCTGGCCTGTCAGACACTGCCTTGACTGGATCCATCTGCACATTACTGACTAACAGGGGAGGTGTTAGATGATGTCTGAATGCTGGACTGCCAAGACTGTTAAGCCCTTTCTCCTATTCATAATCTCTCAGGCGCCTGTAAATCCAGATGGTTAGGACAATAAGAGAACCTTGATCTAAAGGTCACTAATGAGAGCCTATTTCATCGTAAAAGAATGAACGTTTTTTCATACTTTAGAGATGAACTAGCCTAAATAAAATAAAATAAAATTACAATACCACCCCACCCGACAGAGCCCGTTTCAGTCTTTTTTAAAAAAAAAACTAAGTATTTGTGACCATTATTATTTACAGACTTGAATGGAACATTGCTTTGGTATTTTTATGGGATTTGTTGACAATAAGGAAAATATAGAACATTGCCTGTCTTACTCTTTAGTGGTATCACAGAGACAGTGGTAAAAAGCATTGTGAAGAGGAAAAGGTGTTTCCACTGCTCAGTCAACAGTCCTTCACTCGTCACTGTCCCTGGCAGAAATTCAACAGGCTCAAGGCCAGAGATTAATCAAATCAACTGAAGACAGAAGAGGAGGGAAGTGAGGAGGATGGAGCAGCTGTTGCCATGACATTTTCAATCCATCGACAGATCACGGATTAGGAGAGTTTTGTATTACAGTACTGTATACTTGCTTATTTCTGCTGCAGTAGCTGATGCAGTACTTAAAGAGGTAAGATACAGGCAAGGTGAACAATAAGAGATGTTTCAGTGTTCAGGTCAGACAGCTGCTCACCTGTCATGACAAAAGCTCAGTCACCCTCGTCAGAAACCTATCCAGCCCATACTTCATCCATAAAATGCGGCAGACTTCACTTTCTCTCAGTCTTTCCTCTCTTCCTGCCCTCATCACTCTTTCTTGATCCTCCCCCTGCTGTTAGCTGAGTGGGAGGGCTGGAAGGCTGCACAGCCTCCGCATGGCAAACAGTTCAAGGAGAAGGAGGAGGGGAGACGCAGCACTGATGTAAGTGATTCCATTAGAGGGCGTTGACACTGGCATTACAGGCTACTGACACGGCCACAGGTATTAATAACATAATGAGGGTGTTAAACTGTCACAGTGTGCTTTGTTAACACAATGTCTGTGTGTGTGTGTGTAAGTGTGTGTGCGTGCTCTCGAAAGGTCTGTCCTGTGCAACACTGGTCACGTGTACCACAGTGAAGTTGCTCTGCACAGACACGGTGCAAGAAAGACAGAAGTAAAGAGAGAGAGAGAACTTATGTTGTATTGTCTTAATGGATCAGGGGTAGAGGGTGTCCACCAGAAAAGAAAAATGTCTCTGCTTATCAGACCGCACAGCTGTGCCGTAGCATAACTACAGTAAGGTCACTGTAACAGATATGTGTCTGCGTTATTCCGATGTCCGACAGCTGGGAGTCTGACAATCAATCTTTACACCATTTTCTCTTTCTTGGTGCCCTTGACAAGGCGAGACTTATCCAGAGACAGAAAAGTACATCATTTGTTATCTCAGCTGACATGTCTATACCTCTGTCATTCATTATAAGTTCAACAGCTCTTAAAAACCAGATTTTTGTCTTCTTTCATTAAAGTCGCATGATGTTCTTCTTCCTTTAAAAGCCACAAACACACTGAAATGCAAAGCTACAATGATGCAGAGAGTGGATGACAAACCTGTTACTTATCTTACGTAATACATTTTCTGACGTGCCACCATTTAGAGGTAGCACCTAAACGTCAAACTGAATATTAGTTTTAAAAACTGCTTTTTATGAAGATGTTTTACATATATACTATTAATATATTCATGTTTTTGTTGGTCATCGACATTTTTACTGCATACCAATAACACAATGAGAGATAAGATCATTAGCTGATTGACAGTAAATTTATTGGTAGCAGCAGCCTGCATATACTGAAGGTCAAGAGGGGTCTTGGTTATCCTTTTTAGATTCATCTCATTGATTGCTCATGCCTTGACAATCTATACATTGTTTGAAAGCACAAAGACCCACAATTCTACCTGCTTTGACACTGGCAACAGCTGTTCAGGTATGAATATTTGCCATTTTTTAGCCTTCTGTAATAGGAAACTAAACATCTTTGGAGTCTGGACTGTTGGTCAGACAGAGCAAGCTATTCAAATATGTAAACTCAAGCTCTGAGACATTTTTCACCATTTTCTGACATTTCATAGCACAAACGATCAATACAGTAATCATGAAAACAATCTAAATACCACTAGATACACTGTCTTTGTACTTGCAAAGTAAAGGTTCCAATTTTGTACTTGGAAATGTGCACACAGGTTGTGGCGACTGATCGTGTGCATTGATTGGTAAGGCCATAGCATTAAAACGGATGACTGTGATTAGTGCTGTGTTGTTTTGACGCAGTCTGAGCTGGCATGGGAAATCACGGTAATCCTTGTACCCAAAATTACATCGTGAAGCTTATTTGCAAGTGACACCAAAATAAACCAATGTGGGCAATAAAAAAAAAATCTGTGAGCTCTCAGCAGAAAGATGTGATGCAAAACACACTGTCAAGAAAATAAAGCCCCAGTACTGTAAATCACAGACATATGTATGGGACCAACTACAAAAAAACTTCATAACATAAGACACTACTCTTAAAGGACTGCACCCAGTTCTTTAGTTTAAAATGTTCACATGCAATAGATGTTTTGAGTCGAGAAACTCATTTGATGATTTTTACCCAAAATGAATGTTTTGGAAATTAATATAGCAGAAATTACTGCACCACAGTATCTTGTTGTGGCTGTCTGTTCACATTCAATGGCTCAATTTCACACAAAAAAAACCATTATCTAAGATTGCATCCTGTTAGCTGAATAAATAGAAGTGGAACAACAATATAGGCTTTTTGGATGAGGGAATCAGCACGATGTGTCAGTGTAGATTGGGTGTGCATTTCATCTACCTCTCCACCACCTTCTATGTACACTGTGCTCATCTTCTCTTAACCTTCTTCCTCTCTGAATGATATTCTGTGCTGCAATCGTGAATTATCATTGCTTTTCTAAAAGTCTACGTCTATAAACTAGCTCCTCTCCTTTCATGACTCATCTGCCTCTTTTCCAATTAGCTGCCATCTCTCCTCAGTCAGTGCTATCAGTTCTCATTTCCGATCTTCTGGCTCCCCCCTCATCTTTCTCTGCTCATCTCGTGCCTTTATCTTCTGTATCGTCCTCTCTCTTAAACTCCCTCCATCTCTCTTTTGTATCTTTCATCTCTCTCCCTGTCTATCCCTCTCCTCCTTCTCTAGCTCGGGAGCTAGTGTGACTGCAGTGTGACCTACTTAGCAGTACTGCTGCTGCTGCTGCTGCTGCTGCTGACTGGCATCACTAAGAGTTGGCATAGTGATGTAGGCACCAGAGAGGTTCCCATGATGGGCAACAATAGAGGCACCAAACACCAAGAGACATGGAGCATCAAATCACTCGCCCTGCATCTGTGTCCCCTGACCTGGTGAAAAATCATTTGGAGCAAAGAAAGACTTTGGAACGACATAACCCACATTGTGGATGTTAATATGAGACGAATTATTGCATGTAAAAAACAAAAACAAAAACAAAACAAAACAAAACAAAACAAAACAAACAACACTTTTGCATTGTCTGAAATTCCTGTAATAGTTCATTACAGGTGCATTCAAACCTTTTGGCCAGTTTTGGAGATGTTTCAATGTGTAATTCAAGACTCATTACATGTCCCCCGGTTTCCTAATAATGCAAGTCATTTACTGAAATTAGATTGTTTCATTTAGGTTTGCATATTGTTAGATGCTTTGGACTGAAAGTGGCAATCTGCTAGATCCATTTGTACGCCCATCTGTGGCAATCTTCATTGTCTGTTCAATCACACTATCGCTGATAATGCTACCCTCATGGCCGTTATTTATCCCAAACAACCCATGGTGCAGACAAACTGTTGCTTCTGATACCAGAGAGACACTCAGAAACTCACTGTGTCCTGCTCACTGAGGTTTTTCCAGAGAAAAAGGTTTACTAGAAACCGGGTGCTTACAAGAAAAACAATGTAGAAGCTTTCATGGTCTGAGTATGGGTTGAATCACTTGTTTGTTTTCTCAAATAAGCAAAAGAGAATATAACAAGCTTTCTGATCTCTACTTATATGGAAAAGGCACTCAATCCTTTGTTGAAGATGTGCTGTTTTGTGTAGCTGTGTTCATTTACCCTTGCCACCATTTTTCTGTTGTTATATTTTCTGAACATACCTGTGTAGCTAAGAAAGAAATCCATACTCTTAATCCTGCCTACAAAGCTCTGACTGGTTGACCTTTTCTCCAACTAGTAGAAAAACAGTGGACTCTCCTGTTTGCTACAGCGTATGTGAAGAACCAGATAAGTGAGGACAGTTCAATCAGAGTTGAACAAGTTGTTCATCGCAGTGTACCAGTATTCAGATATGAATTTTGAAAACTCTCCAGTAACTTCCTTGAACTCCCTCTTTTATCCCTTGGGGCACCAAATTGTTTAAAACAAAAACTATCTGACCACTTTTTGACCCACGTCTGTTTGTTTCTCTCAGTTCTCGCAAGCCACAGCAGCACAGCACCAAGTGCATGAATATGTGACGGTTCATCACGAAGGGAAAAACAAGTAACACTTCCACAATTTTATTCTTTCCCTGTATAATTTATCTCCTCTATCTCTCCAGATATATAGGTCTATACAGAACGCAAGCTGCCTCTACAAAAACACCCTTTAAACCCAGAGGGGTATTAAAGAATTACGCTCTACCATGAACACAAACACGCTGCACAATTCGCCCCTACCCAAATTCTTGGGGGGAAACCCAGGAGTTGTGTAGGTGACAGATGAGGCACTGCTGAGCTGTGTTTTCTCAGCGCTTCTCTGTTCCTGCGCTTGTCAGTCACTAGCCACACTCATACAAGCATCAGCAATCGAGGTACAATTCCCTTTGTTTCAATGGAGACCCAGGAGAAGTATGATGTTTGCATGGATGTATTTGTGTCTTGTGTAAGGCTGTGAATGCATGCATGTGTATGTATGTGGCGACAAGTACAGTGCTCCCCTGTGATAGGCTGCAGTGCATTCTCCTGTCACCTCCTCTGTTTGCTTTCTGGCAGGATTGTGTGACCTACTCCAGATGTTGTCCTAATGAGCTGGGACATTAGTGCCACCTTGTCATTCCATGTACATTCATTTAGAGCAACAAAGCTCTTTTTTGTATGTTTTTTCTCCCTGTAACCATACAGCTTTTTTTTTTTTAACCCTCTTTAAAACCAGGAAACCATATTCATTAATCTTCTGACGTCTGCATTCCCTACCTCTGCAACTGCTCCCTGAAATCACTTCTATGAACAGTCCTGTGCAGTGCAATTTAGTGCAACAGAACAATATGTAAGAGGATCCAATTATCCATTTAAATAGCCAAGTCATCAGAGACGTTTTATGAAAACAACTGCAGATTGTTCCTCCATAATGCTTCATTCTAATAATCAGTACTACAGAAATTCAAATGTGCATTAGGGGCACTTGCATGATTGCACTATATGCAAGGAGAGGGCTGGAGGAAGATGGGAGGGAACACATTTCATTTCACAAATGTTTCATGTCTTTTTCTGTGCCAGTAAATGACAAAGAGAGATGACTTTGAAGTATGTATATTTAAATAAGAAATTCAGAGTATACACTTCAAATCACTGTGGACATGCTGCGGTACCCTATGTCTATAGTTGCCTGTAACTGTACATGAACCTTACTTATTGTGTAAAGATATTTACAGTATATATGAAGAGAACTATAAGCAGATATCACTGAGTAGAAATGCACTTTTTATGTGAGAGCTGAATTATCATGCCTCAGTGCCTCCAGCTCAGGCTTTACTCTGTGCATGCCTGGTTTCCTCACGCAGGACTGACTGTCACAATCCATCTATATAACCATTACGCAGGACCCCGCACAGAGCTCTTCGTTTCACTTGCCTGATTAAAATAGGCTGATTAGCACGCTACCATTCCAGGAACACAGCGCTCACTTGATGGAAGCTGTGACACATACGCATAGTTCAAATACATTACGAAGGGCGTGTGTTCTTCTTCAATCTCTCTCTCGAGAAAAAAAAGGATGCCTTGAGATTCTAATGAAGGTCTGGTGAGGTTCTGTCAAACACCTCTGTAATTTGTCTCTAAAGCCATGATGGGCTGTACCATACTGTGGCTGAAGTGGTCCACGGACACACAGAGTCTCCTGGCTCCTGATGAATCATTAGCTCGGGGTGTGATTGGCTCAGTAGGAGCAGTGTTGCCACACACAGAGTACTCTCTAAATTAAAAGGAGCATTTCAGTCAGCATTAGTGGAGAGATAATGATGGTGTAGCACAATGTGGATCTTATTCCACCATAGGGATTTAGAGTTGGGACACTCCGGTACTGTGCTGCACCTTAGCAGGTGGCACTGGTATGTGTGAGGATGAGGACGCAATACATTGTTCTGGCCATATTAATTGCCATTTGAGAAGCTGATATTAGAGGTATTAGTATAGCAAATGTGGTGGCAGTCCTCTCAAGTATGCCAGCCGCAGTGGCGAGGCATTTCAGGACAAAGGAAGGTTGGCGAGGGAGAGGAAAGAGTGAGAATTGATCAAAAACGGCAGGTGAAAAGGAATGCGAAGTCATGTTGCTATAGCAACTAGCCATGCAGCCGAGGATAAAGGCTGGAGTTGCATGCAGTCCCTTTCTCTATCTCTCCCTCCCTCTCTCTTCCCAGAAATATGAGCAGATCTGCTGCTTGACCATCTGAGCAGCTTCCTTATGCTCTTGGTGAACCGATAACATGTCAAGTATACTGTCCATCTGACTGTGTCATCTCACATTTACTCATGAGGAGCGGGGGAGCACTTTAATCCCGCTGCAATGTTTTTCTTGTTGCCGAAGCTAGAGAGTGCGATCCATTCCAGGACAGATCACATGCTAACCTTCCCATTTGTATGCATGAGACAATGTTGCTGCCTATATCATTTCTAGAGGCAACTGCCTGCGTTATTGAATAATGGAGCCAAGAACACTGCTGGTTGCTACAGCAGCAGTCAGGCTTGGAAAAATATTCTCACTGCGGCATGATGTATCTGTAGGACGGATAATACTTACACTAATACTAATAGTAACAATAGTCTATTCTTGGGATAAAACAGACTCTGGATGCACCTGGCTTAGAGAGGCTGTTTTCAGTAAATGAGCCTTGAATGATTTGGGGGCCTACAAGAAGTCAAACATTTAGATTTAGTAACCCTGGAGGCTGCAGAGATGTTTGCGTAACATTTTGTTTGATGCCATCTGTGTCCATATTTATGAGTTGAAAGAGAAGCAGCCACATAAGCATAAGCAGTGAGGCTGCAGTAATGACCGAGTCTGTGGGCTCCTTAATGAACAAGTATATGTTCGTAGACTCACCAGTTAGCGGACTGTCACCTCAGTACGAAAGTGTTAACGTATGGCCTCCTGCACTAAAATCCCCAACATGAATCTGATGGCCTCATACAGTCAGACTTGGTTTGGCCACCCACGTACCATTAGTCCTGTCAGGCCTTCAGGCCCAAAACATACCAAACACAGATTATTATTCCCTGTTGCTTCCTCCTCTGAAACAGAGGGTGACAGCTGCCATAGAGGCAAAGTAACAAAGCCACTGGCATGCTTTTTTGACTCTGTTTTTTTCCATTTGTCTGTCTGAAGGGTGAAAGCAGGGGGAAGTCACTAATTCACTGGCCCCTTACAACAAATAGTCATCTCTTCACTTCCTTCTGTGTGATCAAAAGACACTTCAACCCATATAAATAAAATGCCTCGCTCTGATTTAAAAAGCTCAGGGTGAGTTCAAAGATTGGAAAAAACAAGTGCCTGCTGCATAAAAAAAAGCCACAAAGCAGTGCACGGACCCGAGCATGCCGCATAAACACCAACCTGTTCTTATTACTAAGGTAATTGACTAAGCTGACCTGGCAGCCATCTTGTTTAGAGACATCTGCTGAGGAATCCTTTGATGTGCCTGAGCAGTGATGGCAGCCCCCCCATCCCATGAGCCCCTCTGTTTCTTCCTCCCCGCACATTGTGCCTCCCAAATATCAAAGGCTCCCTCGCTCTCTCCCTCTGCACCACCAACGATAATGAAATTAAGTGAATGTGTGACAAGCTGCAGTGATCACGTCCAAGAGGAGTCCAACTCACGCCTGGGACACGGGAAAGAAAAAGGTGGAGAATGAGAGTAGATGATTAAGACATGGGGTAAAAAAGGGAAGAAGGAAGAATTATTTCAAACTCAAAGAGTTGCTCACTGCTTTAGTGTAAATGGAGCACAAACCAACCTCACAAGGATGAACAAATTATTTTTTGTTAACACAGCACAATAATTAGCAACCCAAAAGAACTAAAATTGCAATTATTCTTAGTTGACTGGGCAGCACAGAGGTCTTGAGGCTAGGCCCAGCTGTGATAAAGAGCTGCTGAGCCAAGGTCCTGGGTGCGCTAAGCTAAAAAACTAGCGGTCTGATGACCAATCGGGGAGGCAGCTGTGGAATAGGAGGATGAGGGGATTAGGATGTGTTGGGCTTAATAATCTAGACATCATGGACAAAGATGACAGGGTGGGGAAGGAAGAAGACGATACATGGCAAATGAGGAGGGATCAGCACTGTGTAAGTAGAGGTCCAGGGATTACTGGATGGAGGTCACAGAAAGCTCTCACTCTCACAGATTCAAGCATACATGTAGAAATCTCTTTCTTAGAGACAGACATGGAGCACGGAGCACATGGACTGAGCTCTGAGGGCAAAGACTTGACTTGACAGCCCCTGAGAAATGAAAAAAATATAAAATCAAAAGCACCACTGGTGAGGGCTTTTTGTTTTAAGCATTCAAAGAATATATGGGGCTACATGAAAACCTTCAGCTGATGGATCATGAATTATAAGGTAAAATAGGAGAACATAAGGGCTTCTATTTTTGTAAGCTGGGGGCTTTTATGTCCCTTAGCACAAGTCTGAAGATGCATTATTGAATAATAAAACCATAAAGGCCATAAGACCAGAATAATGCATTCGGGGAGTTAAAATGGTGGAACATGTCCCTACCATCATCTGAATAGTGCAACATGTACATCTACAAGAAATGGCAACATCTATTCAAATCAATCTTGAAGAACAAATAAGAACAGCACAGAAACACATCTTCAACAGACAGATCTGTTGTAGTCTTTCATTGGAATTAAAAAAAAAAAAGCAGTGTGATGAAATATGAGGTTTATTTCTAACATTTCCAAACTTCTTTGTGCCCATCAAGAGGGCTGTTGAGTGTGGAGAGGCACAGACAAATCATGTTACATTGTTATGTGCACAAAATCTCTTTAGCTCCCAATTTCATCAAACATCTAACTGACAGACACAGCCAAGTCAGCACAATGATCCAATAAACATTTTCATATGTTTGTACTGATGGTGTTTGTGATTCCTAATGCATGTCAAACAAATATCCTCATAAATTCATTCACTCATGGATGTAATTTTTGTTTGTAGGTATAGATTTTCATCAAACTTTCCACTAAAAAGCAGCTAAACACAACCATAATTGATTTCCTTAGGTGGCTTTGGGTGCAGCACAACAAGCTGTGAACACAACATTAACATATTATCATCATCGTTAGTGCACCTTTAAAGAATTTTTACCTAAAAGTATGAAAGTCCTTAACTGAAGATTTGAAGCGTCAACTAATAAATGTAAATCAAAGGTCCAAAGGGGGAAACAGTCAAACAGTAAAATATCATCTTGTCAAGACCCAAAAATTAATAAAACTTCTGTAAACTGGGGATTCATGGAAACAGAACATCCTCTAATCCTGCTTGCTGAACATAAAACATCAAACACTGAGAGCGCCTTGAGAAATCCTCTGTATTTACGCTGCGGCACATACAACACCAATCCCAGAGCTCTCCAGTTAAGTTGCTCCATTTCCTGTGTGACAATAGCTAAATGGGCTCCTATTGAGGATCGAGATGGGACATGGGGCAAGTGGCACGTCTCTCCGCCGCCTGTGGAGGGGCCCGACTGACAGATGGTTTATTTCCATTTGCTGAGGATGCTGATAGGCTCTCTGGGCCGTGGCAAAATGGGAAATACTATTCATAAAGGCATATCAGCCCCAGACACTCGCCTGACTGAGAGTTATGCAGACATGTCAACTAAGCTGTTGTCAAAGAGAAAGAGAGAGACAGAGAGAGAGAGAGAGAGACAGAGAGAGCGTCATAGTGAGGTGTTGTAGCACTGCGAGCTAAGTGGTCGGCCTAGCCAAAGGCGACACTATACTCTGGGGACTGGTGCATGAAATTCATACCCAGAGGCATAAATATTTGATTGTGAGATTATACTTTACATCTATACGTCCACTTAGCTGGGCTGTGTTTAAGTGGTGGGCTGAAAGGTAATGATTGAGTAAGATGGCATAGAGTGGCTGCTGTGGGGCGTGTGAGTGGCATCTGATTGCTTCCTGTGAGAGCAGGAGATAAAATTATGTAAAATGATTAAAGATGCACCTGAAATATGAATGTAAGTAGTTATAAGTATCGTCAATTATTAAATGAACTTAAATCATATGCACGACGCTGAACTATTTGTGCATTCATGCTACCATCTCTTTGACATCTCTGGTATAATACAGTGTGTGTGTGTGTGTGTGGTGTGTGTGTGTGTGTTAAGTTCAGGCAATAATCACAGAGGCTAATAGCCACAAACACAATTATCAATCACAATCTGTCTACCTATCCATGTCTATCTGTCCTTGTCTTTCTTCCCTGTTATGTCTGTTTGATCCCTCACAAAAGACACTGTCATCAAATGAAACTATGGCATGAAAGACTCTGTGGATACATGCTACAATTGTGAATACATCAAACAGCTGTATGGGGACATACTGCACCTAACATATTGGACAATTTGGTTGATAATAAGTAATCAGGTTGTTTTGTGTGTGTGTATGACTATTTTCCCAAACAACTCCACTGATAGCCCTGCCATTGAAAATGTTCACATTACAGTGTTGCTCTTTGTGTCCCGGTCATAATGGCCCTAATCCAGTAATGCCCTTGTAGATTTATCTGTCACTTCAAGCAATGTGTGAAGGGGAGAAAGGATAAAGGGGTATGTTATTAACTAATGTAACAGTTTATTTGACTATAAATATGAGTTAATATTGGGATTATATACCTGTTCAACAACATATAAAATCTGAATTTCACTTTTTGGCATGCAATGAAGAAGATCTTGGTGTCTCTTGAAAAAACAGGCCTCAAATTGCCCCGTGGATGTTTAAGATGAAGTGAAAAACAATACAAGCAAGGCAGACCACTGCTCTCTGCATTATAAGCCTTGGAATAGATATTAAATAAAAAAAATTAAATAAATAAATAAATAAACAAATAAATAAATAAATAAAAAGGGAAAAACTTAATATCCTCTAATGATGTTCTGGGAGCACTAATGGCCGAGAACTAACAGGAAGACTGGAAAGACAGCAAAAGCTAAAACTTCATCACCAGTTCTGGCCATTTCACTATTAAAGCCAGGATTACAAACGGACCATTGGGCTTCAGTGTGGTCAATCACACAAATGGGAAGATTTATAATCATTGTCGGCCTTTATAGGACAATGGCATCTGGACAGCAGGTTGTGGCAATGAATGAGAGGCACTGTGTCAGTGAGATATTAATTTTCATCAGTGGAAACATCCCTATCAATTTTGATAGCAGTGGTTAACAGGCAGTAAGCTAAAACTGATAAATCAAAGTCTATATAGTCTTTATAAAAGGCAGAGTGCAGACACATGTGCAGCTATTATGACCAACTAAATTCTGTCAATATACTGTAGTTTTAATTCATTCATAACTAATTATTATGCTGTCCTTATTGATCAAAACAGAACACTTTTTACAATGCTTGATTAATCAATAAAAATAACAGATAGTTTAATTGATAATTATCGATAGCCCTAATGGTATGTATCATCATATCTCCTGCTGGATACCTGGGTCTGTTTTACTTTGTTAATATTAAAAGTCTATAAAGTTCTTATTTTACTGTCTAATATTTTGGAGTGGACATGACCAACATCAAGTCAAAATAAACAGATGTTTAGTTCTTCGCTGATGAGAAAAACCCAGCGTTAATGGAGAGAATCTGATGAAGGGGAAAGAGAAACATTTGAATTTGCTTTTATTTTCCTTCCAGTGTGTCCCTGCCTTTCCATGTGTTCCTACTGCCTCATTACTTAAAGTTGTTCACTACACTGTATCGGTAATTTTTTTTTCATCATATAAGCTGCATCAACATTCATGATCTGAACTTCAATCTGCGCACTGAAGTTCTTATGCAAAAGCATGATGTTGGTGTCGTGCCCATCTGCCTCATTAGCAATTCCAGTGCATCCCAAATATTATGTACTCCGTGTATGTGTGTGTGTATGGTGAGTCCACCGGTGTACTGCTGGCCAGAATGAGAGTCCTGGCAATGAAGCAGACTGTGAGGGATTGATCCCCCTCCGTGCCCCTCCCCTACCTCACTCCCCATGTCCAATTACAAGGCTGTGTGTTTGATTTTCATCCAAGGCAGCCAGGCGCTGTTTCTTGGTTCTACAGAAACCTCTATCACTGGCCTCACAGTCGCCTCACAGTCCCTCTGCCCACTCATACCCACCAATTAAGCTGCTTTCTAGTTTAAAGATACAGCAATCCCACAATGCCATGCTGTACAACAGAGGATCCTCCCACACGCACACGCACACACAAATACACTGGGGTTTCCACAGCTGAAAGTGTATGTCCACATTGCTCCACCCCTCATTCAATAATGAGTTTCTCCACTGCTGCTGGCTGACTTCACCAGGGGCCAGATGTATAAACAACACGTATGCCCAAAATATATGCATTCACCATTCTCCACACAAACACTGGTATTTATAAAAGAGGAATGTGTGGTGAGGCTTAAGACAGTTCTCTAGGCTCAGCTGTGAGTGAAATAAGGAGCTGATTAAAAATAAAATGAGACATATTTTCACAGTAGAACATTGTTTGTTTAGATTTTTTGCCAATTTACCTGACTGTGTTATTATTTTTCAAATGCACACAGCAATCTGTAAAATTTCAATAAAAGGCTCAGTTATAAGCTTAACAGCTCATGAGTGATGAACTTCATCATTCCTTTTCATTCACATTACAGCATCATTTACCTGTCAGTGGTCTATTAGCTTTTTCCTCAAATTGTAAGTAGCCTTTGTAAAGTCTGCTTAAAATGAGCATAATTAAGAAAGACTTGATGGTTCACAGATACATGTGATATGTTGTTGTCATGGGCACTATAAATGTTGTGTGTTGCAACTGCTATTCTGATGCTGTTGGAGAACAACGCCGATGCAACACAATCAGTAAAACTGCATTTCTTCTTTGCCATTGTTCACACTGACAGGTCTATCGAGTGGTGGAGCTGATAGACGTATCGCTATGCAAAAGGATGTTTAAAGGCATTTCTACATCCACTTATGGTAAAATGTGGGAGTGGAAATGAGCCTTGTGTATGTGCACCCAGTTCTACAAAGATTTATAAAACAGAGTCAGGCGTATGTGCGCTTTTATAAATCTGAAGAAAAAAATTTGAATGCATATTTCTGTCTCTGTGTGGACATAGTTTTAGTCATGAATCTACACACAGTATAAAGCGCCTAGCCCCACCAGTTTTCTCTAGTAAATCCAACCAATAAGAGCCACTTTTACTTGTTTAGCCAATATAAGCATGCACACACATTAAAAAAAGTCGCACACATATTCATGAATATCACAATATCCACACACATAATCAGGGCCAAGTACACACGTGATGGCATGCCCATACTGTATAACAACTTCCCTTTAAGATGAAAAGAAAAAAGAAAAAAAAAACAGTTTTTCAGTTGGCTGGTGGTTACCTTGGCAATTAAAGACAGAGCTGAGAGAATTGTATAGCCTTCTTCAGAGACGGAGCGAGAGATGGAGAGTGTGCCGTGACGCAGAGGTAACGTGTGAGCTCGGAAAGAGAGAAACGTGACTTCTCTCTGCGCTTTATGAAATGCTAATGATTTATCCACCAGGGAAATTCCCCAACTGAAATTCTGTAGAATCTATACGAAAGTGACTGTACCCCAGCTGCAGTTTACTTGCAGAAACCGATGAATGGCAGGAGAGAAGCAGTTTGTGCTGCATTTTGTTTGTCATGTTTAACCTCAGTGTAAAGGTTTCATATTTAGCAAATATATGGATCATTTCCAACAGCCCAGACTGTAACCATGGCAATCCACATTACCTACTTGGTTATTTTTCTCTCTTGAGCCAAATGAAAACAGCTTGATAAAATGGGATGAAGCCAGGCTCTGACATACACACATGCACGTACAAATCCATGTACACAAACACACACACACACACACACACACACATAGAAATGTAGTAACAGGGGTTATCTGGCTTTTATTTTGTCTCAAGTGACAGAACAGAGGGAGAAGTCTTTGTGTATAGAGTCAATGCAACGGCTGACTGTTGTGCTGCCGGGCCAGGTGGGTATCACAGTTCTGAGGCTGGTGTCAACCACACACCAGCGAAACCACTGTAAACAGGTATATGAGTGAGCGCAAATCAATATGTGGCTTTTCATTATGGTCCCATCTCCTGGCACAGGTCAGTTCGCAGTAATGCCAGATAGGGTGGAAATTGAGAGACTCATCAAGGACTTAGGTCTCTTCAATAACGAACCGGAGGAAAGTGAGGATGTGTCACTCCCCTGCTGATGTAGAGCGTGTGCTGTCTGCTTTTGATTTACTTTATCTGCTGTGTGCAGATTCACACACACACAGCGGTGCACCTGAACCAACGGATTCCTTTTGATGAGAAAACTGCAAATATTCAGGACAAAGTCGCATCTTTAAGACCATTAAAGGAAAATTCCTCCTTCAGATAAAGTGTTAAATCAACAGCTTGTAATACTGTAGTATATGGTATGTATTCAAAAGAGCTGTGTATTGATGTTGTAATCTACTTTTCTGTGCATCCACTTCACCTCAGTCTGTCTCATCTCTGCCTCTTCTACATGTTCTAATGATTTCCTACATTTCCCAGCATGTCTTTTGACAATCTGGAGAGAGCAGTTGTTTCACCCATGAAAAATGAATGCCCATAACTCAAGCATGTGTTTCAGATAAGGACAAATTTGTCTCCCTTTTAACAGAAAAGTGACTAACAATACATGAAGTAACCCTCCCAAATAAGCAGCTAAAAGCTTGTTAGAGAGCTACATCAAATTTAAAAAAATAAAAATAAAAATAAAATAAATAAATATAAATATAAATGTATGTATGTATATTGTTTTTCCTAATCACAATCTGCCTCAATAAAAAATAATCTCACGTTATGTTTATGTATTAAAATTAAATGAAATATTTAGACTTGAACAGTTATTTCCTACAGTGGTAATAATGCAGTGACAACCACAAAGGAAACAATTTTCAGTACATTTTTATGAAATTGGGGACAGAAGATGAAGGTCTCTGTCTTCAGCTTGGTCGAGCTTCTTTTGGCATGATTCATCTCTTTCCTTCACTTCCACTGATCTCCTCCTTCCCTCCATAAAACCAGCCATTTATTTCTCTCCGAGACCATTCATCCATTCGAAATCGTTTACCTCAGAAAACCTTGGTGCCTGCATTTTCCAACCACTGGTTTTGTAGCCGAACAGGGATTGGTGTATATAACAGGGTTTTGCTGTATAATAACAATTAAATTCATTTAGTGAATATAAATCATGCAATAATTGTATTTGTATTTTCCAATTGGCAGAATGAAATGTTCTTTCTTTGATTCTGAAACCCAACCAAAAGCAATGAAATCACTTTTTTTTTGAATTGTAAATTGTACATGTATAGTAAAATACTTAGACACAACCAAAGTTGATGGCAGTGAAATGCTAAATAAATAGTTTTTAGAAAAGGAAGGAAAACGTGTAGTGAAGTAGAACATGTATGACTAATGGTGGTCTCTTAAATTTTGTATGTGTGTGTTTCCGTACATAAGCCCCCAGTTTGTACGTGCTTTTGTCTGAGCTTCCCATCAGAACAGTATGAGTCAACAGCAAGCTTTGGGGAAGCAGAGCCCTTCACCGCTGATTATACTCTCCTGCTTTTTAATTGACAAACCCATGAATGAATACCCATCCATTATATCTGGACACCCACTACTGATACTCTAATTAGCAAGAAAATCCATTCATCAGCCCCATCCTTATATAAGCCATTGTATCCATGTTTCATTAATACGTACCTTTATTAAATTCAATTAAGTGATACATAATTAGAATCTATATTTGGAGCCATTTATATGATGGTGGCTGGTACACTGCTGAAAAATACCACTGACTCTCAAGCAGGTGATTTTAATGAGCATGGTATCAGGTGAGAAATCAAGCAAAAAATGTAAAGAACTGAGGGGGAATGGCTGGAAAGAGCTAACACAGGCAAAACAGTGGCTGTAAATTTCTGCAATACTAAACTAGTCAACAGTATTTTGCACAGTACGGAGTTTCTCCCCTCAAAGACACTGGAGTGTCTAATGAGGATTGCAATGTACGGCACCGTCCTGCTTCATAATTAATATGGTTGACATGGCAATAAAGTATTGAATGTAACCTAAACAACACCATAACGTAGGCTACAATAGGCCTATGTGTCTGTCTACTCATGTGGAGATGATACACTTAAGTGCTAAGCTACTGAAAATGCTTTTTTTTTTTTTTTTTGTGCAGCCAGAGAGCTACCTTGCCAAGTAACAAGTGCCTGTGGTTCTGTATTAGCCAGCAATCTCTCTCACTTAGTGAGCATTTCTGCTCCCCCTCTCTCTCTCTCTTTCTCCATTCACAGTAGATAAGTTGCAGAGAGGGTAGACAGAGAATAATGACGTTGAGCATGCACAACAACTGCTTCCCTAGGAGAGGGCCCTGGGGAGCATTTTGCAGTATTATGCAGTCAGCCATAACTAAAACATCATTACAACCCTTTCCACAGCCCTGACCAAGAGTACGGACTGGCTGGAGAGAGGAGATGGATGATGCATAGATGGATGGACAGACGGCTAGAGGTCGAATAATAATAATGATCTATTTTCTTGATTAATCTATACTGTTAACTGTTATACTCTGTTTTGTATATAAAATGTAAGAAAACAGTGAAATATACCAGCTATAATTTCCCCTGGTTGTTGTTAACGTTGCATGTTGCTCATTTGACCAAATGCTCTAAATCCCAATGATATTAAGTTTACTATCATAGAAAAGCATAAATTCCGGACAATATGTTGCATTTTTACTTGAAAATTATCTAAAACTAATTATTGAAGCAGCTGCAGATTCATTTTCTGTAAATTGACTGATCAATTACTCGACTAATCATTCCAGCTCTATGTATGGGTGATACTGTAGATGGAGTAACGTGAACGGTTTAATGTTTTTAAAACCAGTATCTCTAAAATCAGTTTAGTATCATGCATGTGACAAATGTTACCCATTCAGTGCATGTACTGTCAGTGCACTAACATGGAGGCCATTGCCTTCAGGTTGCTTCCTCCTGTGTGAAATCCAGTCATAAATACATAAACAAGGAACACGGTAAAGCTCTCCATGGGTGGATGCTGATTACATCTGAATCTGACGGAAGCTGAAGTGAAGTAATTAAAAAGCAGCCACTCAAACTTTCAAGTACAATCTTTGTATCTGAAGGTATAATCCTTAAGATTTTCATGAAATAAAACCTTGTTTTTGATCTTCCCTTATTTTAGCATTAGCCGTTCAATGTATTCAAATCCTGTTATATCCTCTCTATAATATTAGTCTTCGTTGCTAGCAGCAGAGTCTGTCAGTCACAAACTGTATTCAAATTACCCTCACGTGCACAGGGGATACACAGAAGATGATGCATGTTTGGTTTCTATCATTACTGTTTATAATTTTATCTCAACGACATCAGCCTCACTTCACATTTTGACATATCAGAGCTATTAGGTTAATGATAATACAAACCCAAATATTCCTTGTTCCAGTCATTTGAAATCAGCTGCAATTATTGTTGCAGTTATTATGACAAAATCCGTTTGTTTGGCTGCACTGTAAACAGATACAGCGGTCGCTCAAGGATTACAACTAGAAATATTTATCGCAACTTCAATAACTGTCTCCTCAGTCATTTCCTTGAGTTGTACTTTTGTCTCACAACCCCTTTAGTTACTATTTATGTTGGTGTATACAGTATTTAGTGCCTTTATTAATTTTTTGTATAATAAAAAATGCATACAGTATTCTAAGCTTTTAAAGTTTATTATCTATACAATTTATCTGTTATTGTACGCTGCTGTGACACTTCAATTTCTCTGCATGGGATCAATAAAATCTATCTTATCTAACAGAAGCAATAACGTTTATAATGTTTTCTAAATAAGCCTCCAGAGTGTGATCTGTCCAGAGTGAGCTGGCTATCAGTTGTCAGCTGACCTGCTGAACCTCAGACTGTGTCCAGGCAGAACTCACAAGCAATATTCAATTACGCACACGTACCAAAAAACTACTCACTCATTAAACCAGAGCGAATAAACTGAACTGACACATTAATGAGTGAATGAATACATAATTGAAAAATTGCAGTAACAAACATTTGGAGAAGTAGCATGAAATCGCTTCTGCTTGCTAACAAGAGCCCAGGCAGTTGAACATTCACAGCTCCTCTTAATAGTGCGCCATAAACAATGAGTGCTCTGACTGTCCGAGCAAACATCATTTACACTGTGGCTTATCGTTGTAATGATGACAATCAAAGCCTTACATGAAGCAAAAAATAAACCCTGACTCTTTCATCTCAATGTGAGCTAAAAAAAACAAAAAAAAAAAACAACTCCAAAACACAGCATACCACAACATCATTCTACACCTGCCAGGAAGGAAATGAACAGCTCCTCAACCCCCTCCACCTTTTGCCATCCGTCTCTCTGCATCACTCCATCTTTCAGACAGCAACAGCTTCCCTCTTGTGCTTCAAAAACAAGACATGCTCTGCCATTAAACCCTTTCTGTGCTGCCAATGGATCACTAAAACTTCACCTTTCCTTCAACTCTTGATTGCATCCCACCTCCTTCCACTGCTGACACTCCACCTCTCCACTGCTCCAAAGAGGAAAAATCTGCAGATAATTAACAATGTGGTGGGAGAGCAACATGACAACTTATGAATATGTAAATCTGAGAGTGATTCAACATGCATCCACCTCTCTATTAGTTTCTTAACAACTTTTTTTTTTCCCTGAGAATTATCCCTTTCATCTTTGCATGCTTATAAGGTGCACAGTGCAAAAATACACCCCTACAAACAAACACCCCCCGCCCCCCTCCACCCTGATGTTGTATGTAACTCCCTGTGCTGTCCTCTCCCGGGCTGTAACCCAGCCATGTAATGAAAGCTATAAATCAGCACCTTGGACAGCGCGAGGCAGCCCTGAGCTCCTGGATATACATAGTACTGGAGTCAGGCAGCAGAGAGGGGGGAGCCGCTTTCAGCACCGGGGAACAGCGGACAGCGACAGCCTTTGACATTCCTACTGTAAAGAGGCGAAAAGCCCTCCCTATCTGGAGCTGCCCTGCATAGTACTGATGACTAAACAGAGTTATTCAGGTTGTTGCACGGCTAGCTTAGCAGAGCTGTGATTCAGATGAAAGGGATGGGGGTTGGATGTGTGTGTGTGTGTGTGTGTGTTTATGTGAGTATGTGTGTGAGTGTGTAAATGAGGTCCTATCCTGATAGATGCTGCTACTGCACAGTGACAAAAAGACAGAGATAGGGAGAGAGTGACACAGGGAGAGAAATATAGAGAGCCTGAGAGATGTGCTGGGAGGAGGCGGTGGGGGGAGGAGGCGGTGGGGGGAGGGAGGGGGGGGGGGGGGTTGGGGGGGGCACTTATCCACCTCTCTGAGTGTCCCAACATGGCTCTGTGCACATTACATGCATGGGTTAAATCTATGCATTCCCTTGGAACAGATAAAAAGGGACAGCTGGAGAGGTGATGACTTAAAGCTACGCACACCTTTCAGCATGTGTGCCAACTTTAAAACACCATTCTACACACATGGGTGTTTACACATATATGTAAATCAGTAAATTTGGTAGTGGCAAAAGGTAGAAGCAAGCACAGAGACAGCAATGCTCAAGTAATCATATTAGCATGACACTTCTGGATGCGCTGTTTTGTGGCTTTAAGTCACGCTTGGTAACCTGCCCTCGATGGTTCCAATTCGTTGCACTTATAAACGGGGTCATGCTTCAAACCCGCCGCCAACCTCTTACAACTGCTGGCCATGCTCTCAGCGCACCATTGTAATCCCCCCCCACAAAAAAAAAAGAGATGCCCGCATTAAGTTAAATATTCATGTTCCCAGCGCTGGTCTATTTTTATCATTAAGCCCTCACAGGTAGGAGAAGCAGCATAGTGACTGTTCTCTCATCCGCAACCTGTCTCTCCAGTGTATCCCTGAGAGCCCAAGACTGACAACAACAGGGAGATTTGTGCCATAACACAGAATGGGAGACATGAAAGAGTAAGGAAAAAAAAGCTGAGACAAATGTAGAGAGCAAAACGGAAAAAAAGAAGGCAGTGAGGGAGTGAGCTGGGCCTTAAGAGAGAGAGAGAGATACCAGGGACTCTGATACCAGGGACTTTAAGAGCATTCATTTGACTTAACACTGTTCAAAAATGTGCAGTGCTCGTCACTTGTGCTTAGAAGAATAGGTTCAAATTCTGCCGGGGCCTGAGAAAGTATGTGCTCGCTGCTGAACAGCCGGTATAAGAGCACTCACATCACAGATCTGCACAAACCAGCGACCTACAGGTTCTCTCCAGAGAGCCTGCTGAGACTGAGGACTGGGCTGAGCGATGGGGATTGGATGGAGGGCTGATTTTGACAGCTGGGGGCGATGGGATTAGCGGCAACGCTGGGTTGGTATCTGTAATTGTGAGTGGCTGTGTATGTGTGTGTATGTGTATTACTGTATGTGTCTGTATTATTGTGTGTGTGTATGTGTGTGTGTGTCCACATGCCCATACCGCCTGTCCACACAGTGCCATATGTGGAGTGAGTATTTACATTGCCATGGAGAATGGATGAACTGTAGGATGGTTGCACCAGAAAATGCTACATACTACGTGTGCACGTGTGTGATTGCATGGTTGTGTGTGTGTGTGTGTGTGAATGAGTGCCTGTGTGTGTATTATTGCAAGTGCGTGCGTGTGCGTGTGCTAGACAAAGCTGTAATGCCCCTATGCTCACCATCCATCGTATGGAGTGAGCCCATTACTATTCCTGTCACAACAGCCTTGCAGTAAGAGCAGCAGCAGAGGAGGCAAGCAGGCCAACCACCGTACGATGCTGTAACAAACACACGCGCACACACACACATGCACGCACAAGAACACGCACACCAACTTCCAATAACCACTCACTGCCATCAGGTTGTGTGTCTAAACCTAAATTCTGTATGTTTTGTGTTTTGTGAGATATTTCTCTGTCACACATAATTACTCCTCCCTCTATTTATCTGCATATGTACAGAATCTGTGTCTTGCATTGCCATGTGAATGTCCCCGTTTATGCATATCTGCTTGTGTGTGTTTGTGCATGTGTGTGTGACTGCATGACACATCCCATCACTCACCCTGGCTTTGCGCTCCCCCGTCCCCCTCCTCTGTGTCGGTCAGGTTGTTAAGCATCCCGGCTCCTCTACGGTACTCTTCTTCAGCTGCGGTCACCGATCAGGCTCTCGGCAGCTCTCCCTGCGTTCCACGCACTGTGATACAGCCACAGAAATCGCGGGGAAGCAGCGCAGAAAATATGCCAGCCGGATCCTCCTTGCTCCTCTTCGCTCCTCGCTGCCCGTAGGACGCACGAAGAGAGGCAGCAGAAGAGAGAGAAGGATTTTTTTCCCCCTTTGTAGATCCTCCTCTTGACGTCTCTTCTCCGCTGGCTTGTAAGCGTGACTCTCTCACTCTCTCTCTGTTGCTCTCCCTCTCTCTCTCTCTTCCTTGCTCTTCCTCTTTCTGTTGCTCTCTCTCTCTCTCTCCAGAAGGGGGAGGAAGAGGAGGAGGAGGGAACAGGGAAGCTGCAGGAGTTTGGTGGATGATGGAATGCCTCAAAGCTGCACACTTGCTCTCTCCCTCCGTCCCTCTTTCCTTCTCTCTGTCTCTTTTTTGCCTTTCTCACTCCTGATTTGGATCTCACCCACTCATAGATATAAAAAAAAACCACTCACTCTCCGCTGCTCAGATGATGTTGCTCAGTCATTGCAGCCGCCAAACTGATTGCATATTCAAACAATAGTGCGATTTCTTCTGTATCCATTCCTCCCCTCCCTCCCTGCCTCTCTCCTCTCATCGCAGCTGTCAGACAGAGAGGTGATTGGGGAAGCAGAATTGATGCTGTTAGAAGAGCGAGCAGGCGGTAGCCTCACTGCTCTGATGTTTTCTGTCCACAGAGGTACATTATGCATCGGCTTCTCCTCCTGTCGGCTTTGTAATGAGCCGCCGCGCTCACTTTCTACTTTAATGTCAGATGCAAATAGAGCCTCTGTTTCCTTCAAGGGATGAACAAGCCCTATCAACATCATCTGTATGCAGTTATGATAAACATGGAGAGCCATGTACTTGCACGCACATGGAAAGACACACAGTCTCAGCATTAGGGTGCATTAGCAAGTGGTTCTGCAGATGCAAAATTGCAAACACACACTTGCCTTTGTGCTCTCTGTTTATATGCAGCTAACAAAACAGAGTGTGGTTCTTGATCTTTTAATTTTTTTTTCTCCTTTAGCATGTGGAGATATTTGGTTCCAACCGAGAGGACCTGCATACTGTATGGCGGCGGCACAGTATTGAAGCCTCACTGTCAGTTAGACTGGTCTCAATTGGATCCACGCAGATTCGTTTTGATCTGGAACACTGTGTACCATGAATAAAAATGTGTGCAGTATGAAGATGCTCTGATTCTGTGTATGTGTGTGTGTCCGTGTGTGTTTCTATGTCCCAGCAGTTGTGATCCAACACCAGAGATATGAAAGCAATTAATCTTGGTTTTAGTCATGGTAGCGCTGATGCACTGAATAGATTTCAACAAAAAGAAAAGGAGGGAAAATATAACTACATGCTCGGCTCCAGCGAATAAATTTATTACCAATGTCTCAAACAAAACCGGGTTTGTCAAGGTATAATTACCTTGACAAAGAACCAATACCTTGAAGCTTGGCAATAAATTTCTTCACTGAGCTCTGTGTACAGATACATTTCTCTCTCTTTGTTCATTACTACTCACACCATAGCCACCAGTTTGTTTGTCACAACAAAAGACACGCACAAATTGAAGTATGATATCCATGGGAGGAGCGATTTTGCATTTACCAAGCTGAAACACTGAGGTGGTTAAGTTGTGTCCTGAATGACCTGCTCATCATTGTTTAATGTAGTTTATAGTAGGTGTAATTTCAAGAGTGCAAAGTGATGCTTAAATGTGCACAGCCTACCATGAAATTTAGTTCATTGTTTGCTACGCTGGTTCTTGCAACGATCAGAATGGCAGAGACTTTTCTTATTTTTTGAATGACATTGAGTTAAACAGACTCTTAATTCAGTACTTTGTAGAAGCAATTACAGCCTCAAGGCTTCTCTTCAAGCTTTGCACACCTGGATTTAAGCATTTTATCCCATTCTTCCTGGTGGATCTTCTCAAGCTCAGCCAGACTGGATGGGACTAATCTATCTTCAGGTCTTTCTGCAGATGTTCTACAGGGTATGAGTTTGGGCACTGGCTGGGTCACACAAGGACAGTCAGAGACTTGTCCTGAAGTCATTCCAGTTTTGTCTTGGTTGTATGCTTCGCGTCATCGTACTGAAACGTGATGTGTTGCCCCAGTCTTAGGTCACGTGCACTCCAGGACAGGTTTTATTCAAGGACCTCTCTGTATTTGGCAGCATTCATCCTTCTCCCTGAACAAGGCCCTTCTCACTGGGTTGCTCAGTTTGGCCAGACAGCCAACTCTAGACAGAGTCCTGTTGGTTTCAGACTTATTCCATTCCAAAATTGAGGCCACTGTGCTCCTGGGAACACTCAGAGCTTTAAAAATGGTTTTATACCCTTGTCCAGAGGTATGCCTTGCCACAAAATTTTATCACAGAGGTCTACAGAGAGTTCCTTGGACTGCATGGCTTGGTTTTTGTACTGATGTGCAGTGTGAATTGTGGGACACAGGTGTGCGCCTTTCTAAACTATGTCCAATCAGTTCGCTTTACCACAAATGGACTCCAATCAAGTTCTACAGGAAAATTAAACTGGATAAACCTGACCACAATTTGGACAGCCACAGCAAAAAGCCTGAATCTTTATATAAATGAGAGGTTTCGGTTTTTGATTTTTAATAAATTTTGGTCATAACAGGTTACTGAATGTAGACTGAAAGGCAAAAAATTCAATTTTATCAATTTAAAATTAAATCTAAAACACAAAATATATACAAAGTGAAGGGGTCTGAATATTTTCTGAATCCAGTGTAGATGTAGTACTGATTCATACTGAACATCTTCTGTAAACAGTCCTGCCCTGCAACAGTCAGTTAATCATCTACTCCACAATGACTGGCCATTACTGCTGTTGTTTGGAAGAGTAGTAAATGGTTAACTTAATTTTGCGTTGTGAATACCAAGCTTCTGTTAAGCTACATCCCTACATACAATAGTATGAAGTCTACGCAGCTATTTTTGTCCTTCACCTATTTTTGTTGAGTTGTCCATAATGTAATAAAGCACCATGTTATGGTGGCAACTAACACTCATTTTCATAATCAATTAATCTGCCAAGTATTTTTTTTTTATTAGTGGTTTAATCCTTTTGTCTATGAAACATAAAAAAATGCTTTCAGCCTGTTCAGACAGACAGCACAAGCAGGGCTGCTACACTCACATGTAACATACTTGACACTTCTACACATATCAAAAGCACCCTTTTCATCCGGTGATCTATTTAAGCTCACTCCACTGACCTGCCTGAGGTGCTGCTGTTACACCACCACACCACATCTTCAATGCAGCTGCTTACATATAGGATTTAATCAGCCCACATCCACTCCTGCACAGACATAGCAAACTAAGTTATTAGTCCCGGTGGTGTGCGGTTATCACCACTACCAATCTCTCTGTGTGCAGGTTTAAATGTCACAGCCTGGGCATCAAACTGTACTGTACAAACTCTGAACTCAGATATCGATATAACCATTCCATGTGAGATGGCTGACTGAAATGAAAACTTATTTTGAACACGGCCAAACCAGCTGACGTTAGCTAACAGACTGCCAAATCTCTGCAATATTTTTGATTAAGACGCAAACAAGGTGGGCAAAGAGCCAACTGTAATTTTGAGTAATTTGTTGTTTTACATAGTTGAGCAATGTAACATCTTGTCTGACAACCCTGACACTGAAATGGTGCTTTGTCATAACACAGAGCAGTAATTTGCATTTTCTACATCAAAAGGTTCTCAGCAGCTTTTCAACATACTTGAAAAGCTGTGCATCCCACCCATGTAGCTCAGTACTTAAGCTGCTGACTCATATATGGTTCCATCAAGTAATGCAAGTATGAATTATTTACATATAATGCTAGGGCATAGCATAAAACCTCTATTATATAATCTGCTGTTGAAATAGTCCTAAACTCTCAGATCCTAAAAGACACATACATTTTCAGTTTGTCTGTTGTGGATGCTTTTATTTACAGCTAGCACAAAAAAGACAGCTGGGAGGGGAGGGAAATGTTGAGGTTTGTGGAGAGGAAGAAGAGAGAGAGAGAGAGAGAGAGAGAGAGAGAGAGAGAGAGAGAGAGAGAGAGAGAGAGAGAGAGGGATCGATAAACCATCTAAATAAATCAAGGGACAGATGTAAACATGTACTCTTCAGAAAGATGATGGAAAAGAGATGTGTTTACCTTAGGATGTCTGTCCACTGCAATAATCAGCCAGTCACCACCGCATTTATACCAGTCTGTTAAAATATTTAAAAAGGAATCACCATTCACCCACTGTATTCTCACCAGGCAAGATTTTCAGAAACACCCACTACAACAACTGCTACAGAAAACATTATGGCATCTGCAATATTTCAAAACATATATATTGTGTTGGAACTCAAAATGTGTTGATTTGACACCAAAACTGTAGTTTTAGCACCATTTATGTCCAAATATATGATGGATGACATGAATATATTGTGCTCCAGGGAAAAGAGAGGTAGAAATATAGGAGGACGACAGCAGACATGCACTGAGTGCACTGGAGCAGAGGGACCTGCTGGCACAGCATCTGTTTTCCAATAGAGACTGAGCAAACAGAAAGTTCAGTTAGAGTTTTCAAAATCAAAGACAATTTATTGACAAACGCCAGATCAAGTCATTATAGAGAAAATTGTTATCAAAGTTTAATGCCAAAACCAGATTAATGGCAAAAAGTTGTTAAAAAGTTATTTCAAGCAACAGTAGTTGGAGGTAAAACTTCAACATTCAGTGCACTTTCAAATTTAGTTTTCCATCCAGGGATTTACAAACAGCACAGATTCAATAAAACCGATCTGAGGTGAACGTGGCTGGCTTAAAGAGCGTTTCAAATAAAACTGAGCCTAATTTAACTTTATTATCCAAGAAAAGGAAATTCACTGGTCAGATGTACAAGTAGTGGTAGAAGAGGATGTGCTTCTCCTGTTTTCTTCTGATGCAGAGCATACCGTGCTGCTGCAGTGGTTCATTTCCTTCATAACTCGTATATCAAAGGTTTCTGAGATCATTTCAAACTCTGCCATTTACTCTGTTTTCTTTTTTTTTTTTTAATTCCATTCAATTCAAGCTATCAGAAAATCTAATTAATGCAATTCAATTTTCTGTGGGCACTATTCTGTGCATGTACTGCTGACTCACATCTGAAGGCTTCGTATTTCTTAAGCAGCATGGCTTACTGACAACTTAAGTGTCTTGTCTACAAACAGGGGCCTGTTATTGGATTAGCTCAAACTCTTACAACAATCAGACACTGCCAAAAGCAACTCTATGGCTATAGTATGGAAGGTAGAGGTAGTGTTCCTTATCTGTGTGAGCTGGCATTCATGTTGGAACATACTTGTGTGCATGTGAAGTTTAGTTGGTATGCCATGAACACACACAAGAATTTTCAAAAGTTTTCAAAAAGGTTTTTGAAACAAAAAGAAAAAATCTACTTTATTTTCAAGGGTTCAAATATAGGCTCCATTAAATGTCATGAACCAATGGGACAATCTTTGTTGAGTAATGTTTTACTTGACAGAACCTTGGTCATTTTGACCTGCTACGCTGCACTCAAGAGCCTACTAATGAAGAAGAGGAACTAACACACTGCAAAAACATTTAATGATGGCATGCCATGGTCAATAGAAATTAATTTGTGTTTCTGAGCAGGGCTTCCTGACCTCTGCTTACCTTGTGTCATCAACAGGAGCAGAGAGGTGGAGAGGAGATGGGGGCTGCCTTTAAGAGATACATGGAGTAAATGGATGTGAGCTGAGTCATAAAACAATGAGAAGGATTTGTGGTGTATATTATTTAAGTAATACATACAGTAAAGTACAGAATGTTGAATACAAAACCACCTTCGTATTTAAAGGAATAGTTTGACATTTTGGGAAATAGGCTTATTTACTTTTTCACCAAGCGTTAGATGAGAAGATTAACACTGCTCTCATGCCTGTTCGGTAAATACGAAGCATATTTTCCCACTGCACAATGGTGAGTGGCTCTAGGAACTTGTGCTGTTATAAGATGAGTAAAGCCAGAGAAAACCGTGTCAGTAGCAGAGCCTCAACTCCCCATGTGTTGTGATGTCCTGGACTCCTGCCAGATCATTATGGTCTGTCTGAGCACCTCGAAACGTTGACAAGGGCATGCAGCATTTTACAGCACCCAGCAGCCGAAAAGACAAAAGCCCTGGACGCAGAGTTAAACTTCAACTGGACATACAGGAAAAGACACAAAGACAAAACTAAACAAGAAACAAAAATTGCACGGAAGCTTAAGTCGGTTCACTGTGACTCATCTCCAAGAGTAGAGAAGGCGTCAAAAGTTTTGAAATGAAACTGCATCTGTAATATGCTCACTGAATTCCCTCAGTGTCTGAAATTAAAAAATATTTTGAGTGCGAGAAGGCATTTGCGCTTAAATAATGCAATACAAGGATTTTCTTAATCTGTCAAAAATCTCAGCCGGAAAAGACTCAGTCAGCATTTGTGTTCGACACATCTAAGCCACCAGTTTCATCCCAAAAACTGTGACGTTCACAACAGGCTTGTTTTTGCCTCAGAAAAAAACGCTTTGGGTTAATCTGGACTATTTTACAATGATGTTATGTGAGTGGAGTTACTGGTGAATCAGCCACAAAAAAGCCCTGGTATGTCAAATCTTTGCTTGATGATGGTTGCAATAAATCTAATTGAAGCCACATTGTGATGAATAATGCATTTTGGTTTTCTGTTTGAGCCATTTTGGGAATGAAATATGGAAACATTAAAATTACTTCCATACAGATAATGTGAGGCTGATGTGCACAATGTTATTGCAGAGCACTGGTGAAACAATTTGAGAATGTAGTTTGTTAGCACAATACTCAAGCACTTCTGTTGATGAGTTCAGCTCGATTAGATTTCCCATGTGTCTTATTCTCTCTCTCGACTGTAAATCTGATCAGGCTCTGCTCGAAGAACTGCCTAATATCCTCCTACGGTGAGCCGGAGGACAAACACGAACATATACATATGCACAAACACTACAGGATATAGAAACTGTGCTAGGATGGACCCAAGAAAATTACATGGTAACCGTATGAATTTAGCCCTGGTCTCCTGAGTGGTAATTTACAGTAGGCTGTGGATGATAATGGATGTTATCCAGGAGAGGCTGGTTGAATTCCATCTACTGCTGTCCATCAGTTTACCTGATGCTGCCCAACAGAATAACACGTTTACACCCACTGTGTGAATTCTCTTTATTGAATCAACCCGCTTTTTTAAAATCTGTCCTTCACAAACAAATCTAATCATAGCTTTGTCCCTTGCACAAAGCTAATTTTGAAACACAAAAGCAAGAACGCAACTCTGACCGTCATCATGGAAGATGAGTGGGAAACATTATGGAGGGACAGAGAGAAAGAGAAGGGCAGAAATCAATTCAGCACAACTGTGGAAAACTTTTGAAAGCTCATATTCGTCCCCCAGTCTTTGTTAGCTCTGGGTGATGGGATGTGTTACATAACAACGTAATATATGGCTCAGCAAAGCAGAGGAGTCTACTACATGTGTATGGTGTCAGATATTTGTTAAGTGTTGAAACCTGCAGGGCTGGCAGAACCTCTTGGCCCTCAGAGGGGTTGTCGAGTAATTAATCTGAGAATAGCCGAGGCAGTCCTGAGAAACGAGCCCCCACTTCTGACAGGGCTTTGATTGCAAGACAGACATCTGAAGATGTAAGGGAGATTCTTGTAGCCTCGACAGGAAGAGCGAGGAGATCAAAGTGGTCCGGTGATGTTCCGACACAGCAGAGGCGGGTTTTTGTTTGCTCTAAACATGTTTTATCTGATGAGGCTTGCCGGCCAATCTCAGAGCGCTGTCTTTCTAATCACCTAATCCTTCCGCAGCAGCCTCTGGCTCTCTGAAAAAAAAAGTGACAAATACTGCGGTCATCAACTCTCTTTTCATGCTGAGCGTGTTAAAGGTAGTGTACTTTATGTGGTACAATGGTACAAACATAAACAAAAGCTACGCAAAAGTTATCTGCATTCATATATGCCTGTCAGACAAGTATATTTTTTCAATATTCTGAATTTCAGAGTTTTCTGAATTTCCAGTTTGTTTTTTAATGTGCAAAAAAATGCATGAAAACAAGTGCAAAGAAACTGTCCTATGGTAGTCTTTAATGTCTTCAGATATATTGAAATTAATGTTATTTCAATTATAATCATGTTAACCTTTGTAACCTTCTCTGCTAGATTGGAGGTAGGGAGAGCGAAGGATCATTCTACAGCAGGACAATGATTCAGAGCAGACCTTAAAATCCAGCATGAACTACATCAACAAACACAAGCTGAAGCTTTTGGAACAGCACTCACACACACATCCCCCGACCTGAACAAAAATCTGTCTGCAGATCTGCAGTGTGAAAGACAACCTAAAAATATCTCAGAACTTGAAATGATCTGCAGGAAGAGAGAGTGAAAATTCCTACGTCAGGAACAAAAAGAATCTTAGCTGACAACAAAAAGCATTGAAAAAGGTCTGATATCTGTCAAAGGGGGTGTTCCTAAGTAAACTCAACAAAATATGAAATTTGCTCTGTAGTGCCCAACACTTTCGCATACAGATGTCAGTCTCATACAGATATACAGCCAGCAGGTGCACTGGGCTCTGACCCAGCTCCTTCCTGAACTGTGAGTGAAACGTAACAAAAGCTGACTGACATCCCAGTTCTCACTGATAAAGATAAACAGCTTTTTTTCCCCCGAATCTTCATCCTGCACACAGAACGCATCAAATAAATATCAGCCACTTACTGCAAATTCACTGCTAATGATTACCATTATCAATATCGGTATCAATCAGGCTATAATGTATTGTATCATCAGTTATCATGTGCAACAGTGATAGTATGGTGTTAGTTTTCCTGTGATTCCACTACTGTTGAAGATTTTGTAGCATATGTGTGTAGCTTATCTGTGTGTGTGTGTGTGTGTGTGTGTGTGTGTGTGTGTGTGTGTGTGTGTGTGTGTGTGTGTGTGTGTGTGTGTGTGTGTGTGTGTGTGTGAGTGAGTGTGAAGGGAGTGAGACTCTGACATCTTCCCACATTAAAAAGGTGAACCTGACAGAACTATTGAGCTGTGGCGGCAGGCAGTCCACGCTGAAACCCCTGGAATGTCAGATAAAGACGTAGCAGGAAGAAAAGCAGTGGTTAGATGCACCTTGAGCACGAAAGAAAAAGGCAAACAATAGCGGATAAGATGCACTGAGAGAGAAGAGATATGTTTCAAGTGCTTCAGGACTGAGTGTTACACGAGCTGCAAAGTATAAATCTATGCGAACACAGCAGGTTGGTGTGTTCGTGGATGACCATGTCTCTACTTCCATCCACACATCTCCATTTCCCTGTATATCCACCAGCACTGCATTAATTCACCCTCTTTTTTTCTACTTATTCCATTTAAGCCACTGAGGAGGAGGAGGAGGAGGAGGAGAAGGAAGGAGGATATGACCCAGTTTTATTTCTTCCAAAGAAAAGAGATGAAGCATCAGAGAGAGAGAAAAATGAAGTGAGAGAAGAAGAAGAAGAAGAGGAGCGGGGAAGCGGGGAGCATCGGCCTAAATGAGAACAGAAATTAATGGGGGCTCATTTCCATGCATGGCTCTACATCTTCTGGCCTGACCGCAATGATCACCACCCCAGTCTGCTCAAACCAAAATATCAAGGCAATCTATCGTCTGAAAACTGTTTACATACAAGACTCATGTTTAATTGGTACACATTAAAAACAAAACATGGCTATGTATGCCTGTGTATGCCTAATTAAATAATCCAGTGTCAGTTTTATAAAAAGAACCGCTCAAACAGCCCTTCAACAGTGCATTAATAAGCTGGTACATCATGTCAAGAACACCAAGGTACTACAGGCAATTCCTTCCTTAGAGCAACATACTGAAGGTTTTCGTAGGCTGCTCATGTAAGCTGCTTTAGAGCACAGAACATCTGTTTACGTCAGAGAGGAGACACTTGACTGAGATAGAAAGGGGGCGATTTATCCAACGTTGCACAAATCAATGTTTGGTTCAGGCTTCACAGAAACATGATCAGAGGGATTATCTTTAGCAAGGAGCTGCTGCCGTATTTGGCAAATTTGTGGAAATTAAATGCAGTGGATGTGTGTTTAAAAGAACAAAGAAACTTTCACAACTGGAACAATAGCCCTTTTACATCTCTGATGAATTTCAGCCGCCGATTTGCTCCTGCCTCAAGAGGAAAAAATACATTTGAAAAGGAGAAAGTGTCTGGGTTTTTGTGTTGTAATGTATGAATTTAGTGCTGTTGTGTAACATTTAACAATGTTCTGCCTTCAGTTCTAAGGTAGAAAAGTTTTAAAGGGTTGCCGTGGGCTTAAAGGTGTGTGGGCTTTGAGATTTTTATAGACTTTCTTCTGAGGCTGCCACTAATTTTGTACACACACACACCTACAAATACAAAATAAACTTTCAACTCCTCTGAACAGAAAGGCTTTTTTTGGTGTTTGGCTGTTGGCACAGAATTAAACTCTAGTCTGATATTCAACTTAAATCTTAAAGTCCTGATGCAAGACATTTTGAGACACAGACGCCTTAAAGGAGACTGCACGACACCAGGAAGTTCTTTACTCCATTCACTGCTCATTAAGAGTCAGTACCACCATAATCTTATCAGAGGGGTCTGTCTACACTTAAATTTATAAAAGATTAATAAATGTCTGCAGACCTTGGCAGACAGGTGTTACATTAATAATGGCTGCAATCCATTTTAATGTGCCTGAGCCAGGTCTCTGCCGATGTGCACGCTGGCTCATTGGCTTGCCTGGCTGGCACACCTAAATGGAATGGAGCCATCATTAACATTGTTAGTTACACTTGTGTTTTTCCAGCTAGAACAAGTGCAAATGTGAGCTGTGAAAACTTTCAGTTAGAGGGAGTTGATTAAAATTTAAACGTCACAAACGTCTCAGCTCATTGTTTTAATTTTAGGATGAGTACATTTACTGTGTCTGAGTAGGGCTGAGTCTGAGCCCCTCACAACAACCCTATAGTTATCAGTTTCCAGTGATAAAGTGTTTATAGGCTAAAGAGACAGATATTATCCTCAGGAGTTAAAGACTGAACCAGGGCTAAAAATAAAGGAAGTGAATACTATGTGAAGTGAGGATCAGTAACCTGACTTATTTTTTTCAGCTTAACAAAAACAAGTCAGAGTAAACGCTAATGTTGTTCTGTGCTCAGTAGGCAAGTGTTCGCTAACAACTTTTTTTTTTTGACGTCTGATCGCCCCCTTCTATCATGTGTGCGATATCAAACAGACTTTTTCCACATTAAATAATGTCTGTCACCTTCCCAGAAGCAGTTACTACAGACTAAATCCCACAACACCACCATCACACTCAGCAGCACATGCAAAAAAAAACGTTTTTCATGACAAAGGAATTTCATATAAAAAGCTAAAACATTTACACAAAGCGTTAATTAATTTTCTTCTTTGCTGGTTTCTTTGATTTAAAGCTAATAAGTAACCTAAATCCAAACAAAGTGATGGGTGGGCTCTGCATAACTGGGACAATTTGTGGGGGAAAGTTTTTTTGTGTCAGAAAATTAACAGTATGTTGGAGAACAGGTCTTTGAACACAACATCAAATAGTGCTAAAAATGGAATATGTAAATGTAAGAGTATCCAACCGTACATATTTAGCAGCCAGGTGTGATTTCTGTCTGGTTTGTAACGCACTATTTCTCATAAAAAGACACAGGACACGAGGTCCAGGTCTAGTGAGCTTTAAAAAAGGCCATCGTTTATCTGCTCTGCTCCTGTGCAGCTGTACAAACTTATGGGGCATGCACAAACAGGTCACTGATTATGAGATTAAATTGCAATTCAATCCTTTTTTTTTAAATGAAAGGGAAAAAAATGTACAAGCTTTTTTTTTTAAAAAAATCCTAAAAGATTAAATTATGCCTCTATTTTAAAATGTCTTGCTTTGATTCTGACAAGTCTAAGAAACTTTTTCTTCATAATCCTTCATTCATGTGGTTTATGTGCTTAAAACCACAGCTCACAAGATATGCGTTCCTCATGAAAGGTCACCTCATTACTGTTCCCACATTAAGCAATCTGATGTCAATTTTATGCCACATTGACCTTTGTTTCTATTTCTGACTGTTCTGAAACAGTGAACCTATAGGCAAGTCGGCACTAAGATGACATTTCCACCAAAAATACTAATCTGCACTCAGGGAGGAAAAACACTCAGGCGCTGAATGGGTAGTTAGTAGAGTAAACCATGTTCTGTATTTATGCCAGTTACAGTCACACAAGCTATTTTCCCCACCAATCTGCAGCCCTTTACAACCAGTATGGTCACGTTGCCACATGGATGGATTATTGACAGGCACTCGGCAACTGTTCATATTGCTTCCAGAAAATTGTCTGCGGCTGAATGCGTGGCGAAGGGCTCAACACTGGGTGCAGCATTGACAGAGAGCAAATACTTAACCACCCAACAACCCTTAATCATGGGATGAGATGAGACGGACAAAAATGGTCTTGGACACCAGTGAAGCCAAAAGCTGTCATCTGTCTGGGTTTGTGTTAATGCAACATCCCAAAATAAACACAGGAATGTGCTGAACCTGAAATATGGCTTTTGAAGAGTTACTTTTATCCAGCTTTCATACCTTTCTCAATGCGGATTCAAGTGGAACAGAAGAAAGAATGAGTTGACAAGTACACTCAAGATGACCACTGAGGGCAAGGGGCACTTGTTGGGCTCAACACGTGTCCTTTTATATCAGGTTTATATCACTTTTTTCTGCTATTTTGAGCCATTGTCTTCTACTATTTCTTTTTTTTTTTTATTTCTACACCCTGGTGCTCAAGTAAATTATCAGAGAAAAACTCCAAGATAAAGGGTGTGTCTGCACATAGCTGCTTTGTGGCTTTATCTGCTATTTTTAGCTGTTTTGGTCTACAGTTCTCAGCTACTACAATCTGGTGCAGAAGAAAAGCAGCCAAAGCAGCCGTAGAGACAAAGAGTATCTGAACACGGCTGTTTTGTTTGTGGTTTCTGTGTATCCCACTTCGATAATATATCTCAGCATGACAGAAAATCCAACATCAAACGCTCCTTTTTATTGGCAAAGCGGAACTTGTTTTGCACATGAATATTTTGTCATTTATTCTGGATAGAACTGGATAGGAAGCCAACTGGGAACACACGGCTGATCAATAACATTCGAAGCTCACAATGTTATTGTTTGTCCTGTGGTGGTTTTTCCATCACACCAGTCCCTTTAAGGAAATTCTGGTATTTTTTAAACTGAACTTTATTCTAATAAATCTGACTAATTGCTGTTTCAAAAGCTCTTACCCTAATTTGCACTGAAGTTTCCTCAGCACACTCATACAAGCTGCATTCTGGACCACGATTGGCTTCCAAACTAGTTATGATGAAACTGTCCAGTGGCCTTCAAAGGATAAGACACACAAATATAGGACTGACATTCAACAGAATTAATTAAACACCTCTGGTTTAATTAAGTCAAAAAAATACTAAGAGACTTCTGAACAAGCCTGAGCTTTATAATCTAAGGATTAAAAATAATCATGCATGCCATGTTAATAGCAGCAACTGAGTAGCAGCTGCTCTCTTCTTTTTGAAGAGACTGGGCCAAGCTGAGTGAAATGACTCTCTACCTTTACAGAGGTCAAAACTCTGTTCACACTGTGGAGCAACATGTAGTACAGTAACAGGCCAGCAGGCTGTACCAGCTCTACCCACTGAAGTCAAGTGTCTCATCTTCTCCATAATTAACTGGTGATGGGAGTGGCCCGCATCACTAGAGGGACAATCTGATTGGATCAATTGACACCTCTGGCTTGTGATAGGTGATAATGTCCTATTCTGAGTGGATAATGCAGAGGTAATCTGCCCTGTGCAGATCCCCATCGCTGCCGAGCCCCCACCCAACCCCAACTCTGTTAACAACAGATAATAAGATTACAGCTTGGCCTGTGGCTGATAGAATTACGACTATATCAAGGAGGAAGATCATTTCAGGTTATACCGTGGCACTGGATTCAACTACAGAAAGAGTCACATACCCAGACTGACACCTCACCTTTGGAGCTCTGGACATGATAGTAACATTGGGTCAATATGCTTCAACGTGTCTTAGGGTTTTTTAAATTCATTTACATATTGCGTGAAGGTTCTTTGAAAGTGTCACTGTGGAATTTCAATCAATAATTACTACCACAATGTTTCTGGGATACTGCAAACTAAATAAATAATGAAGCTTGCAAGCGTCTACACACCATTACTCTCAATTTCATACTGTACTTTTTGTTTTGGGGTAAATGAGCAGCGACAGTGGAGCCTTAATAATTAGATGTAAATTAGATGTAGTCAGCTAACTTTTCAATGCTATTATCTTGCATGAAAAGAGTTATTAGGTGCAGTGTATTAAAAGCTGAGAAGTTACCAAAAAGTGAATTGAAAAACATCCTCCATTGCCACAGTGTTTTGATGGCTGTGACTGTGTCTTAGTGTGAGAGGATGGTGAGAATAAGTTAAAACCAGCCGGAAAAATTACTTCTATGTTTAAATGTTTATGTTAAAGCGAGGCAAAATAGAAAAGGTACAGAAGGTGGTGCAAGAGAAGGGAAGGACAGGGTGACACAAAGAGGGTCAGGGAAAACATGGTCTTTATTTATGTTTATATTTCTGGCTCTGATAAACCAAATACTAAACAGAGACTGAATCCCTCAAAAAAAATCTCTACTGTATAGTGGCTATATGTGCACTATACAGTACTGCACATATAGCACTTTTTTGGGGGGCAACAAACTCAAAACTCAGTCAACTCAGTTGTTATGTAAGCATCAGATAGTATTACACACATACCAAACTGAACAGGCGCCACAGATACTGAAGAAATATGTGTTGCACAGCAAGTCTGATTTAGCGTATCCACAAATTACGAGGAAAAAGGCAGCAGCATGTTGTTGATGTAGTGCCACTGAAGTTTTCACAGGCGCCCTGTAGATCTAGTCAGCTTGAAGTGAGAGAATGTCTGCTTCTGAATCTAAATGCTATAATCTTATCTGCCCACTGGAGCAGGAAGCCGAGAGGCAATAAATTCCCTTCTGGTGATTGGCTCTGGCATCTTTGGAAGAGCCTCGCTGACACACACAGACACACACACACACAGAAGGCCCACCTCCAACATAGCTTACCCACTCGCCTGAGAGTTATTGGACATCCAGAACTGAAGAGAAAGAATTTCTCTGGTTCTACTCCTCTGACTTTGTAATTTAGAGTGAAGATTTCAAGATAAAAAAAAAAAGAAAAAAAGAAAGAAAAACAGTGCTGAATCTTGGGGAGCTATCATCTGCCTGAAAAGGTTGTTTTGCTGCCGGCCTAGGTTAACTGCCTGAGTTACAGCAAGACTGGTACATACCTGTCTTATCTGGATTGTGCCTCACGCAAGTTAATCTCTGTCTCACACCAGCTGACATCACAAGAAATGCTATGAATTTAAATACTGAAGGAAATTAACCTCTTCTCTCATGCATTTAATTGTTGTATCTTCTAATCTTATTGGTACTGTGAACACTGGTTCTATCAGATCAGTTTCTTAATCTTGGGACTTTTCAATGCCTAAAAGTAAGTACCAGTATTAAAAAGGGGAACTCCGCCAATTTTACACATTAAAGTCTGTTTACAGGATTTTGGGTTGACTACTAGAAATGCAATAAAAGCCTTATGTGGCTCAGGGGGTAGCTGCAAAATCTGATACCTGATCAAAATCTGAAAAACATCTGGGGCTGTGGAGAGACGTACATGCTCTTCATGTATGTTTGAGGCTAGCATCTTACTTAGCTAACATTAGCTGTGATATGTGGAATTTGAGACAATGGGTTATGCTGCATCAGTTCTGTCCAGTGTGAGAATGACAATGTTGTAGGATATGACCAAATCAAACACCAGAGCAGTGTGAGATTAGAAAACATTTTTATTTTTGTAACAGTGGTTTGTAGCAATTTTAGAAGAGACTGATAAGGATGTCTTCCTGCTTATGGAGGCATCAGATCAGAAAAAAATTAATGGGTGATTCTGGTGCGCAATTACAATGAATGTTATAATTTAATTTGGAGAACATGTTGCAAAAAAAAAAACCCATGTTCATCCCTTGCCATTGTTTATTAAGAATATGTATCAAATAACATTGTCGGCTGTAACCCTATTTTGGAATCTAGAGCCTCACACACACAAAGCCTCAGTAAACACACTCCTTATTCTCAGTGACTGCAGGCAAACTACAGGCTTTACATAAAGTGATGTGTCAAAAAAGTTTGACATGGCTGCCCTCTTCAGCTGAGACACTTTTCAGAGCAGCAACATGAGGCACAGAGTGAAAATACAGTCACTAGAGAAGAACTGTGAGGATTTCATCAGTGCTCCCATGCTGATGCTTCAAACTTCCTGCTGTTGTGTGTACTAATGGGCTCCCTACTACATCCAAGCAGGGCTTCAAGATATCAAGAAGTACTAAACAGCTTCAATTTACTGTTGATCAGTAAGCAGTGCCCCAATAAAATAAACTAGCTCACAAAAAATGTCCAATTTAAGCACTGCCAACATTGGCGTGGCTTTCCATCACTGGAAACAGCTCTTGGCAAGTAATGGAATGTAGCCGGATGCAGAACTCGCACTCGTAGCGATAGCAAAGACTTACTTATAGCACCTTTAACACTGCAAGACTAAACTATGGTCACTGATATCTTTCAAAAAATGATTACCAAGGACAACTGAGAAGGGATTAATTACTCATAGGTGGAAGATGTATCAACAAAATTTCACAACATATGTGATATTTAGAGAGGGTGCATGTTTCGTGAGGGGAGGTGAATATAATGTAACTGGAATGTGAATGTTATGGAACTCTGTTTTACATCTGACTCTGACACTCCGGAGAAAAACTGAACACTCCCTGCCTCGCTTTGCTTGTTAGCACTTATTCTGTCACACTGCATCATGTGTGTATGTGTGTGTGTGTGTGTGTGTGTGTGTGTGTGTGTGTGTGTGTGTGTGTGTGTGTGTGTGTGTGTGTGTGTGTGTGTGTGTGTGTACGTTAGTGTCTGTTTGTGTTATGTGTCAAAATAGCACTGTAAATAGTACCATCAGCTGCTACATCTCAGAAGGTTCAGTAGGTAGAAGGGAGAGGTCAAGACAGAGAGAACAAGGCAGACCAAAAAGATATTTCTACAGTTTCTATCATTTTATAAGTCTCTTATCCTTTCAGTTGAGGAGCTGTGAACTAAGCTGTTAAACCCTTTTTGTCTATATCACTGCTCTGAAGTCTAATTGTGTCTGCTACGTAGTGCACAACAGTAATACATATTGATTCGCTTATTGCATTTTGAATTTAACATGACTGCATTCACACTGACTGTGAATATATTCAGTAATAGTGCTGTATGTTTTACTCGCATTAAATCAATGTCCTTGATATACTACTTTTACATAGTACAAGATGTTAATCAAACAATAAGTGCCATGTAAAAGACTCAAACAGAAAAAGACATGCAGTATGCCCTACAATAGTGTGAACCTGAGTGCCAGTATTTCCTGCCTCCAGCTAGCTCTCCCCATTTTCAATGTAGCTCTTACAAGCTTGAAATGAGCCTCAAGGAGAGTGGCGGCATCTCAGACAAACTTGATGTGAGTTGGAGTGAAAGTGACACAGTGAGGTCAGTGTGCACCCTGCAGCGTCACCTGTTCCCACCTGACACACAAACTGGTGCAACCTCAGAAACCAGCTGCTGAGTCAGCGGGGAAGGGGAGTAGAGCTTGAAGGAGTGGACTGAGGTGACAGAACAAGTGACAGAGTTAAATGACGAGGAGGTAAGCTAATGTGAAGTGTGTTAGGAAGGTAGAAAGGACATCAGAGAGGTAGTGATACCCGAGAGAGAAGGGAAGGCTGTGGGAAGACTGTGAAGTGGAGGGTAGCAAATCAATGAAGGATGCTAAATAGAAGTAAATGTCAAGTAAGTTGGATGGGAAAGGGCAACAGAACAGGAAAGCAGAAGATGAAATAAAGAAAAGAGGATTAAAGCACAGAAGATGATGTAATACAGTGAGTGTGAAGAGGAAAAAAACATCAGCCCCAAGAGCCCTTACCTTGTTGTGTTAGTGTCTGTCACATATCAGACGGGTGTGATGTAATTAAAAAGTGAGTTCACACCTTTGATGCTCCGTTTCTGATTTCTTAGCCCAAATTAAGCTCTGGGGTCTCTTAGTCCCTGAGTTTAGCCTTCTAGGCAGACCTTCTCAGGCTGTGTACCAATTCTGCTGCTTAGCCAGGATTTGCAGAACTGTTCTAACAAAGGTTAGAACTGAGTTCTTACAGAGAGGAGTAGTTTTTTTCTTAAACTTTTTCTGAAACTGTAATCATACATACAATGATACAGGACATTTTTTGTTATATCAGGAAATGTTACAAACCCTGTACAAAGTAAATAGTGCAAATTAGGTGGCAGGGGCGGAGAGAGTCTGGGCGTGGGGGTCTACATCAATTGACATTTTTGTCAATATTCTTTGGTTGAAGGCACAATACATTAAGGGTCATGTCAGCTTCTTGTTAAGGCAGTGGTTCCCTTGTTCTCATGAGAATATACATTGTATTGCAAGATCAACAAAGATTAAGGGAACATTTGTATATGTTATGTTCTACCAACGAGCCTTTAGATCTGTAAGACAGTGTCATTTGCTCAATATAAAGTGAATATCGCTATTTTCTCTCTAGTGATCAGAGCTATGTATCAACTCAGTGTGCACAATATCGCCATATACCTCAGTTAATATTAAGTGCTGTAGTGCACGTAGCATCTGAGTACAATCACAAAATGGAGAGAAAAACAAGCTGACAGTTCTGTTCTGCAGAGGCTCAGAATAGCACAAATATCTCTAGCAGAGATTGTTTTCAGCTCTTACAGACGATGAGATGATGTCACCTCATGGGTCTTATAAAATATTAACTTTTCTACCTTGAGGGGAAATGGGTTTGAATGGGAAATAAACAAGAGTGTTGCTGGAGCCAGGGACTCTGCAGAAGGAGCACCTCATTGTCTCTTTAAGTGTTTTCTGAGACTGAAACAAAACCACCAGTAATGAACAGGCCTTGCTCTCAGAGGAGGCCCTGTTTATTTGATGAGGGATAGAGAACTCATTGGAAATTAAATGACATTGTGCCCTAGGATTGCTTTTATGTAAAAATGTCCTGAAGGACTGTCACAGGGGCCGCATAAATCCAGCATATCAGGAACGGTGCTCAGTGTTTCATTGAACAAATGATTTACCAACTGAAATAACTAGAAGGAGAAATTATAAAAAGCTCTACAATCTACTTTGACGTTTAATTTTTAATAAATACTACTACTACGACATAAACCTGAAGCCCATCCTGTCGCTTGAATTTGACCACGTCTAAACATGTACATGAATTCATGTACAAGTGTATGCATGTTTGTATCACTGTAAATAGCCTGTTTGTGTGTGTATGTGATGTGAGCATGTGCGTTCATGAATCCACATTTGTGGTCACATTTGGCCGTGCACTGTATGCTGTCAGCATCCAGAGCATAAACAAGTGACTCCCTGAACTGTAATTATAAACAAGTGAAGTACGCTCATTAGTTGCTGAGTAAACAAGAGGGGGGGGAGCGGAGGACAGGTCCAGACATACATGTCCATGTTTGAAGTAGCCACCTCACAAGGAAGGTATTAGCCCAAAGGCAAAATCTGACAGTATTCACAAATAATTATTTATTAACGTTAATCACAATCATAAATCATGTAGTGTCAGGTGAGATACTGGTTATAAAAGTATATTAACTTGCCTTGATTGAAAATGTTTAAGCTGGAGAAAAAGAATAGGTGTGAAAATAATTCTTATTTATTCCCTGAAAAATTAACTGCCATTAACTGTCACTGCCCTTATACGTTGCGGACAACGTATAAAGATAGTGTTTCTAAATTAGCACAAACATATCCTTGGCATATCTGTAAAGCAATAACTTGTTACTTGTTAACTGAGATATGTATCGATATCAGTAGATTTACAATAATACCGGCCTATATACGAGCCTGGCCATTTATCAGCCCAAGCCGTATCTATACCTACACGATTGTAATGTGTGTTTCTCTCTTTATGGAATACACTACAAAAGCATGATCTTATTTTCCTGCCACTGGGATCTATTGTCAGCCTCAACTCAGCACCTGCCTCAAGTTCTCTGTCAAGTTTGTACATTTTACATTTTAACAAATAAGAGGCCATATGCATCGGATAGAAGTAATTTTAAACTTTATGTCAACATTTCAGGATTTTAGTGTAAACAATGAAAAACCGCGAGGCTGAGATAGTGACTGATATGTGCAGCTGGGTATGTCAGCCACGCTGTTACACCAGCTCAGCAGGCGATGACTGTGCTCTGAAAAGATGTGTAGTGCGTATTCCCGGGGGACTGGGAACACTAATATGAATGATTGAAAGACATAAGAAAGAGGACAGGAATGGAGAGCGAGAGGGTTAGTGCAGTGGTGAAGAAACAGAAGTGCGAATAAAAAGTAGTGGGGGGTGGTGGGCTCAGAGGTACCAAGAGTGGGAGAAAGGGAAGAAAAAGAGGGATGTAATCCATGATCCAGATGGAGGGAAGCTTGCTGTTGGGAGCAGCAGGGGATTGGGGCTCTCAGTTAATGTGACGGGGCATGCTGGGTAAAAATAGCCTGGGGAAGCAGGGCAGGAGTCCTCTATGATGAATAATACACAGAGGAGGAGGGAGGAGGAGTTGAGTGTGGAGAGGAGGGGGCACTGGTTCGCTTGGATAATAAGAAAGCAGGAATTCTGCTTTCTCATTATCCATCTGGTCTCCATAATGACAATGACAAATGATGCTGAGTCGTTTTTATCTTACACTTGTTTATATTAAAAAATGTCAATATTTGAAGGTTGAGGATAAGTCAAAACATGCCATAACTCATGTGAGACCACAGAACAGAGAGCGTTACAAAACCATTTGGGTCTTAGAGAAGTGAGAGGAGAAATGTGGAGCTTTTATCCCCACTATGTCCACAGAGAGACAGAAATATGCAGTAAGCTCTTTCTCTCTATCAAATATTCACACAGGGGAGAAATGCATTGTATAACACGGATCCCTGTGGATCTAAGACACTTTGTGCCGCACATCAATACAGGTACATTTTGTTCTATAAATTCAACAGGTGGTATCCTTATAAATTTCATTTGTCAATGAAAAGCTCTCAGTACCTCTACCCAATATTACCAGAAGATTATAATCCAGACAAGGATGTTCCAGACAGGGAAATATAAATTAAGAGTGTTGTGTGGACAGTCTGTTGGCTACACAGCCCTGAACAAAAACACCAGTTACATGCACAGATGATAGAAAATAATAAATATAGCACTGAACTGGATTTGATGTTGAGTCCTAAGGTTTTTTTTTTTTTTTAATCTCATCCTCCATCAAACTCAGGTTTAAACTTCTTATAACCTTTCCTCAACGAATGAATGTGTCTGGTCTCACATCGTCGCACAAAAGAAAATATCACCCCAGAAAAATGGGAAACCTAATCCATGTCAAATTCAACAATGACAGTGTGTTTCAGCTACAGTTCCTTATTGAATGCTAGCAGCAACGGCGCATTGTTTGAGCTTTACTTGTGGAAAATTGATTGCCACAAGCATTATGTTGCTGAATGAGTTTGTTTACCCTGTTCAGTTTACAAAAATGATGGGGGAGATGTTGCAGCCACTCAGTTCTAAACTAATCACCCTGTCTCTTGATAACACAACAAAACAATGATGAATTTGTCTCAGTGAAAAGGTAGACAAATCACACTGTCCCGCTGTTTGACTGACAATCTCACAGATTGACCATAATGCCTTGCTAACTGCCAGTTCAGCTCAGCCAGGTGGAGAGCTTTTACAACCATTATGTGTCCACGTGTGTCCTATAAAAGTGGTACAACGTAAATTGTACTGTCTTTAATAAAAATTGAAAAAAAAAAACACTGTCTATTAAACCGAGGATGAATGTATGTGGGTCTCTTATGGTGCTCTTGAGTGAATGCAACATCTTGACTGAGATTATGAAGCACTTGAAGATGGACAGAATCCATTTATGGTTAGGCTGACTGCATTAATCCATGCTGGGTCATTGCTAAATCATCATATTATTCTTATTCCTTATTCTTAATTATTCCCTGGAACATTTTGTGGCTTATACAGGCTTCAAAGGCTGGAGTAAAATCTCTTCTGTATGTGTGCGCATGTGCCCTTGTGTACAGTATACACGTGAGTGTGTGTGTAAGGGAGATGGGAAAGTGTGTGACAGAGGATGTTAAAGTGGTGCGGATTTACAACCAGAGGCTAAAAATGGACTCAAAGTGCTTGCCATCCTCTTTTCCTGCTGGAAGTGAAACCACCATTCAAATATTTAAATGACAATGCTGGTGTGACACTGAACCCTTTTAGCAGATTTATCAACTCAAGTAGAAAGACTGAAGGAAGCCAAAGTGAAAAGTTAAAACCAGTGAATAAAGGAGGGTGGAGAGAGATATAAGAATTTCTGCTTTGAAATTTAAAAAGCTCTTTATTTGAAGTTCTGTTTAATCAAGCATGCCCTGCACTGAAAAACATCATTACACAAACATATGAAGCTTGTTTATCAAATTGCAATGGCTATAAGATGATGCTAGCAGCAGAATTTGCTTTTGTGGACAAGTGCACAGTCGGAAGAGTGTGGTTTCAAAATACTTCGATATTCAAAATGGATATTTTGGTTTATTTGTGACCTAACTAAACTGACATTCTGTACCCTTACTATTAAAAAGATGTTTTCAATCTGATCTCTCAGTCTGCTTTGTGATCACTCACAGAGCTATGCAGGGATAAGAGACCTACATAGCTCTGTGAGTGACACACACACACACACAGACACAGAGCAATGCTGTAGTGACAGCACCAAAGCATTTACAGCAGCAGTTTATGTGGGACTTTGTCAAAATAAACTACACTGCCCATGTTCACTGTAGAAAAAGGAACATGTCACATTCCATTTACATATGTTTTAATAGTTTCTGGACAATATACCATATAATCAATCAATCAATCAATCAATCAATCAATCAAGAACTTTATTTGTCCCCTGGGGGGCAATTCAAGGAAGGTTGATATATAACAATGTTATAAAACAAAGTTATATGGCATAGAGGACAAAGATACATCAAGCTTTGTACACACAGCAAATACTTAGTAAGATCACTTAATTATTGGTTTTGGTCTTTTCATGGGATTTGTAGACAATAAGGAATAAGAAGAATATGATAAATTAACTTCATCGCTTCTTTCAATCACTTCTTTTCCTCTACTGAAGTTGCTAACCAGCTAGCCACAGCCAGGTTGGCCCATCTCATCACTTACCAATAACAAGCCACTGTGGCCGTCAATCTGCCCCGAAGAACTGTTCAGATCCACATACTGTGATCTAACTACTGGGCCACTGAACAGTAGGCAGTTCTTTGCACAGATTGTGTATTACAACCTCTGGTATCATAAACAAAACAATGGCTGAAGCTCTCGGTAAGACACAATCACCACCACCTGGCAAGAAACCACAGCGGCAGAGGAAACTTACAAATGGCACCTTAAAATCATTGATAGTTCCCAGTGTGACATACATAAGGCAATGGTTATATGATAATATTAAATCAGTGATCAGTTCCCCCACATTTGAGGTATAGGATGAGAGGCGAAATTGGAGATAAGTGAAAAGCCTCCAGTCCAGGGAGACAAAAACAGCGGAATACACACTGTTCTGCTAAACAGACCTTTAAAAAATCTGCATCTACACCTCTAATGGAAGGTTTGGCTGACTCATGCTCCGCATCTGGAATCACTCTGGTGAATTCATCAATTAACATAGTGTAAAGTAGTGATGGCACACTCACCCATCTGTTCATTGTTTAAGAAAACAGCTCTTCTTTTGATCACATACAAGTGCAGATACACACATTTGCAAACACACCGCACAGCACACGCAAACAAACAAAAACAAAAAATGGTCTTTTTATTCTTTAAAATGGACGGTGGGAGTGAATATGATTGTAATGAAACAATGTTCTACTGAACACTGCACTGACTACCCAGAAGCTCCTCTGCTTAATTATATCAAAATCAGTGGGCATGCTTCACTGTGCCTCATATTACCCAAGAATGCCCTCTGTGGCAAAAAGCAGTCCATTTTATCAGACTCAATACTGAACAAGAGGCAACCGCATATCTGAAAAATGAATGCACACTGACAATAAAAAATACATACCCTTATTTAACCAAGGTCTTCTGACAGTGAAAACAGTTTATTGATAAACATGTATCGGCTTACTGTATTTCTGCTCTTTGTTTTCATTGATATAAAGGTCTGACCTTGAACTCGGCTACTTTAAAAAAGGCTGGACAAAGAGAGAAAAACACACTCACACAAAGCCAATAATGGGTGCTATCTTAACTAGCACAACACATGCTCTGTTTACGTCTGCTAATCTGACGTCGTACGTAGCTGCACAAACATCTGTCAGGATTAAGAGAACCGTCGGTTAATCTGACACTCGTCGAGAGATTTTAAACGCCGGTGGCTCGGGTGTCAGCCTCTGTGTCCCAGACAAGGGATTGCAAGCGCAGTGTGGAGCGAGGAAAGGAGTAGCTGATTGTAGTGCCATATTAGGTGACCCCAGATGTGTACTGAACATCAAATCCTCTGCAGTAATTCTACTCGCTGCTCCAAATACCAACCGAGGGTTGCTGGTTGCTATGGCAACGGCACTCCTGTCCAATATTGCAAGCAGTGGGTCTGTCAGTCTCACTGTTTCTCTTTTTCCTTCTCTTTTCCCTTCTCTTGCTCTCTCCTCTTCTCCACTGTTTTATCTTTGTGTCGCATGTGTAAATACCACTGCTTGGATATGCTGCACTGTTTGCTTTGCTTTGTGTGTGTGTGTGTGTGTGTGTGTGTGTGTGTGGCTGTGGTATGACTGGCCCCATGCTGATAGCCCATATTTATGGACCATGCCTTTAATGCACTCTAAGTAGGGGTTGAGGTTTTTTCGTTTTTTTTTTTCTTTCTTTCAGATGCCAGTGTGTCCTGCTGGCTCGGATCATGTTTGATGTGATCAGACAAGATGACACATTAGCATTTGAATTCTAATCCCAATTTGCGAGGCTAGATTTGCTAGTAATCGGATATCTATCGACTGTCCTTACACTGAGTATGATCCGCTTTACGTCAATGTGGATTCAGCTGCACTTTCACTTTTGGTGCTAAACGGTTACTTATAATTCATAAAATGTACATGGACCATTGGCCAATAAGATTCAACTGCACAATGTATTAAAACCCAGAATGAAATGGGATGTTAGCAATTTGCACTGATGACACATCACAGCACTTTTGTTTTTGTTCCATTTTTTCTATTCTCCCTTTATACAATTTACCAAATGGTGGTAGCCTATTTGTGCTGGTGCCTTTTCTAATCAATTCACCATACTTCACTGCCTGGTCTCAGATTCACCAGATTGTCCTTTTCCACTTGGCTGCTCATGTGCCAGGCTGTGGTGCCGACTGCCAGAGCTTTGCCCTCTTCCAGTCCGCTGGCCCTCCTCCACCTTGTGTTGCCTACACCTGATATGCTCCTCTCACCTTGCCTGCCTAACAGTCAGGCCTCTAGTGATCTACTCAATGATAAAACAGCCTAATAGAACAAAATGTAGATGCCAGGGGCAACTGTTAGCATTTGTTGGCTGCAAGTTCTTAAGTGTATCCATCAGACTGCTACAGATGTGTCATCTTACATTACACTTTGGAGCTATTTCAGAACAACTCTTGACTTTTAGCTGATATATGACTGGGCCTGTTTCAAATTTCACTGTTTATACAGTATGACTACAAAGGATGTGTAATTACCGGCAAAGTACTTCAAGTTTACAGGTGCACAGTGAACTTATACAGGTTGATTCACCTTTAAAGAGGAACATCACCTTCTTGCATTCAAGGGTGAAATTATTATGGGACTTCCATCACAGCACGCAGTGTTCTTTTTTCATTGTTAAATCTGAGTCATACCTGTTCTTAACAACAATTACTGAGGCACAAATTACAATGAACTGAAATACTTAAAAATGTTAAATTAAAATACTTAGTTGAAATCTCTAGTTGGAAAAGTCAGTATACTTAACATAGGTGCATTTTACAATTTCTAGAACATTTAACCCATCATCTGCTTGTAATGCCCTCTGTCCTTCACTTGCAGCACACATAACGTGTGGATGGAACATCCACAATTATCAGTCAAACTTTATCCTGCATTGCATAAAACAAACGAAAAACAGGTGAAAATTGACAATGTTATTTAAATGTTATTGAGGATTAATCACTGCTTTTTTTAGACAATAGTACATTTTTGCAAATGGCCATGAAAAGTCATGCTGCATTAGCTGCTAACAGTTCCTCTTTGTAATGTGACCATGAACGTACAGACAACAATTAGCTGGATTATTCTCATACTGACGACAACGTCAGAATCTAATTATTATGGGGCAAGATCTGAAGTTAGAAGGAGCTTATCCTCTGATCATAGGAGCAAAACGTGATATCTCGGTGTTATAATAAGTGTTGACTGGGTGTTATTGTATTGTGACTGGGTTTTACATCCACAGTCCTGTCTGTGGTTAATGGTAAGGACAGATCGTAGTTTCAGTTAAACAAATGTTGCACGTCACTGTGCACTTGTTTAAAACCAGACCACAATCTTTCCCTAACCTTAACCAATAATCATAATCATAACCATAACCATAATCATAATCATAATAAACATAATAATAGTTGTAATAATAATACCAGTGGATATTGTGCTGCAAGATCAGATATTCTGGCAGAAAACATATAATGTGAGTTGTCAGTGAATATTTTACTGTTTACAGTTCAGTATCACCTTCCAACATATGTTAATCATTGTTGACAGAAAGTATAATCTGGACCATAATGTTTACTTCAAAACATTTGCTTTTGCAAATTAGTTGTAAATAAACATAATTTCTAGGAGACTGAGTTTTTAAATTATATATTCATATCCACTTCCATTCTTAATATCTAACATGGGTGTAATTCCAAAGAACTATGAGTTGTGATACAACGATGATCCTGTCCACAAGTAAATTTATTTTAGAAAAGATCGTATTGTTTATCATGCAGAACAGAATATGAAAATGCTGGCTGCACCTGAAAATAATAACCAGAGTTATTTGAATAATGCTTACATTTCTCATACTGTGGGAACCTGCATGCTGTGTTGATTGAACATCAGCCTTAGGTCATACTTAAACATAACAAGACTGGACAGATGTTTCAAAGCGCTTGCTTAGATCACCCAGTCCACTGGGAATATCTGGCCAAGAAAACACAGCCATGTCTTAATCTGCTTTCACAGCTAAGCATATTTAGCCAACAGGATTACAAGCATGACCATCACAGCGTGCACGTGTCAGCGGAGAATATCAAATCAATGTTTGGCGAATGCATAAGCCTCTTATGGATCCACATGGGAAATGCACATACCAAATTATTCTGAGGTGTGAGTACTCGTGTCCGAGTCGGACGAATGCACTTTCAGAGATTTTAACAGCTCACTAATTAGTGTGGCTAATTATTCTTTCATTAATTAACTTGTGTTTATTCAGGGATGATAAACACAGCCTAAGGAGGGGCTGGTGGAAGGTCTGAGGCATGAAATTTACTGTACAGATGTGGCACAAAAACATCCCAATGTTTCAGTTGTGTACAAGTTATAATTGCAAAATGCAATATTCTTGAATGGCAGCTGAGGGGATAAAACAGTAGGCATAGCAGAATAAGAATCTGAACCTCAGAACTAAAAAAAGTACACAATTTCTGGATTTATCTTAAATTGCTAAATAACATTTTAGATATAAATAAAAATACATAAAAACATTGGGAACAATCAATAAATAGAAAAACACAGAGATTGGAATTCATCTATTTTAATTTTCCACTGCAATAGTTTAACACTACTCTGTTGGATTTAAACAGACAGAAGTAAATATCTCTCATCTGTTCTGAAGGTGCAGCTCTCAGTGTGACGTTTGGAGCCGGGATCCTACACAAGGGATAAGAGTAGGATAGTTTTTGTACTGCTGCTCTATGACTGGGCCAGATACCACAGTAGTGAGATGAATCACTCAGTAATTCTCCCACATCTTATTTGCTGCCAAGGAGAAGCTAAATAAGACCAGCAAAAGAAGGAAGAGAAAGCCACTGAACATTGTTAAGCCATCGGGCGTTAATGAAGTCTTCAGGAGCTCCTGTGAAGTTGAGTTTTTCTTGAGTGTTTTGAATATCAAAATAACACCATTTATCGGATTTATCTTTTACGTGCATCACTCAACTCCATTCGTCTTAGAGAAGAAACCTTCCTCTGTTTAAAAAAAAAAATCTATTTTAAATGGTTTCCTTGACTACACGGCATCCTAGGCACATCCATTAATAGAGCACACTGTGACGTTGATGCTGGTTTCCTTCCCTGAATAATGGGAGAGAAAAACTGGGAGGAAGAAAATGTGAACATCTCTGTACAGGGATTTTTTTTCCCCCTTTGTCCAAAGCTTCTCAGAAGAATGAGAAAACAAAATGTTTGACCACAATAAAGACTATAGGGATTCAACAGTCCAATTCAAAGCACGGGGGTATGTACGAGATTAGGGCTTACAAGACCTTTAGCCATGAAGAAAGAGCGGTTTTGTGTTGAGCTCACTGAGGCATCAGGGAGGAAGTTATCAATGGGGACACAGCTTCTGTAGTGGCACCCATAGCATTGATATGTGCAGTGTCGACCTGCCTCAGGGGGTTTAATACTGGGTATGAGGAAGAGCGAGTGGTTTTCTTTTTAGCGCAACTGGAAAAGTGATAAATACACTCACCTCCACATCTGACTCAATACAAAAGCAGTTTGGGGGTTCAATTGGTCTGCTTCAATTCAATTAGACGTGCACACAAACAGCCCGGACAATTGCACTTGGTCAATCTAAGGCAAATGCCGAAGGACAAGCCTCCATGCACTTCAACGCCTCGTCACTACTTTCCCACTTAAAGGGAAAGAAAAAGCAAGCAATTTTCCACTGATACACACCTACACAGTTGGTGAATAGTCACAATATAAAGAGAGAGTGAGGGATATGGAGGAATAGAGGAGAAAAATAATAAAATGAGAGGAGCGAAGGAACAGTTTAATGTGAAGTAATGGCTTTATTAGATGTTTGCACTGCAAGTGAGGCAAGTAAATGATATAAATGAGTGGAAATGAGAATAATATGCAACAGACGCAAGTTCATGCAGCGTGTTTGATGCTCTAATGTGCATCTGTGTGCAGCTTTCAGCCTACACCTCTGTCATAAGAGCAGGTTAACAAGAGAGGCACTGTTTTGTACAATTCCAGATTTATGAGGCTTCGAAAACCATTAGGACACAATGGGAGATTTGCAGGCAGCTACGCGACATTGCCTATCTATAACGGCGGTTTCCTTCGCTGGAGACAAAATCAATTTCAATTAAAACCCAACGCTGGCCAAGACAGCCCCCCACTTCTGGGCTGAGACACGGGAGGAGATAGCAAATGACAGCTTCAACATAAGCTGCTGACAAGCACGCAGGGCATGTATTAATGTCACCCAGAAGTTAGGAGCAGATGAGCACTTGGACCTGCTCGACGCAGTTAAAGCATCAACGATCCACTGATTGAAGCTTACATAATCTATTTCCTCATGGGTGACCTTTTGATTTCTGTCTTGAATTCTTTTTTTTTTTTAATCATATAATTTTTCATTGCTTTGACTCAAGCCAGTAAATGCACACAAAATCCATATAGGTAACAAGAAGAGCAAGAGAGGGTACCATTATTTTTTTCTGCCTTAGTCAAAATTTGGTCTCTGGGTGCTACACTCCCTCCACAGCAAGCAGTCAGGAACAGTTGTACCCCTTTCAGACAACCCAAGCGCACATGATGCGGGACTACTTAACATGTGTTCAACCTGCAATGGACTCTAATATGAGACAGCTGACAGTTTATCACCCATATGTTGTGCCAAAATTTGATGTTACCAGCAAAATATCTGTGTCCCTCTGTGTGCTTGTGTATGTAGTTGTCATTGTGTCAGACCCAGACCCACCTCTTATGCAGTATGTGTTCTCCAATTGCATACCTACTACAAGATGTCCTGCAAAATGAATGCATGCTGAAAGGACTGTCAGACGCTTGCATGCGACCACTGTTACCCGAAATATATACATTGCACCCCTCATTCTTGCACACTTCAGAATCTGTACTTGAGGTTGGAAATAAGACAATATTAATCTTATTTTTTTTTTATTTGGGGGGGGGGGGGGGGGGGTACTCAAAACCACTAAACAAATTGACTTTTAATTGCACTTTTAATATTACATCATTACAAAAGTATCTGTATTTCTTTTATTTTGAGTGGACTGAATGTGTATAAAATTATGCGAGAGGTAAAGATTCATGTCCCTACAATATCTAATTCTTGCACAAATGAGACTTGCAAAAACACAGACAATGTACATAATTTAAACCTGAAAAAAAAAAAAAAAGATAAAAAGAGCAAACACAGCTTTACTCTGTAACTTCAAATTACAGTTGGACCAGAAAGTGATGTCATATTTTACTTTTGGATTTTACTCACTGAATTTTCAACTTCAACAAGACAGGATTTCTGAATAATTCACAGGAGGACACAGGACAACAACACTTAGTGTACAACACAATAACTCTACCTTGTCATCTACAATAGTGAATAACAACTCTGGGTTTGTCTACTTGGCTACAAATTGTGGGGCCTTTCAGTCAGTGTACATAACATGTCACAGATGTTAACTGGCATAAGTGGGTAATACGTGCAAACTGTGACAGGGCATTGTATGGTCTTCAGGGAAGACAAACCCTGACCTTTCACGGTTGTGGGTGGCCATGTTGTCAAGCTCCTCATGTCAAGTGCACAGGATTCCCCACAGTCCCCTCCCACATACACACACACACACACACACGTGAGCGGATACAGGCACACATAGTATACTCGCTGCACACACCAGTATACGCATGCACACACAGATAGCATACTATTGTTCACTGATGCAAATATACACATACACATATACACACACACAGACAACCACCCCCCAATCATGCAATCCCTTTCATTAATAAACTATGCCTGTGCCTGGAGAGGAGCTCAAGCATGAAAGACAAAAGCATTACGTAACGCATACATGGAATTCTAAATCACAGGCTAGGCTTTGGGTTTTCACAAGTGGGAGTGTTAGCCTTAAATAGCTCAGATTATAACAAGGGACACTTCACACTGGGTTTGCCTCATCCAGTTCTGCATGCTTCTGTGGCAGGGGTGGGCTAATGTGCTGCTAACTGCCCTCAGAGAGTGAGAAACAAACTGATTCTGGACCAGACCTTCAGAATAGACATTATGACATTATTCTGTCATTTCCTTAAAGGATGGATGGTGGCATTCTACCTTTTCCTTATATGGACTAAACCAACAAATAACTGATCCTTCTAACATGAACTGCATGTGAAGCCAAAGTCTGATATAGTTTCTTATTCCTCTGTGCCATAGACCTCCATGGCTGTCAAGAAACTGCTAAAAACACTAAGTGGCATGTTCCCTCATTACTTCATCAAACACAGCCAGTGTAGTTCATTGTAAATCTATCCCACATATACCATCCCTCCGCTGTAAATACTCACTCGAGCACCAAATTATTAGCCCTCTTAGCCTACAGTTGAAAGTAATCCCAGTGTTTCAGCAGTGACAGCCCTATAAGCCACAGAGTGAATAATTATAAAACTAATGATTCACACTAGATTACTTTCACAGTATTTACAGGATAGGAATGAATTTGATTTGCAAATGGAGATGGACGGGAGATCAAGATGGTTGTGGTAAAGGTACAGTATTTAGAGGGCCAGTGGCAGAACCACACTGGCTGGTACAAAAAATCAATCAACTAGGATAGCAATTTGCAGCACTGCTCTCACAATACAACATGGATGAAAGCGCAAGAGTACCCTCAACACAACTAATAAAAACATATTTAAAGGGCGAATTTATCCAGCCAAGTCAAGATTAAGTCCTACTGTACCTCTCTAGAACTTTCCAGAAAGTTGTCAGCAGAAAAAACGGTTTCTAAGAGAAAATCTCCCCATATATGGCCTGATGATGGACAAAAATACCAGCTGTCTTCTTCAATACTTTCATAATCTAAAATATTTTCTGTAATATTTGGTTACTGAAACCTCGGTAAAAGCATATGAAATAATACAGCGGTGGTGAAAGATGACAGATTATTATACTGAGAGTGTGACACTGAAATCTCACAGTTAGACTGTCGGTATATCCAACTGAGAATATGTGGTACTGGAGAAGAATCCCTTATCAAATATATTTTTAATCAGTGCTGGCAGATCCAGAATGAGTGAGAGCTGAGCTGGATTGATGCTATGACACAATGCCAGTCACCTCCTACGGTGCCTCGTCTGGTAGTCTACTCAGGTGTGATAGATGACACAAACACCAAATCTCACAAAGTCGTCTTCTTCCCAAGATCTATGAAATGTCTTTAGTCCCCAGAAATCAAAAAGCAGAGGTGGTTGCCTTGCGACCGTTTGAGAAGCAGAAGGCTTCTGAAGGCTGTGGTGTGTGCATATAGAAATCTGTAAGTCTTCCTCGCAAAAATGAGGGCAAAGGATTGTGTTTGTGCCTTTCATTTCAAATCTTGCACAGCTTTTTGATATGGAAATGGCTGAGGTTACTGTTCAGCTCATTCTCAAGGCTTTGTCTCTTACTCTTGATAAGCCTTGTGAGAGTAAGAAAGTGAAAGCGATGGGGAAATTGGGGCTAAAATAAGAGAATAGAAAGTAGAAAGTGTGTGTTTGTCCGTGTGTGTGTGTGTGCGCGCGCGCGCGCTTGTGTGAGTGAGAGAGACAATGAGAGGGAAAGTGATAGAGGGAGAAAGAAAGAGAGACCTCGTTTGCCAAGGCTGTTGTGTCTCCAATGTGGTGGTGGAGCCACTGCATTGCACCAAAACCAAGGGGAGAGAGAGGGTGTAAGAGTGAGGGGGTGGGTAGAGAGAGAGAGAGAAAGAAACACAGAGGGAGGAGAGGAAAGAGAGGGATTCAAAGGGGGTAGCGGCAGTGGCAAAAAAAAAGACGTTATGTAGAGGGAGAAAGAGAGCAAGAAGGATCGCATATAGACGAATGGAGACAGTGCAAGCAAACCTGGAGTGTGACAAAGTGTGTGTGTCTGTGTGTGTGCGCGAGTGAGAGAGAGGTACAATAAACGTATTTGCCATCAATCTAGCTTTAGCTCACTCCGTTGACAATTGGGTTGGGAGGTGGAGGGGGTCGGGTGGGTAATGGCTAAAATCCAAGATGTCACTATTTGACTTTTGCTTTAACCTTGTTATTCACAATCTGGATCCCCGCTGCTCCAAGCAACACACATCTGTACGCTCTTTGACTGCACACACAAAATGCAGGCGGCGCAGTCGACCTATCATTCTCTACACACACCATTAACAAAGCAAGCCAACCAAACACCTATTCACATACTGGTAGTTTTTGCCCTCCATTCAGCAGGCCAGAAAAGCAAAGTGGTCCCAAGCTGAATGAACATAACACAAGGAGAGAGAGAAAAAGAGAGAGAATGGGAGAATGAGTGAAAAAGTGCTATGTGTGAAAATCATACTTAAACATGACTGAGAGTGGGCATTAACGACACATCAAATGGACATGTGGTAAAGATAGATCATGCGCTCAGCAGAGCTGTAATGTCTGTAGTTTACCTGGTCGACAACAAGCACATGGTGGGGAAACAAATGACTGCAGGAGAGACAGGATCGTAATGTTCCTTCTTCAAATACTCATCGTTACAGCAACTCCAGAAGCAGTCAGCTTTTGGCAGGCAGATAAAGGGAAGGTCACAGAGACATGAAAAGGGAAGGTGAGAAAGAGAGCAAACGCCAGAGAGGGAAATAAAAGGCGAGGATTAATGGGTTGTCATGACTCAATCCACTCTTAGAGCAACTGTAGGTCTGATTCCCAAAATGGATAATGGCCGTGCATCTAAATAAACTTTGTGCACTTGTAGAAAAGGACATGGATGAATGGATGGACAGAAGGCAAGACAAAAGAAGGATCTTACATGTCATAATGATTGTTGGGATGCTTATAAATATGAAAATTGTTGGAAAGTAGTCACAAGGTGTGCAGAGTCTAGTCTTTATAGCTTTCAGTAATATTGAGATCTCTGCCCATGCTGCAGTTTTCCATTCAGCATTTTACAATTTCACAGCTTTAATCCAACATGTCATTTTGTACTGCAACTTTGTTCACCTCAAAGCTAGAAACTACATGTTTTCACAACCTTGCATGAGTGCATCATTGAGGGCAGCCTGGCCTGTCTTCAAGTGTTCTTGGAAATGTCATAATTAGAGCACAAGCTGAGCACATATGAACAACCCACCAAAGTGGTAAATACACCCGAGAAGTCAGAAGCTTCTTACTTGCTGAAATGCGGTGGACAGGCTGGAAGCGATTCTGAATATGTGTTAGGTGACAAACGTTTGCTTTAGTTAATTAAAACAGTTCACAATATGATTCTCCGTTCTGTTTGTTCTGTTCCAACAAAATCAAATAACTCAGTGCTGCTTGGGTCTGAAGGAAAAACATTATTTTTATCCAAAAGCACAATGCATGTCAAGTCACACTGACATCTTTTTTATCTCAGATGTTGAAGTTTACAGAGCAGCTGATGGCAGCATGAGACACTGTGAACCAAGTAATTTAAGAAAAGCGCTTGATGTGAAAATAAAGCCAATGTTTGCCATAGATGCTATAATCTTTTATAAGCAACTGACAATTTTTAACAAAACAGTTAAAATAGCGGCATGAGATGGTCACAGAAGTTGATTCATACCAAGAAAGACCCATTAACTGTCTAAACTGCAACCTGCAGTTTGGAGGTTGTGTGTCTTTTGTTCCTTGTTTTGACAGAAAGATATTCATTTGTCTGTTGTTAAAAAAAAAAAACACAGTATCTTAAAGTCCTTTGTTGTATTTTATCACTTGGTATGTACCTTCCCTATTTTAAAGCATTGTGATATATATATGTGTGTATGTGTGTATATGCGAATATGTGCTTATGTATACATCTGTGTGCATATATAAGTGAGTGTGAGTTTTTTTTTGTTTTTTTTATAAAGGTGCATTGGTGTTGTTTTCTATGTTATTTTCCTGCTATTCCGTGGAACATAATTTGAATAAAACTGAATACATGAATAAATAAAAGCCCACTACAACAAATATAGTGTAATAACGTCTTCCGTGAATAAATAACAAAAATCAACCTCAGAACTTAAAGTGATTAAAATAATGGGAGAAGCACAAGACTAGCGGCAGATGCACTATTAGGCTCATTACTGTTACGCAACCACACTAGGCGGTACACAATCCACCTACTTCTTTAATATTAAAGTGAGTGTGCGGCAGCAAACATTGCTACATTCAGCTGAGTGTGATGGAATACAGCTGTCACGTAATTTTCCTGCAATATACTGCAAACAAAATGAATTTTATGTACTGTTCAGAACTATATCTGCACTTTCAACACAGCCGTTACCAGTGTTTTTGATAGTACCATTACTGCTGAACCCCCTGTGAATCAGGGTGCCATACTGCACACTGACGCAACAGTGTTTTGGGTGATGGACCAACAATACCAGTTCATACATAACTGTGGTGTTAAAATAGAATGACATCTGCTGGTCTAGGACTACTGGTATTATTACTTAGTCTGTAAGTGTGGCACATGTTGACATGTTGAGATCTGCAATGGCTGAAACTGCTTTGGCTGCAGCTCTGCAACTAGATGATACTGAACAGAGCAGGTGTCCGTACTGGCAGATTTCTAATGGCATGAACCGTTCCAAATACTATTTACAAACAACTTGTAATTCTCAGGGTGTCTGTGTCAGAAAAGCATACAACTGATTTTTAAAATTTAACTGTTATGGTTTCCTTTCAATGCCCTTGCAGCTAATATAATCGATCTGTGCTCTGGAGCACAATGAGAAATATTAGGAAATCTTATTTGACCCAGGCCTGCTCTGCAACCACCCTCTTGACATTGTTCAGGGGCATGAATGGTAATAGTGATGGAGAACGTGTACCCCCAACCGAGCGCAACGAGCTGACAGAACCTTTGGACTGTGGAAAGAAGTGGGCTGTGGAACAACTCCAGTGAGGCCCTACTCCCTCCTGTCTGCTGTAGCACTATGGCAACTAGCCCAGTCACCAGCCAGCCCCAAAACCTTATTAAAATACACAAAATTCAAATTCAGAGCAGATTAAAATTCATTTAGCTAGTGGCACAACTCGGGTATCATACGTCTTCCTTTACAGTTCACCTTTTCAAAACCAAAACTAAGCCCCCATGCCAGTCCCAGCCCTAAATTCTTCCCCAGCCAGAGAGAGAGAGAGAGAGAGAGAGAGAAAGAGAGAGAGAGAGAGAGAGAGAGAGAGAGAGAGAGAGAGAGAGAGAGAGAGAGAGAAAGAGAGAGAGAGAGAGAGACAGAGAGAAAAGAGTGCAGCGGTCCTGAGGGACAGGAAGGCCTGGTATAATTCCTGAATACCAGCCCAGCCCCATGGGGATCCATGACCTGCATCTCTGGCCCGATGCTCTCTGCCTCCACCGCCTCAGTAGCTGGAGCGTGTACTGCTCTCCAAATCAGACCAAAATAACACACACAGCACAACTCTACAGCAGCATGTGTAGCTCTTACATTCTGGTGGCCGTAATATATTCTGGCAACCTATGTCTAATAAATGATCATACTGACCTATTAAAGATAATCTTGTGCCCAGTCATTGCTCCCTTTACTGCCTCAAGAAATGTAGTTGATGTAAGCACATTTTTTTAGTGGTAAATATTACCACAAACTTTGCTACTCAACAGTGTTTAGTGAATCCCCCTGGGTTCAGCTGTTAAATGTGAGCAGGAGAGTCCGGAGAGACGAGGCTGCCCACAGATCCTGACGGTGTTGAGGCGAGAGAGGGCGGCTCCCACAGGACTAATAAATAAATTCAGAATGATGAAACTAACTGCAACACCAGGATGCGCTGACTGTGACACATGCAATGCAAGAGTCAAACGCAAAATAAAGGCGAGTCACTGGGAGGCAGAAGGCTGAGATAGACTGCCTTCACAGGAATTAGATACAGAGACTCATTATTTCTATATTATTTAATTTCTTTATTCTATAATGGTAAAATCTTATTGTTAGATTATTTTTTTGTAAATATAATAGGACTGCAACTAACAATTATGTTCATTTAGTGATCATTTTCTCAATCAGTCTAAGTTGGAATATTCAACCAAAACATAACCAACTTATTATTAGGACTAAAACAAAAAAGTCCAATTCATAGTTTTCTATTCATAGGACTTCTATTCATACAACAATAGGGGGTATGTCTACATGGACACGACACATTAATTAATTCATTAATTTTCTGGCAATCGACTAAGCAATTTAACCTGACTAATTATTTAAGCTCTAGCAAATATTACGATAAATATCGAATATGCACACTATAGTCACTCCCCAAAACAATGCCAGGAAACATCCACATCTCTGTTCATGTAAGAAAAAGCAGAAATATGAAAAACACACACAAAATGAAGGGTCTGTTTCATTCTTAAGAACACTTTTGTGCAAGACCTTTATGAAGACATTTGCAGCCATTTCTTACAAGGTGTTCTAAAAGAGCCTGACGTGCTGAATCGGTGTAGGATATTAATGTTGGTGACTATGTGAGAACACAGACACGAAAGAAAGCTTGAGTATAAAGGTTGCGGACCAGCCTGTGTGCCGCAGAACGAGCGGTGGTTGCCCAAGTTGCTTGATCTGTGGACCTGTGATGGATGTGTCATAGTCAGAGTTGCGTGGTAGAGGAAAATGTCCCACCTCTCCCCACTGATGCTTCCTCTCCTCCTCTCTCACCCGTTCGTCCCGTGTTAGTGTCACTGAGGTCTGCCCTGCAGCTTGCTTGCATGTGAGGAGGATTTTGTCACTTTCTATCAATTGGTCCCAGTCCCCCACCACACACAAGCACACATACACACCTCCCCCTGTTTGCAGACAGAGTTACATAATGGCACCAGGATTTCTAGGCTAAGAGATGTTTACTCCCCCTCTCTTGTGCTGCTACCTTTTTCTCTCTCCTTTCTCTTTCTCTCTTACATCTTCTTATCCCATCATCACACACAAGCACACACACATTCTCATCGCTAGCCATATGCTTAACACGCACCTTCCATCACACACATAACACAGACTGTTGTGTAATTCACTGGGTTTCGGATCCCTCTTCTCATATCATGTTTTTCTACCACATGATTTTGACTCAAGGGAATGTACGGAGATTCTGGCAGTCTTCATTAAGAGAAGGGACACGACTGCCCCCTGTTGTCTCAGCAGAGAAACACACGTCTGGGTCACTGCAGAGCAATTAATATCTCAAATTCACTCCTCCAATTCATATCTGTTTGAGCACATTTTGTACATGCAAGATGCAACAGCTAAAACTAAGTATGTCTGTTGTACATGAACATGGTTCTATTTACATTTTTGTCAAGAGGTTTAGGTTTGGACTAAGATACCTTGGGCACTCAGCAGCTACACACACAGCATCAGTCTTGTGTGTCTAAAACATTAAACAGGCTGCCCTCTGCTGCCTGGTCAATGTCACCACACCACCATCCCACCCCTGAAGAGGCCTCTGATCATTTGATTCAATTTAAACAGCTCTTTTGAAAAATAGATGGGGACCGGACATACATAGGTAGTAGTGTATGAGCTGTATTGATCTAAACTATATTGATGGCTCGCCCTTTGACAGAAAAAGGAATAACAGGGTGAGTGATGGCAGAGAAGCTATGGCATTTAATGGCTGGCTGAATTACAAATCAATGGATCTTCTGAGGGAGAAAATTTCAGCCATTTAATGGTACTACTACAGGAGCAGGACAGATGGGCAGGAAGACAAAGAAAGGTAACTGGAAGGTTAAAGATGTTTCCCAGGTCCATGCTAATGTAAACAATATGGACTTTACATATTGTTCTGGCAGTTACTGGAAAAGAAACAAAGGTAATCAATGGTTTTATACAAACTGGAAATTATAGTTTCCTGCAAATGGATGTTAATCAGTGTGACTTTGGAAAACTACTGCCAGTTTGAATTCTGGAAACTACATAAAGCTAGATTTTTTTTTAATAGTTTAGTGTTTTAATTACTGGTTTTTCAAGATATTCCTAGAGCTGTCTCACTCACTACCATCAAAAATTTCTCTTCCAGCAGAACAACCCCTTAATCTTCATTGTGCATTGCATTGCAGTCCATCAGCATTAAGCTAATTTAGCATGCGTACTGAGGTCTGTGAGTATACTTTGCCAATATGCACACACAACATTGTAAAAAACCTAGATATATTTACACACAGTGTGGAGCTGGGACACAGATGTTAGTCAACAACAATATTACAACTGGGATACCTGATAAAAGAGGGACCAGGTGCTATGAAAACAAACCAATAGCCTCCATATCCCCCACTGTCGCCACTGATACAACACACAGCAACAGTCAAACCTACACACACACAAACACACACACACACAGGTGCATCAGTTTAAAAATTCTATATTTAAAGGTCTGCATTGCCATTTTGCCATTTGTTATGTCTGATGTGCAGAGATGGTGTGGTGGAGCCAGTCAAGCGTTAAAGGTTACAAAGTTGGACCTGTAACTGACAGGCTCCCACATTCAAATTCCCAGCCCAGCTTTAACAACATGGTTGGGAAAGATTAAGAGAAGAGCATGCCAATATGAATCTGAGGCAGGGCAATCCTGAGCAAAAAGAGCACCTTTAACTCTCCTGTTTTACCTAAGGTAAAGTAATCTTCATATGAATATAATTTGAATCTCATTAAACTGCTATGGATCCTAAGATTCTGACTGATTACCTTTTTGTTCATAGCAGCCTATAATTATATAAACAGTTGAGCTTACTCTATTGCACCCCGGAGGTGTGTTTGTTTCTCTATGCGCACAATAACAACAGGAGGCAGACAAAATATCATAAACACTTTGTGAAAAAGGGACTTTAACTTTGCAATAACAATCACTAAAGACAGTGTTACAAAGGCGGCTCAAATAACACTGAATGTCATAATGCTAGTTAGCTGTATTTGCCCATTAGAAAGGAGCTCTGTCAACCAGCACTTTGATATGTGTAGTTTCAAACAACACAAGACAACTCACAGAGCAACAGCAACAACAAAAAAAGTGCCAAACATAAACTGCACTAAAAACAAGAATGTTGTAGATCTTGGAGTTTGCAAAGTGATTTGGGCACTTCCCTTTTCATTAAATTAGTATTTTTGCAGGCCCCTATAAATTTCATATATAAGGCAATTTAGCTGTTATCCAAACAAAATCACACATCGTAAACCTAATCTGTTTTTGTTGAGCTTTTTTTCTTTGCTTTCCAAAAGCTGATACATATTCCATAAAAATCCAAATGAGGTGTCCACACACTTCCCAGGACTAACAATACTAACAAACAGCCACCCTACTACATTAATAACAACAGGAGTCATCCACAACAGGCCTTTGTGACTCAGTACCTGTGTTCACCATCAGACAGCACCTCTGTATCAAAGAGGCTGTTTATTATTTACATGATATTCATTACTGCACAGAGGCAGAAATGCGTGAATAAACACTAACAATCCTCCGTCTGGTTAGCCAACAGCTCATTATCATGGAGGCACAGTTGCTGGCAGCCACTGCTTGATGAAACTGTCAGTCAAATTTGAGTGGATAATAATAATAAACATACTCTAAGTCGGATAAGATTCCTTTTTCTTTCTTACCATCAATGATTCCACAAAAAGGCCAAAACTAATGACCAAAGAATTTAAGAATAGATTGTTTTTAAAGATTTACACCTTCAGTAGGTAATGAATGGGCCTGGGGCTGAGAGCCACAGACAGGCTGAGAAATGTACAAAATATTTAGAGATGGATTAAAACACTGTTTGTTTTTGTTGACAATGAGAAGAACACAGAATAGTGCATGCCTTATCCTTTAATGATGCAGGCCAGGCCTGCTCCGCTCTGCTCTTCCATAAACAGGCTTCCATAAACAATAAAGAACATAGATTCAGAATACACGCTAAAATGTGACCAACATATACCAAGTGGAAAAAACACACATACACAAACATTAATGTTTTGCTTGCAGATGGAGGATCAACTCAGGAAGAGGAAAAATACAAATATCTGTTCTGTTGTTTATAAGGTTGTGTTGTTGTTCTGATTATGGCTGTTGTTGTCACTGTACTGTGTCATTCTCTTTTGGACCTTGCCTAGAAGGAAGCAGGGCATCCTGGCACAGATTAAACCTCAGCAAAGTCTGCCTCTCTGCTCACAGACCAAAACACTGAGGACAAATTGGGCTACAGTTATTAACATCCAGCGTCTGTGTTTTTAGTTCTAAGCTAAACTGCCACAAAAGTTTCTGTTAATACATCAATAAAACTAAACCAAAAGAACATACTCACACATGCGCATACACAAATTTAGAACTTGTTTGAGCAATTACAGCTTGGCAAGAAACAGCAGGGGTCAAGGATCAGGAGTGCATTAATAATAGAGTGTGCTATAAAAGAGACCACCAAAATTCACCCAAAATAGTTCAGCTACACAAGCCTTGTAATTTAGGCAGTTACAGTGAGCCATGTAAAGGATCTGAGCAGATTAAATTTTTATATTTACAATGGATCAAATTTCTACACGTAATATGAAAAGTGTCACTCGCAGTGACAAAACCACAGTTCACCTCAGCTCTGGTGCTTTAGCTTCTTTCAGTTCGCCATTTTTGATTTCAGCATGAAACTTCACTGTTTTGATTTGGCTCTCATCAACCTCATTTCCAACCACAACAGGCCGGAAAACGCTTAAACCCCCCTATAAAATACCTACAGCAAAACCAAATGTCAGATAGAGAAAGTTAGTGACTCAGAGGAGCATTTAGCAGTAGACTGATATTTCTCACAGGAGGTGGTGGAGACCACATAGAGATAGAAGGGACATTTATATTGTACTTTCATTCATCAGGTGGACAGAAACAGGACTCAAAATAATGTTAATGTTCTTTGTCTGCCGGATGTTTGAATAAGCTTTCTGTTTGCGAATACACTCACCATATTATCTTGATAAGGTGATAATATATAGCATTCCTTTTCCATTTACAGTTCTTTTTCTAATCAGCGAGCATTGTCCTTGTCCAGTGAACTGATAAAATATATAATATGGCAATGCTGTGTTCTCAGCTCGCTGTGTACAGGTGGCCAAAAAACAAATAATGTAGGTTTGAATATTAATAATGTTTACAAAAATCATTTTGAGTTTGAGTTTAAAAGCAAATTCTCTCCAAATCAGGGCACTGAAGTTTCTCCAAGGCAATACACCGTTTTCCTGAATTAGAAGAAATACTGTATATCAGCATGTCAGTTGTGATTAAAAAGAAAAAGTCTTAAGTGGAACTGTGAGGTTTCTGTATGACATACAAGTTCCCTCCCTTAATATGGCAACCCAGCTAGTCCTGAACCCCTCTGCAGCCCATTCCACCGAGCCCAACCCATCTAACGAAGATATATATTTACAGCGCTGCAAAGTCAAGGGCAAAAAGGCCACTTGGCAGCCAGACGAGGATCTTCTGCAGTCAGTCATCAACCACACGGGCTGGCTGAGCCCACTGAGCTCACACCTCCCTCTGAATCAGTAGAAACAGGATTACGGGTCCAAGCCAAGGAGGAAGAATTTAGATATTGGCCCTGTCCAGCAGCTAAAATAAGAACGGTTCTGAAGGGTGCTTTGGATGGACACTGGAATTATTACGGAGCAGGAAAATGCCAACAATGACATAATTGCATTGACAGATTCAGAGTTGTACACAAACACACCCTCTACATACCCTTTCGAGTACAAATTATATTTACACAAACACACCGTTTCAGCGGAAGCAATTCACACACACACACAAAATATGAAAGGATGTCTGACGTCAGCTGAACTGGTATACCCATTATCATGCACTACAGCTGCAACAATTAGCTGATTAATCAATAAGTCAATCAACAATCACCATTTTGATAAACAATTACTCGTTTGAGTCACTGTTTGAGATTAAAATGCCAAATATGATTTCAGATTCTAAAATGTGAAGACTTTCTGCTTCTATTTGTCTTGAATGAGGAGTTTTGGACTATTGTCACATGAAAATATATTGCCTTTAACATTTTACTGACAGAAAATAATTAATATTTTAATCCATAATGAAAATAACTGCTAGTCACAGCAGCAAAAAGAAGTTTCTTATTGGCTTTTCACACATTGTTCATCAATGGTTTATCGTTTTGCTCCATTACGGCACTTTCAAGCCATGCAGAACAAAATACAGGAAAGAGAAAATATCACACCATCCCAGCAAGAGATTGATTTCATAACGGTACTTGCTCGATCTGAAGTGTTTTCACCTCACTGCAAGACCATTTGCAAGACAACTCTGGCGAAAATGTACTGCGTCACCATGGCAACCGGCAAAGTGGATGCAGAGACACCAGTCTCCACAAGGCTGCAGCTCAGCAAGAGAATATATGAGGGGAAGTCCTTCAATAAAGCACTCCCCATCCCTTAAGGGGAACACAAGGAGATGGTTAGATTTGTTCCTACTGACCCACGCAGCCATCTCTCTGTCCAGGGGAATGATTGATACACACTAGGGCATTCAGGTGGAGAAATGCTGAGGAGGCATTTATATGTTAATTCACCTGCACATGAGGAGCTGGTGGCATGTTTTGAACCCCCGAAGCAATGTAGTCACGTGTAGCGATGATGGGGAGAGCTGGACAGGTAATTAAAAGCTTTCATTCCTCACCTAAGTGGCTAGCTGGTTTAATGGTAGAAATCTGTCAGCACTGCTGAAGATGGTGTAGCAGGAATAATGTCAAGATAAGGGGATGGCATGTAATATAGTCAGTAACTAGTGAGCAGGAATTAAACTGAATTCTTAACTAAGGCCACAGTGCTTACTACACAGCAAAGTACAGAAAGTAAGAAGCAGCATTAAAGGCATTTATGGACATCTGGGGAGACAGGCCAGTTAAGCTGAAATGTCATTACTATAGCAGCCCTCATAGGTTTAGCATAAAAGGTATTGATTAATTTGCAGATTACTCTTTATTTGCACTTGACTTGCCCTGAATGATGGCACTTTTTCTAATGCTAATCACTGGTAATAGTAAAGGCTTCCGTTCCTGACCCAACGGGAACTTCAGCCACCACTTGTTCTGCACGGCTGCATTCAGTTCAGACAATGACTGACAGGTCCTTGATTATTTCTCAGGAGAGGTGGTGACAGGATTGAACCACAATGGCACTGGTTCCCAAGAGACAGGGCTAGGGCCACTGGAGGAAAATTGCATAACTACATAACTGTAGAGCTGGAAATACAGAGGTTTGACTGACTATGTTCTTATTCAGCCGGATCAAATCCCCTCCTTTTGATGAGCACTGGAATCGTCTTGTGTTTTATGAACTAAACATGCACTAACCTCAGTCACAATCCAGCAAGATAAGACACTTTGCAAGCCATCACCTTATAAAATCTTTTGATAGTACTGCATATCTAAGCCAAACCAAGAGACTGAAACACAGCTGACGCTTATATCTCCTTTTTAACACCAGGGAAGCCAATAGTTTCCTTGCTCACATCTCCCATGCTGTGGTTTCAAGTGGTATGTCAAAGCATGTGTAGATGATAACATCTTGAGCCCTTAAATATAATAAAGGATCAAGCCTATGAATCTGGTCACAAAAAGTTAGGTTTTTCAGATGGAGAGATGAAGAGCATATAAGGATAATCGGAAAACAAAATTATGCCCTTCAGAGCAACCACTGAAAAATACGTTTGAATTCACGTAACAGTAGAAGCAACATGTCTGAGCAATACAACATTACCAGATCTTATGGAAACAATGCAAAACAAACTCCATTTTGCTTGTCAACACAGACATGAACACGCATGCAGTTTCCAATATTTTGAAATGCACCTGTAGCAACAACAGATAATAATAACAAACAACAAAACAAATATTTCACAATAAAAGGACATTTGTGCCCTTTGCGATGCCTCTGATATTGGCCAGACGGTGCCCTATGAGGCTATTAAAAATTCAAGTCACACACATCTGTCCATAGACAATGTGTGGTGTCACTGAGCAGCAGTCAAGCATCAGGACTGTTAGCATATAGCCCATAGCTAACAAACAGCATTAGGATGAATGAAGCCGGCGTGAGTGTCTCCCTACCTTTCAGCACAACCACCACCTCGGTACCGGCAGTATCCTCCCCCTCCGCTGCGCTGCTGGTCGGGGGCTCGTCTCCCTCAAACAGCTGGTTCACCTCCCCCTGGATGTCGGAGGGGCGCCGGTCGCCGTCGCTCTTGGAGACGGTGAACCTCTGGCTCATGGTTGTCGCCGGTGAGACAAGCGGCGGGTCTTCTTGCCACGGTGCGGGGTGACGCGGTTGGACAAAGACAGCGAAAAATGCTCTCGCCTCTCTCGTTATAATCGTCCGCCTCCACCGCCTGCTAAGTTTACCTCCGACTACTCTGTCCTGGGGGGTAACAACCGCTCTTTGTCGGGTAATTAGATGTGTAATGCCGAGTGGACCATCTCATCAACCGGTGTCTGCTGGCTGCGGCGTACCTGGGTCCTAAAGCCGATTTTTAGCTGACTGTGGCGCCGATTTAAAGACAACGTAAGTCACAGTAGACGCTTCATGATATTTAACGCTAACACGTGAAAAAAGCATTCCCTTACTATTCTTAATTTAGCGTAATTTTATTCTATTTTATTTCATTTTTAATCGTGGCTTTCAAAGCAGTGCAGCCCTCTACATTTGGCGTTGCTAGGCAACCAGAGAACAAGCGAAAGATCAGCTGTCTGTCACTCAACCAGCTGCAGTTTATTAAGTCAGTAAGTTATTTAGCTGAAATTTTTAAGTTTAAGTTTTCAAAAGCAACCAGTGGAGCATAGAGGACACTTGTTAAAGAAACATAAAACAAATCCTGACAAAAAGCACCTGGCTGCTGTCAGGCCTGGATTGCCAACCCTACAACGGCAGAGTTAGTAAATCATAACTTCCCAGCCAGGGAAACCCAGGGGATGTAGCAAGACCCAGTTTGTGCCCAAAGTTGAATTACCAAAGTGGGCAACTGCACAGGTGCCCCAAAAGCAATAATGAAAAAATAAGGAAACATATCCATAATAATACCCAGAAGACCACGTTAACATATTCAAATGTCTTGTTTTATTTGAGCACCAGTCAAAGACCCAAAGCTTTTGGAGTGCTCTGGTCATTTAATGGTTACAGTGCTTGCTACTCAACGTCCATGGCTCGATTCTGGTTAGGTACCTTTGCTGCATGTCATACCCCTCCTTTCTCCCCCGTGTTTTCAGTCCGGCTCCTCTTCACTAACAACTGCCAAAGAAAGGCTAATATTTACATGGACTGCGACACCAAGAACATCTCTGTCAACATCTCTCCACTAATTTCATTTCACGGTATAAAGGGGGTCACCACGGTCTGTAAAATCTTTTATTGTGGCTGAGCTTTAAATTAACTGGGTAGCTATTTCATTAAATCTAATGCAATCCAATACCACAGCTATGCTGTAACATACTTCAATAGCACCAGCTTCAATAACACTCTACATGTGGATCAATATGTTTGCTGCTCTCACTGTGTATATTTTTGGCAGGAAAACCCCAAGTACACTATTCTTAGTGGTAGTAGGTAACGCCTCTGTTTAACAATTCAAAATGTCAGCTGTGAAAAGGGCTATGTCTGTGTACCACCTCTGAAACAATAGGACTATTGCTTTAAAATTACACAAACTGGCACTGTGTCAGGCAGTGAGCAAACACACAAACACACATACATGCTACCGATTTAACTTCCTCGTGATCTATCAAAACCATGGTTTTGAAAGGCTAAAGAAAAATGATTAATTGAAATATACACAAATTATTATATGGATGTTCTAAACATCTTTCATTCACTACAATTTAACTTTGACTTATCAGTAAACACGTCCTGATCCAAAATCCTTCAGCCAAAATGCAGGTTACCACAGGTTTCTCAACTCTATTTATAACAAAGAGGCACGCCAGCAACAGTGGTTACGCAAAAAACAAGCATGAAGATGAATCCAGAGTCCATTTGATGTGAATCAAAGACATACTGTGCAAAAATTTCTAAGACCAAATCACCAAACACTGAAAAGTCTAAATGTTTTCAACTGATTTTTCCAACACTTTGCAAGATTTGGGAGCGAACTGAATTGCTAGATTGACATTTAAGCTGAAAGATTGTCATTGGGCATTAAAACCCCTTGTCAGGGGTACTGGTAGAATTTTTTCTTAGTAGTAGCTGTTACTAGGGTTGAACAATTTTAGGGAAGATTTAACTGCACATTTTCTTCATTGTGATTAAATTGATGCAGTTATTCCCATGATATAAACTCCAGGCCCGCATGTGTGATTTACAAAAACGTACAGTTTTTACCAAGCAATACCACATACTTAGTGCATTTACCATAAACTATTCCATGTTTGCTGTGCCCATGCAAAGGCACTACGGGGGTAATAAAGAACTTTCTCTGAAAGACAGCGGAACGGTGCTGAAAACATGTTTTTCAGTATTTTAGCCGCTGATGCATGAGTATCAATATCAATGTCATCACCAGTCTGTGCAGTGCAGTTTTCATAATCTGTACAGGGAGAAAAAAAATTTGAAAAAATAATGTAGTGTTGATTTAAGCAACACAATTTTACATAGCATTCTTTAATGTATATAACAGCCCTATTAAGAATTTTATTGATTGTTAAGACACTTATTTTTCAAATCTCACCATGATCTGTGTTTAGGAGTTGTGGTTTGTACCAGCCAAGACAATCTGCCTGTGTCTCAAACTCCTTCAGCTCAGCAGCAGTGACAATCTGCCTCCTACCTGTTGAACAGGTGACACATTTGAAATGAAATGATATTATGTCTTGGAATGTCTACAGCACATATCTAAATAAATCTAAAATTTTCAATGAATCAAAATGATTGGAAATACTGTCGCATATTTTCTTATCTCATTCCTCTGTTCTCCTTACTGAAAAGCACAAGATGGCTAACGAAGGAATCGTCTTTCACAATGAGGCAGTCTGGACACCCGCTTTGCAGCAGCATTGCTAGCTTAGGTTTTTGGGCATCTGTTGGAAACATAAGAGAGAAAATACATTATGTGTTTTACATTAAAACTGTGATATCATAATGAAAATCAAACTCCATCTGCATTAAAATGTTAAAAACACAAATATTATTCTTTACACACAAAAAATTACATAAAATTGAATAAAATGCAACAGCTCTATTTTACAGTGTCCAATGAATGATTCTAGTGCCTTTATAACAGCTTAAATGTATCATAGTTTTAGCAGAATCAGGCAGTGTTTATAACATCTAAAGCAACACACAATTACACATTGCACATAGAACATTAAACAAAACTCTTACTGTAGCTGCCAACTTCAGATACTGTGTTGTTCCCATAGAAAATTGGGAAAGTACTATTATTGCAAACTCCATACCTGCCAAAAATTTACGAAAGATTTAATATAAAGATCTGGATTGAAAGAACATTTATACTAGACATGGAAAAATTTGATGCACAAATACTCTGACTGTATGAAGCATCTTACATTTAGAGATTCATGCCAATAAAAAGATTGCTTACATTTTCATTTTAAAGTTGGCATCGTAGATGTTTGGTGTGGCCGTTGAGGTAATGTCCACTGCAACACTTGGCCAGATAACAGTACTCAAAAGTACTGGTGGCAAACAGGTGTTCGAGGACATGGCTATAAAGTACCAAATCCCAGACAACTGAAATAACAAAAAAGGGAGTTTTGTTTATTTATGTATTTTGATTTTATGAATGTTTGGTAATAAATCTGAAACCTTTTGCATTATGAATTGATCTTTCAGGAAAAAGAAGCATAGCATAAATAGGTTCTTTAGGTTCAATTTAGGTTCTTCTGATAAAGCTGCTACCAAAATACAATGTTAGTTACAAATGTGGAAGGAGACTTACATCGGGTCCTTTGTCGATTGGCTTCAGCAGTGTTTCACAGGCCAGCGACGCAGGCTGGCACACTGAGGTGAGACTCAGCACAACAACAGCAACACACAAAGTCTTAATCATGGCTTTGATGCCGCTGTCTCTCTCAGCTCTGTCTTATATTGATATCACTGACCAATTATTTTTCTGCCAGTTCCACCAACCCCTGTTTGAGCGGGTACAGTGCAGATTACATTAAACCCAATGTTAACCTTGAATGTTATCCCACTAAAATCCACTGTTTGCTCATCAAACACACTGCTTTGCAACACATTTCCAAAATGGGAGTAAAGGGAAATCCAGTGGCCAATGACAAATATCCAATAATATGTCCCAAGAAATTGCTTAGAATCCCTTGCCGTGGTTTCCAGGTAAAGTTAGATTGGCTCACAGCTCACATGCACAAACTAGATAAATCTTTCAGAAGCAAACATCAGCTGTTGTGTCTTCTATTCATATTCTCGGTTGCTTGTCCTCTTTAGGGTTTAGGGTGTTAAATGCTTTTCCCAATTTATAGTCGTGGGCAAATCAAATACTTATATTTTTTGAATTGAGAAGAAGTAGACACAGCCCCTGTTGTAGTTTGGATGCCCTTCTACTTGTAAACCGTCAGAACTTCATTAACTTATTAGGCCATAAATGACTGATAAGGCAATCCTAACCCTTGTGGTAACATTCAACAATCATGGAATCCTCTCAGCAACTGACTGAGGGAGGCTTTAAAAAGATATCAGAGAGATTCCGGTTCACAGTTTCCACTGTTCAAAATGTCATTAAGAAATGGCAGTTAAGGGGAACTGTGGAAGTCAAGACAAGATCTGGAAGATCATATAAAATCGCCTGTCTGCTGGGAGGAAAGGCAAAGAAAAACCCCCTTACTGCAAAGGAAGGTTTAGCTTTCCACTGTGTAGCAATGAAGCACAGGGTCTACATGAAAGAGTCATCACAAGGAAACCTCACCTGTGATCTCATGGCGAAAGTCAGTGCCTAAAGGTTGCAAAGCACCGTCTGGATAAGCCAGAGTCATTTTGAAAAAAGTGCGGTGGACAGAGGGAGATAAAATTGAGTCTTTGGCCACAATCACCAAAAGTGTGTTTGGAGGAAAAAAGGGAGCCACATTTGATGAAAAGACCACCTTACTTCAGACCAGATAAACTGTTTAATCCATTCCTGATGGACAAGCTAAGTGCCAAAAACCTTTCTGAAAATGACATGAACCAATCACCAAGATCATTTAGAGTACGTAAAAAAAGTATTTTGGGTCAATGTAAAGACAAAGTCCACGCTATCTTGTCAAAGTGGTGTTTATTAGCAAAATAATACAGTCATAGAGACCATATTTACAAGACACCAGCAAAGATTATTAATAGATATTATAATAATTTATATGAATTTTATTAAAATGTTCAAAGGCACATTTCTGATCATTTGATTCTGGAACAGCTGATTACAATGTCACTCAAAAGAAAGGGTCTTGTTAGGTTTGAAAGTCTATACATTTGAAACAGTAAATCAAACACTGATTGATTCCCTTCGAACCTTGGAATCTTAAGAAGGGCTACACCACTTCGCATAAACATGATTGGTGTGAGTGAATATTTATTATAGCCATACCCTTGTGCATTCACTACAAGCTAGCCCATGTTTGCTTGGCCCATTCAGAGGCAGAGTGGTAGTAGTAAAAAAATCTCCCTGCAAGACAGTTTAGCGGGACTGAATACGTGTTTTTCAGTCTTTTAAGAAATTTTTGTGACAGTCCTGAAGTGTCCAAATCACTGTCATCGTCAAGTGACGAACAGTTTTCAAAATCTGTGCAGAGAACAGAAAAGCAAATTAGAAAAACAATGACCTGACATCCATCACACACTGTTACAGTACAGCCCCACTACACTTCATATACTTACCGTATAGACACATTACTGTACATGAACAAAACGGTTTTTTTTCCAAGTCTCACCATGATCTGTGCTTAGGAGCTGCGGTTTGTACCAGCCAAGACAATCTGCCTGTGTCTCAAACTCCTTCAGCTCAGCAGCAGTGACAGTCTGTCTCCTACCTGTTGAACAGGTGACACGTTTAAAATGAAAGTCTTGTCATATTATGTCTTGCAATGTCTACAGTGCATATCAGTTTAACCCACACTACTGCGCATGCACACTGAATTTTACATATTTACATTACATGCTTGTTTGATGCAGCCATATTTCACTTCATCATATAATTATTTTTAAAATGTCTGGATTATAGATTATGGTTTTCTAGAAGTAACTCCAAATGGAAAACATTAAGCTACTGTATTTCACTGTTGTAAGTATGAGCACATATTTTCTGACTTTATCCTTCTGTTTTCCTTACTGAAAAGCATCAGTGTCTCAACAACATCATCCCCCTTTATGACGTAGCAGTCAGGACACGAACTATGCAGCATCACATCTGGCTCGCCAGTTGGGGCATCTGTAGGAAACATTAGAGGAGTGTGGATAATAACAACACACTGAATGTTTTACGTTGCATTACATCAGAAAATATGACAAGAGCATGAAAAAAACATGAAATACAAAATATTACATAAATACATAATACATAAAATGCAACTTCTGTTTTACAGTGTCCTACAAATTATTTCACAGCCTATGAGACAGCTGAACTGCGCCACATATTTAGCACAATCTATGCTCAAAGGCCTATGCTCAAACTGGTCCTCACATTATTATGTCTTCTGTGAATTTTTTCCACCTTTGCATATTCTCTAAATTCTGTGACCTCAGAATTAAACATCAGTGCACACAGAGTACCAAACAAAACTCTTACTGTTGCTGTCAACATCGAAAATGCTGTTGTTCCCATAGAAAAACGGTTCAGGTTCAGTGGTGCAAAGTCCATACCTGCCAAAGATTTTTAAAAAGATTTAGCAAGTGAAAGAACCGCTGGACAGGACAAGATGATGTAGGATGCACAAATACTTGAAAGTTACAAGCAAAAACTAAATGATTTCTTACATTTTCACGCTGTACTTGCCCTCGTAGACATTTGGTGTATCCTTTGAGGTGACGTCCACTGCAACACTTGGCCAGATAAAAGCACTTATCAGTGGAATCACACACATGTCAGAGGACATGGCTACAAGGTACCATCTCCCTGACAACTGAAATAACAGAGGAGGGAAATTTCGTTGATTTATGTATTTTGATTTTGTAAACGTTTTATGTGAATTGTTTTTCCCACAGGACATTTCAGGAAAAGGAAACGGCACAAACAGTTTCAGCAGATTCAGTTTAGTTTTGTCTGATAATGCTGCTACCAAAATACAATGTTAGTTACAAATGTGGAGGGAGACTTACATCTGGACTTTTGTCCTCTTTCTTCAGCAATGAGTCACAGGCCAGCGACGCAGGCTGGCACACTGAGGTGAGACTCAGCAGAACGACTGCAAAACACAGAGTCTTCATCGTGGCTCTGATTCCCCTGTGTCTCTCAGGTCTGTCTTATATTGATATCACTGACCAATTATTTTAATGCTACATCTTCCCACCCCTCTTTGAGAGGATACAGTGCCAACTAAGCTGAATGTTAACATTGAATGTTAGCATTTCCAGTGAACCTTTATGTTTACACATCAAACAAACTTGCATGAAAGCACCACAGTTCCTAAACTGGAGGACAGGGAGCAAGGGTTTTTGAGCTATTGTATTTCTTTTCTATTTTGCATTTTCGGAAGAGTATGGTGTTTGTACTTTCAGGGTCATTTCTTCCAAATTTGTTCAAAAAAGTCACACAGTGTGTCCCAAATCGATACTTGAGACTAATTCTATGGAGGTTTTGAGTATGTAGTGTACTCACACTGAAAAGGTGACAAAATATATATATATTCAAATCACATAGTATGCATACTAAATGCTGTTGATGCATACTATTCTCACACAATGACAAACACAAATGAAATGGAGGAGCTGCTCACAGATGGAAAAATAATGTTAGTTAAACAGCTCCAGAAAAATATAAGAAAACAAAGAAGTAAGTTTTAATTTGCCGGGGAAATACAAATGTCTTTACAAAAACTGATGCCAGTCCATCTCGTAGATGTTGAAACGCTTCAGTGGATGAGAGAAACAGAAAAGCCAGGCAATCACTAACATTACAGGTAAACTCAGTGTGCTTAACATTAAAGCACATGCATCACCAAAGTCAGTGTGATTAATCCTCTGAGGATCAAAATTTCATTGCAGTCCATCTGAAAGACATGTCATTTTATTAACTGTATGAAGAAATTAGAAAACACAACACAGTTCCACCTCCACCATCATTCCTCCCCTACAGCTCCTCATAGTAACTGTAGACGCTGCTACTATCGAAGTCATACTTTATAATGGTTCACTGATTCTACTGTAAACATTCATCACCTAAAACTAGGTCTTAACCCTCAAGCAGCCCTTTAAAGTTGTGAGGACTGACCAAAATGTCCTTGCTTTCCCAAATAACCTCACTCCATAAGGTATATGCTCAAACTGGTCCTGCCCCCCCGAGGTTGACCAGCAAGCACTTGAGTGGCACAGATTTCCAAAATATAAGCCTATACAGAAAAGACTCCAAATGAACGATAATGTTACTCTGCAAATGCTGAATGTATAAATAAGAAATTGTCTGCTTACATATTGTTATTTCCTGGATCCACTTTTAAGGTCATGGTGTGTAAATGCTGTGTTCACAACTTGTTTCCACTGCCCCCTAACGGCCAGAAAAAAGAAAAGGTTTTATTGCTGAACTACCTTGCAGTTTCTTGGAACTTTACATGATTTGCAATAAAACGTAATATCACAATGATCATCACTCATCAGTAGTTTTTTTTCAGGCTGATATGTATTTCAAATAACTGCAGTGTTATTTGTGGAAAACATCTGTGGAATTTTGTATAATATCTTACCAGTATGGTGTATAGACGAGCATAGAAGGTTGATTAGATTCTGGTGCTATGTCAAAAGTTACACATAATTAATGAATTAGTGATGCTTTGTACAGCAGTCCATAAATTCAATGTAGATGGTAAGTCATTAATAAATGGATTTTGGTCCAGATGTTGAAATGGTTTGTGTGTGTTTGCATTGTGTGTGTGTGTGTGTGTGTGTGTGTGTGTGTGTGTGTGTGTGTGTGTGTGTGTGTGTGTGTGTGTGTGTGTGTGTGTGTGTGTGTGTGTGTATGTGTGCGTGTGTGTGCTTGCGTGCATGCACATGTCTACATGTGTCTGCCTGTGTCCCACATTACACACACAACAGACAGACAGATGGACAGAGACACGGAAGTAGGGCAGTGAAGTAAATAAATAAATAAATAAATCTATTAGTCAATAAACCAATAAAGAAAGAAAAAGATTTGTGAGGTCTTCCTGTGAAGTTACCTAAAGATACAGAGCAAATGTTGTTCTGAGGAACGGAATTGAATGCATTTGTGTAATTTATTAATTATTATGAATTCTTTAAAAAGGATGCCTTATTAGAAAGTACCAATGCAGCATACACATACAACATTCAACATTTGTCTTGCTATGTCTCCACTGACAGAGCTTGCACAGGAGGTAGCCTGATTGAACAGAAATGCAATTTCACACCTAAATATGAAACAGAATTTGAAATGCTGATCTGCATAAAACTGCATCAGAGGTTTGTTTGGTGGTATACCTTTCATCAAGGATGTGGTTTTGTGGGTTCTTTTGTCTTAGAGATAGCTTGGTGTTGCCGCTTGTTTTTTAGTAACTAAAAAAAACACTGCAATGGCCTATGGTTAGAATTTTTTTAGACTCTCGGCTCTACACATACTGAGAACGTGCTTTATTTTTTTCTAAAAAAATGCTAAATGGCTGTGGACTTCCTCTTCCTTCCACAAGAGCACAGCATGTTCAAAAGAGCACAGCATATTCATACTACACTCAGACCTACAACAACAACCATCAAACATTAGCCAGAACGGAAACACAATGAGTGTGGGTGAAGTGATCTACACTTTGTTGGAGGTGCTCATTGCTATTAGCTGCTGTTTGGGTAACATGCTGGTTATTTTGGCTCTGTGGACCAGTAAATGCATCCACCTGCCCACCTTTAGCCTTATCATCTCTCTGGCTGTTGCTGACTTTATGGTTGGCTGTGTAGCCATACCATTGGCTGTGGTGGTGGATGGACGAGTGGAGGCTTCATTTCACGGTTGTCTCTTCATCAGCTGTGTGATCATGCTGTTGGCTTTGGTCTCAATTTTGTCTCTGATGGCCATTGCAGTGGACCGCTACCTCCGGGTGTTTATCCCTCTCAGGTATGGTTGTTTAGACATACTAATGTTTACTGAGATAAAAGCAGCACTGATGTGGCGAGGGATTCAGTTTCGTCCTATGCTAAATACATGCATTGTATATATAAATATATACATTATTTATTTTGTGACTGTAGTAGCAAACACAAATACATAAGTAACTGTTCAGGATACTAGTAATTACTGCTCTTATCTATAGGTACAAAAGGACTCTAAGACGGAGACATTCATGGCTTGTGGTAGCAGCATGTTGGTTTGTTGCAGTACCACTAAGCTTTGCTCCCATGTTTGGGTGGTACAACCATGAAGCCTGGTCTGAGTCAGTCAACTCTACCATTGTCTGCCGGTTTGTAACTGTGATCCCCATGTCATACCTGGTTTACTTCATGTTTTTTCTCTGCACTTTGATACCTCTGGTGATTATGACTGTATTGTACTGCTGTGTATTCTGTACCATTCGAGGATCCCTCAGAGAGAAACCAGGCAGTGGTGCCCAAAAAAAATCTCAGAATTACCTAATGAAAGAGAAGCAGCTGGCAGGATCCCTGTCCCTGATACTGGCCCTGTTTGCCCTGTCCTGGCTCCCTCTACACATAATGAACTGCATTGCTTACTTTAGAGGGGTGGAGGCTGTTCCAGGTATAGTTTTCTATGTTGGCATTCTGCTTTCTCATGCTAACTCAGCTGTAAACCCAGTTGTGTATGCGTTCAAAATACAAAAGATTAGAGCTGCATACCTGAAGATCTGGAGACAGTGTATTGCATGTGGTGAAGAAAATCAAGCATCTCAGTCAAGCCAGACGACGGACAATCTCAGCAGTAACAGTGTGGCCAGAAATATGTGAAGGCAGATTTCCTTGTTTGTGTGTTTCTTTGTTCTAAACAGTCTTGTCTATCTCTAGTTGTCTATTTTTTGTTTGTGGTTAGTTCTGTGATAGTTGATGCCTTTGTTTTTGTTTTGTTTTTTTTTTTAACTTTTAAACTGTCTACAGAGCTCTATTGTTTGCATTTTGTTTTCTACATATATTTTGTGAGTATTTACTTCCTATCTGCAGTTTTCTGTACAGTTTCCTTTGCTGACAGCTAAGATAATACTAAATACTCTCTGTATAATGTATCATCTTTGTATTAGTTGCACAAGATCATGAATGTTCTCATCTGACTGAGTAAAATGTCGCCAAGTGTACTTCCCGAAATGTGTTCTATTAAAGAAGTAGTTTCAAGTCTACTGTTTCACCTCCTTTGTATGTAAATGTAAATTTAATGTAAATTTTCATTTATTAATATTAAATTTAGCCAGTCAAATTAAAATTAATTAAGATCAGTTCTATACAGTTGAGAATTAATATTTGGTCATCTAGGATGTAATACAACACATGTTTCCAAAATATTAAAGACATTTCATAAAAATGGCTATTGATGAAAATATGGATGTTTTCCAAGAGATTCTTACAAAATAAAAAACATTCTTGCAAAATTAATGAACAGCTGTTTCAGGAGAGTTACAACAAAATGAGCAAATTTATACCAACATTTTTTCTGAAGTTTTAAAAATATATCTTAGCTGTGTAAACTCTATGAATTAGTTTGAAAGAAACTTGCTATCAGATGAGGCCGGTGAGAGCCAAGCCTTTTTCGAGGCCAAGCTATCCACAAAATGATTCCAGTATGAGATTACAAATGGTAATCTTTTTAGAAAGACAGTTCTGCTAGATTTATTGTTACTACAGGGATGTAAGAAAAACAAAATTTCCCTCCCGTGAGTGCCTGCAGTCAAAGCACATTACAGCTGATGACTAACCCTTGGTTGTTGCCTAAATAGCCTAGATATATCAGAAAAGGGTGTTTTTAAACTGTGCCTGGCTCTAGAGGCTATAAAGGGATAGGTCTGTGCTCACATTGTCAAGTGCCCTGAATGTGGGAGAACAAAAATACACATGCCTAAAGTCTTTGGCAATGAAAGCTAATGGCACGAATCTGCTGCCAGGTGGACACAACTTTATGTTGCCACACTGCTATTTATTTATGTATTTATTGATTGATTGATTGAGATATTGGCAGGATACTGGTGTCATTTGTTTGCAGCTGCCAGACGTTAGTGTGAAAGCAATCACTGTCACCATGAATGAAGTGGATTATCTTCTACAGCCCACATTTGACATTCTGCCTTTTTAAGTAAAACTTGAGATGAAACACCTCTGTGCCCACCTGCTGTTAGAAACCAAACCACTGGTAAAAGTAATGGCAGATTGAACATGAAGTGGTACCAGATGTGGGAGCAGCAGAGACAGATTTAGCTTACTCAGCAGAGCTTCTCAAATAGAGCGTACAGACGGGGAAATTACCAGCATTCATTTGATGAGAACCAATATGTGCTCAGGCACATTATGTTTGGAAAACGTAAAATAGCACGTTATGCCAAATTGTAAAATTATGTAATTTTCTGGTAGTTGTGACCCCACCATTTTCTTCCACCCATAAACCCACTGCATATTGCTATTTTTCATGGATGTAACTGTGGATAGAAAGACACGTCCCCATATTTAATCTTACCTGCAAAGATCTAGTTGGTCGACTATTTCTCCAGTCGGCTGAAGTAGCCACCACCGATCCAAACATCCGTCATAAATGACTCTCTGAACTAAATCTGTGATGTGCTGGGATTCAGGGGTCCGGGTGGCTGAGTAGATGTCTTTTAGTTACCTCCGACAAGCAGGTTATCTTTTCACCCGTGTCTGTTCAATTGTTGATTTATTTGCCAGCAGGGTTACGCAAAAAGCACAGAATTTGAACCGAACTTGATGGCGCGATGGCAAAGGGGCCTGGAAAGAATCCATTAAACTTCGGGGCAGATCCTGATCGTCATTTACTATGAAATTAAGTTTTTTTTTCTCTGAAATCTTTTGCATGTTTTCCGTCATTGGCCTTTATTGGCCCTATTATTGGTCATTCCTCCTTGACTGGTCATACCCTCCACCTATGCATGCCACTGCAGGTGCAAACTTCAACTGAAAGCTGTCACTTTCTGCATAAATCCTGCAGGTTTATTGAGAAATTACTCATTTACGACCAAACGCGCGACTCATTCTGCGAGTTGAGAGAACTGAATGAACTTTCCAACTCTCGTTGGGCTACACCCAACTGCATCCGGTGTCACAGATCACGGAGGCTGTGATTTCTGGAATGTGGGATTATATTTTTCTTTTCAGCAGAGTTGAATATGTGGGTCAGCGATTTTACACTGCTTCCGCAGAATTATTAACGTTGCTGCACAGACTCAGACTCTGTCAATAGCTTTATCGTTAACTGCTTTCCCCCCTGTACTTCGACCGAGCATAAAAGTAAAACGGGAAGTCTTTAAAAGATCAGGTCTAGCTTGTGTTAATGTTTCTCCTTCGCCTCTGTCCCAACGTTTCAACTCTCAGTCAGGTTCACATCATTTGAGCCGCTGTGGTTGGACTGTGCTGTTCGTCGGAAAGGACCTTTATTTCCACAAATTGCCAGAGTAATGTAAGAAAGCGTAAGTTTTCATTAAAATGAAATATGATATCATAATGTAGCCAGCAGACAGAATCACTCATGCGGCATTTAAGTTGAGTTTGCACAAAGTTACAGGGGGGTTTCTGGTATTAGGCTTCACACATGAGGGTCATTTCAGGCCTGTATTAAATGTAAAGCTTATGTTAAGGTTCACTTCATCAGAGCGGACACCTTAACATTAACTGTGTTAAAAATTATGATGCTCACTAGTGTCTGGTCAAGATATATATATAAAAAAAATGCTTTTGTATGTGGAAACCACCACTGCTACTGTTCCAGGTCTCTGATGTTAAAATCTATATTGTTGTCAATTGTGTTTCATGATAAATTATTGTTATGCACATTCAAGAAGTAGTGACAAAAAATGAGATGTAAAGGTCAGTAAATTCCTGCACTTGGTAAATATTGATCCCCTTTGGTTTTCATTGCTATCTGTCATTCTTTGGTCCTTATTATCACTTGTGTAATGATCACACAGACAGATTTGCAGGATTTGCTGCATTGCTTTGTCACTGGAATTGTCAAAGGAATTTGAAGACAGCATCTCAAACTCTTGGAATCTGGGAAATTTTCAATATTTTTGAACATTTCATAGAGGAAATTAAATGAGAAAGTAATCAGCAGAGATGCTGATACTGAAAATAGGTAGCTGTAGGCCTAAAGAGCTTATACTGGGGCATTTACCTTGAGATCAACAAACATTTCACATGATTATTTTTTTTGATTTCCCTCTAGTCCCTTGTGGTCATGCAGCTGGTGATCCGCCGATACCGTCCTGCAGACAAGGACACAGTTCTCACTCTGTTCCGCATCGGCATCCAGGAGCACATCCGTCCATGTTTTTACAATGCCATGACCAGTCCTCTCTACCTGGCCATCACCTTGGCTCTGTGTGTGGCTGGCTACCTCCTCGGCTCTGTGTTAGGGGCTGTGGTGTTGCCAGGAGTGTGGGTGGGCCTTGTTTACTTCTGCTGTTATGAACTATACGCCGGCTACGTCAGGGAGAGACTCCGGACAGACATGCAGGACATCCCTGGGAACTATCTGAGCAGACCGGATGACTGTTTCTGGGTGGCTGAGGCTGAGGTTGATGGGAGGGTGCAGATCATGGGTATGGTGGCTGTGATGGCCAAACAAAGTGGGAAAGAAAAGTATGGAGAACTGTTCAGAATGATCATCTCCCCATTGTGCAGACGGGTGGGCCTGGGCTTCAAGATGACTCAGATCGTGGTTGACTTCTGTAAGGAACGAGGCTTCTCCAAGGTGGTGCTGGAGACCAGCTCCACCCAGATGGCCGCTGTGGCCCTATATGAGAAACTGGGGTTCTGTCACGACCTCCAACACACTAGAACAGAGGCTCCATTGTGGGTTGTAACACTGGCCAATGTCACAGTTTTGAGAATGGAAAAACAACTGTAGATCTGAAATAATCTGATGTTCTGTTCTTCTTTATAAGTTGTTTAAGCTTTACAGTGCCAATACTTGACTGAAACCATTGTTTGTAAGCTATGTCTCACAAACACTCCTTTTTGAGAACACAGTCAAAGTCTTTTACTTGTACTATATGGAAGACCTGTTGATTGGTCTACTACTTTCAACCGCTGTGGTTTTATTTCACAAATGATGCTGAGAACATTCAACTTTTTTTGCACTCAAAAACACGCAAGAAATAAACCCAGTCTGAAGGGTTTTACAGAGCTGTGTGCTTTGCCGTATCTCATGAACCCCTGACTAACGTTGAAGTGCACTGATTGCAACATGACAAAGATCCTGTACACCCACACAGGTTTAGCTATGCTGGAAGTAGAAACTTAAAGAACCAATAATAATGACTTCACATGCAACGATACTAATGGAAAAGTAAGATAGATGTCAATCGTCTCCACACACCCACATAGTCCAGAGACTAGGTGTTACCCTGCTCCTTCTAATGACTCTCTCATCATGCCTGCAAATTCTACACAATATATAATGAGTGTACTGTCACACCATTACATAGGAAACATTGCCTGTGGACAAGTAATGCCATTGGTCATAATTCCACAGGTGTAACTAACAGCATTAACAATAACTCCTATGTTTCTGTACTGCGGTCATCAAGGATCTATTCTTGACCAACTTAAGCATTTTTAAGTCAAAAGAAGCTGATAGCTTTTTATTCTTAACTTTGTGAGATGGAGTAAGTGAAGGGTTTTTACTTGTATCTTTCACTTAAGCCCAAAATGTTACTTTTAAAAGTATGATAACTACATGTCTTACATGTACAAGGCTGTTGATTGTAAATAATAAACAGCAGAGGGCACCCTTTATCTAAGTAGTTAATAGTTTCTACAGTATTATTCACAGCATTTACAGTACAGGATTGGAGTGTTGGAAAGAAACAGAAGTGTTTGAATGAGGTACACAAACATCAGAGAAAGACACAGAACATTACACAGGGGTTTGAACACCTAGCGTTAAGTTTTTTTTTTTTGTTTTTTTTTTTTTTTTGTTTTTTTTTTTAAAGCATCTTAGTCTTAATAGAAACAGAAAATTACTTTATAATGTGCAAAGGCCCTGCAGGAAATTCCAAATTTTGTAGCTCATAATAAAAGACGCTTGGTGGCTGGTTTCTGTCACATAAACATGAACTGAAAAAAATATCCTGGCCAATTTACTTTAGTGCCACACGGAGGCAGTAAAGCTATATTTGTGTTGTCTGAAAAAAATCTTCATTTTCTTTTGCTGTGATTCTTGGAACCCTGAAATATTGCAATGCTCTGTTTAATATAAAAAAAAGCAATAACCACAACTTGTTTTTGAGTGTAAGAAGTGATGATGAACATAATTTCGCTAATGCAGTTATTGTTAATATGTGTTTTAAATATTTTTTTAATATATCATGAATGTAATCCATGAATTTTGAGACTTTGCAATCTTACACGTTTATGCATCAGTAAAAATAATCCAGTACCATGATTTCTGATACATAATTTTTATATTTCATAAAATACATTGTGTTATCTTACATTTAGATTTACATTATAATACACAGCAGTATATTGAGCAGTAACGATTAGCCTCATCTAGTCATCTGGTTGGTTAAGTTACATGTATCAATAATAAGTTTGATCCTATAATACAATAATAAAACAATGACAGGAGCCAGTAAGTGCTTTTACTTTTGACACTTAAAGTACATTTGCAGTGATAATCCTTCTGTATTTTTACTTAAGTCACATTGTGTAACTGTGGCATTGCAACTCTGAGTGAAATGAATTATCTGAATACTTTTTTCCACCACTGCCTCTGTTTTTTGTCACCTTTGCAGAACATTTCCAGTACAGTTCTTTTTTTTTTTTTTTGAGAATCAAGTGACCAACCTTTCAAAGTGCCCCATGGGCTATAACTGTGGAACACACACAGACCCACACACACACATACCTATCCCACGTGTGTCAACCAGCAGAAGACCAGTCAACAACTCACTCAGCAGGACAGAGGGCCGCTGGCTCCATTGAAACAACATAACTATGTCACAGTATATTACCTTATTTACTACCATGTGGAAAAAACTCTGAATGGATCCAATCAGGCTTGTAATAAATGTTTTATCTGTACTTCCAAATGAGGATTTAATGTTGTTGTTTTCACGTTAAAGTCCCTGTAAACTTATTTTTCTCAATCAGCCTGTTACTATTAGTTATGGGATCCTACACAAACACACTACTCTCTGCTCAGGTTTGACAGTTTGGTTGGTTTCACACAAGAGATTTCTAAGATAAGATAAGATATAAGATAAGATAAGATAAGATAATGAAGTGTGTTTGTTTTTTCTTTTGTGCTAAGCTTCTCTCAGCAAGAACACAAGTAAGCATGTTTCCTAAAATCTTGAACTTTTCCTTTAAATCAAGTCAACATGTCTGTGGAAATATAGAATATTTCCTAAGTATTTTCCTAATTTAATTACAATATTTCTGCAGGAGCACATAAATGTTTTTGTTTTATTTATTTATTTTTTAATTTTAAACTCATTTTATCTGTTTTATGTAAATAATAACTGTATGAAATGTTATTATTTTGTCCATGGGCAGAAATCTTCACTCAGTGCATCTCAACTGCATCTCTCTGATCTTCCATAACCCCATTCTTCACATCCCTGTACCCACAAAACCAACACATGACACTTGTTTTGAGTTCATCTCTACACACATTTCAGGTGAATGACACTTGGCAGCTCTCCAAAGCAAAGAGTGTGATTGAGAAACCAAAGGTAAAGTTACTCCTTCCTGTGTTATAACACTTGGCAGTGTTTTTGTGTGTTCTATCTGCCTGTCAAAGGCTTTGAGTTCAGCACCTCTGAAAAAGCCAAACAAGATGGCAATAGTGAATCTGTGTCAGTTGTTGAAGAGGCTGAGGGGACAAACATATCAAGGTTTGTACTGTTAAAAGCCTTGAGAGTCAACACACAGCATGTGTACACTATGTGATATTATCTCAAGAGGGAAAAAAACTGTTTTCACACTCTATTTTTACAGATATTCCAAGAACACGTCTTGTGATCACAATGAAGAACAAAGTATGTACATAGCAATGAAGAAAGTTTACAGTATTAAAAAGTTCTAAAATTCTCATGAGGAGGACACTGGGATGAGGAAAACCCCCCAAAACTGTTTAATAGAAAGAAAAACAGGCTCACAGAAGAAGTAGCAAGGATGGTAGAAGCCTAGTGAGCTGCATAAACATGGAAACAAATGCAATAATAAAAATCTTAACAACAATAAGTGTTAAACTGTTGTGAAAAGGTAAGGGTCTATGAGTGAACAAGAAGTGAAAGTGTTTTTAATGTGACAAATGATTACCATTTTTTGTGTATTTGTCACATAAATGTGAAGGACAAATCAAAGTAGATTTTAAGAAGAATTGTAAACAATGAAATAAAGCTCATGTTTTCATCATGGAAAATTCTGTTAAATTAGGAGGGTAAAGCGGTTAGTTTGTGGTAAATTAGCTGACATGGATAATACACGGTAGCATACTTTTTCTACACTGTTCACTTAATCTAGAGACAACATGCAGATTTAATTTTTTCCCCAAGACCAATGGATTGGTTGAAGAACGCGATTTCAGTAGAGCAACATTTTCCTTGGTTGGCTACAACCCTACAGGGCAGCACAAATTCTCGGAATTTGATCCAATTTTGGTGCAAGGTTGGGTGGCACAACCTGTTCTTTTAGTCTGCTTATAATCCACTTCACGTGAGCTCTCACATTAACAATCCTCCTTGTGCTGGTGTAATGATATAATGAATTTGTCACTTCTCCTACCCCCATAAGATGGGGGATGAACATTATTAGGCCATGGGACATTAGGCACAGTAGCGGTTAAAAGACTCTGCCCAGAAACACAGATTCCTGGCCTTTTGAAGTGGGGGGGTCACAGCCTATGATGCATGTTGTGCCTGGGTGGTGCTCCTCAATGCACTAGGGTATTGTAGTACGGACAGTTTCCCTTGGAAGCCAAGGAATGTATTCCTTCATATTTTCTTCCATGAGGTCAATCCAGTAGCTCAACACTTGGCTAACGACGCTCTGGGACACACTAAATCTTTCAGCCAAGCCATCCTGGAGCAGATAAAGCCTCAGCTTCATCAGAGTCAACAGTAGCTGGTCTGTTGGGTCAAGCTGGAAGCTACTTTTGTCGAGAGTCAAGTCAAATCAGTTTTATTTATAGTGCCAGATAATAGCAGAAGTAATCTAACTTTTCATAGGGGATTCGATCCAGTTTGGGAAACTCAGAATTGCTTCTCTGCTCTTTGAATCCATGGTTCTCTACCAGGTGCTCACTCTGAGCAAGCCAGTGAAAAAGTTAAAGTATCTTGGGGTCTCGTACATGAGTGAGGGTAAAATGGAGCATTAGATTCACAAACAGATTGGTCAGAAGCTGTATGAGACCATTGTGGTGAAGACGGAGATGAGCCAAAGCTTTTGATTTACCAGTCAGCTCAGACATCTGGAGGGAGCTCAGAGTAGAGTCACTGCTCCTTCATGTTGAAAGGAGCTAGTTAAGGTGGTTTTGGAATCTGATCAGGATGCCTCCTGGGCCCTTTCCTCTGGAGGTTTTACAGGCACATCTAACTGGTAAGAGGCCCCAGGGTATATCCAGATATATCTCATATGGCCTGGAAGGTAATGCCTCAGGATCCTTCAAGAGGAGCTGGAAAAGGTTTCTTGAGGAGGGGGATGTCTGGACTTACTTACTCAACCTGCTGCCTTTATGACCAAAAAAAGGATGAATTAAAAATGATAAAATAAAAAATAAATGAGCAAAAGGAAACCAAACCCATTCCAGTGGATGCAGCACAGATATTTGAGTTACTTTAACATAAAGTAAATTGACAGAAATTCTGAGTTGTGATATTGTAAAATGAAGTTAATAGTGATAAGTCTGACTTTGATTTCCCATAAGTAAAAACGATTAAGTTGGATATAATCAATGCCTAAACTTTTTCATTTTTTTCTGTCAGAAGAGCCTTGTTGGTATTAATCTGCTTGTTTGCAATGTAATGCAACTGTTGCATTATCTTACACAACAGACAAACATCTGTACACACACGCACGCATGCACGTGTCCAACAAATGGAACAGCAAGCTACTAGTCGCCCTGGCAAAACTCCTCCAATTGCACAAAAAGTGAGGACAAATGCTCAGGTACACACACACACTAACACACACTGACACACGCATTAGCACACAACTGCCAAAATGTGTAATAGTTATTTGATCAGGTCATGTTGACAGATCGACCCTTAATGATAAACAGACGGACATCTACTCTGTGCTCCCCAGGAGGCAGCAGGCCGCAGGACCCTGACTTCCTCCATGGGCTGTTAATAGAGAACACAGCTCAGGCCAAACAAATAAACAGGCTGCTGGACACGCACAGAAACCTCCCAGCTCCAAGTTTGACATTTTTGTTTTTTTACCGTAAATGGGCGGCATGAACAAAATGTTTTTCTGGCCCCGTGACCTTCTGAACCAAAAGCTTGATAAGGCATTAAAAGATGTCAATTTAAAAAAAAAAAGGACCAGTCCAACAAGTTTTACTCAGCTCCTGAAAAGATGAAAAATGATTTACTGTAGAAAAAATAAAGAAAAAAAAGACAGAAGTATTTAGAAAGTGTTAATAAAACAGACATAAAAAAACACAGAACAATAATACAACTTGTAAAAATATATACAAATATAGAATATAAATATAAACATAAAAAGACAGGGGAGATCTTAATGTGCAAAATGGCAGAGCAGCATGTCATACATTCAGTGCATATGACTGTTCAAAATGGTTATGGCCCTGGGAAAGAAACTGTCTGCTGAGTCTGCTGATGTGTACAACCATTAATGGTAATACTAAGCAACTAATACCAGTAATTTTCATTCATGCAGGGGTGACAAAAGAGCTAGAAAGTATTGATGTATTTTTGGTTAGGACATAAACTCAGCTATTATTTGTGTATTAATGACTGATACAGTAGCTTGATTAAAAATATTGAAATGTTTTATCCAGTAGATAACTGATCCAATCTATCTTATTCCATTGTGATTGCTTCTACATTTACTCAATTTCCTTGCAGAAAAACAAGATGAAAAGCTGTCGAGCTTCATAGTTCATTTCTGGCTTTGGAAACAGCTGTTGACAAAATAATTTCCGCTCAAGGTCCACTTACTTTCTTACATGTGTCTTTTTATATTGTTTTTTTTATATATGTTTAATGTCTTTAGGTCTTACATAAAACACGTTGAATTGCCTTGTTGTTGACAGATGCTATACAAATGAACTTGCTTTGTTGCAAAGCTTTTGACTGTATCGGTCAGCCTTCTTCAGCAGTTGAAGTTTTCTCAGTTGTGGTGAACCATTAGATGTTTAAAGTCTCTGAGTTCTTTTAGCTTAACTCCTAAGCAAACATGGACGAGAGGCCATTAAAGAGCTCAGAATAATGTTTGAACATCTACTGTTCCTATGACAACGGAGCAAACTCAATCATGATGAAGACCATGCAATACAATCGAAAAGACCTTGAGATTGTTTTGTCCATGAAGACTCTTCTCTGTAACCGTTTTTTCTTCCTGAACTCCTGGTTTTCATTTCATGGCAACAAAAAATGAACTTTTAACTCTTTAACTCACTTTGTTTTGCACTGACGATTACACACTGTAACTCAACACAAATGACAGCAGTTAAATCAGGCCCCACAGAGGATTAACTTAATGCTGAACAGAGCCAATTAAAGTTTTACTGTGCTCTTTTGGAGAAAATTACTTCCGCTACGGTGAAATAATATTTACCACCCAATAAACTGTCACTGATGCATTATTAAGAGTAACTACACCTCACAACTTTTACAAGAAACTTTTACCAGCAGTTAAACCACTCTAAATATTCTTCTGATTATAGAAAGCTAAGCCACAGAGACGTGAGACGCCTCTTTCCTACTAACAGCCTGTTTTTCTACTTTGTGTCCGGAGCCAAAAAAGAGCACAACAAGTTTACAGCAGATCAGAGTCCTCCAGTCAGAGACCTTGAGGAGGTGGTTCAGGGAGAAATCGATATGGTTAAATGAAATACAGTAGCAAAAACAGAGTTAGGAAAGAGGGAGAGAGATGGAGAGAGGCACAGAGGAGAGTGCAAACACACACATGCACATACACAGACACACACATGTTGGTGTGATTACGCAGTGAGGGGTTAACGATCAGATGGGCGGCCTCATCGGTGTAATAACATCTGTGGAGAGGTCAGTCACTTTGTGGTCCCGCTGACTCCCCCGACAATCGTCCGACATGGACGCACAGTGAACCTGTACACACACACACACTGTACACATGTAGTTCATATATCAACATTTAACAAAAACAAGTCAGAGAGAGCAAATTACACATTTTAGCATCACTGGCTTCTTGCCTCCTTTAGAAACTGATTTACATTTTTCGTTGTTAGTTGACAGTCGACCGTCTCTCCCTTTACACTCCTGCTACCTCAGGTCATTGAACACTGTGGTATTAAATGTACTAACAGATTAGACAAACAAATTGCGCTGGTCCATATTTATCAAGTTGGTCAGAGTTAACAGTGCCAATGGTTTATAGTCAGTTTAACTCTAACATCAAAACTAAACAGAACAGTGAAGTAAAACGTTGTTTACCAATGAGGGACTTACCTTTTGTATTTCTTAAAACCTAAAATGCGTTTAGTGTGTGGAACCTTCCAACCAGCACACATTTATCCATTTCATGTCCATAATATAGAGGGACCAAGGCAAAGCCAATCAGAACCCCCCCCCCCCTCAAAACAGACAAAAACCCAAAGATGTTGTGCTTACTATCACAGAAAATTACAAAGCTAGCAAATCCTCACATCTGAGAACCTGTTACTGCTGAATTTTTGGCTTTTGATTAAAGAAAAATTCAATTCAGTTATTAAAATTGTTACTCACTGATTGTCTGTCATTTAACCAACTGATTAACCAGCAACAACAATTTTTTGTCCTGTCCCCCAAAAAAACTTGAAGAAAAAAAAATGACAGTGTGTAGAAATTAAAAAATATTGTGGAGTATTCTGTTCAACTGATTGAGAGGAAACCAATAGGGACCTTAGCTCACTCTCTTCCACCTTAGGGCTGAGTCACAGTAGTTAGGGTTTTGTGAGTGAATGATTTAACGCTCTGTTTTTTTTGTGTTTTTTTTTTGATGGGTCCGGTGGTCCTGTTTTCGCGGCTTTATTTTTGTTAGGTTTAGTTGTTATGTTGGTTGAGGTTAGATGGAAGACACCAGATTCTACAACCCTTTGTGGGTTGAACTGAATGATGATGAATGGTGTTGATTATGGTTACTTCTTCCTTTAGTTGTGGTGATAAACATTTTTGCTGCACCTAGTTGACTCTTTTGGTTATGTTGGACTTTTTTCATAGAGAAACTTATTAGGGGAGTCAAAACATAATTTTGGGGCCCGTCCAAACCAAGAAGTTTAAAATTTTCCAATGTTTTCTATATAATGATCTAGAAAATAAATGAATACAAACACAAGCTCTTTTTTTTCTCCTCTCTTTGCTCGCTTATAGTGTCCTAATTGTAGGTGAATTTTATGTTTTTTGTCTTGTATGTATCATATGTTTGCTGTTTGCCCAAGTAACAGTGAGATAAATAGCAGCTGTCAGTTCTGTATCAACATCTACAGGAAACACGATAACTCAGACATATGCGCTCTCTCCTGGTGGGTTTATGGAGGGTAAGAGGTGTTTCAAAGCGGGAGGTACTGCATGTTATCACTGACACATCCACGCAAATAAGTGTTGAGGCCACCATGGGCAAAGTGTGTGTCTGTGTGTGTGTGTGTGTCTGTGTGTGGGTGGGGGTCGAAGGGGGGTATTACTTTCCACCCTGTTGGCACAGGCGAGGTCGACCGGTGCATGTTTTTTAGCTCATTCACTCATTTACCTACCACTACCACCCCTTCCACCCCATAGACACACACACACACACTGAGGTTGCAAGAGTTCAGAGCAGGGTACACAAGGACCCCTCTGAACTCAACAAGTTGGCTCCCTTTGCAACAAATATCTCACCTCAGTTGCACAGCTCATAACAGAGCAGAGTCTCCATGCCCTCCTTAGCTTATACACACACAGGCTCACACACATACACACATGTACAAAACACAGCTTAATATACTGCTCTGCTTTCCAAAACAACCAGGTTAGCCCTGCCCAAGTGTACTAAACAGCATTTTAAAACCCTCTTTTGATCAGACTGGATGACCTCGGGGCTTCGTTGTTCTGCGACATCAACACACAGCGTCGGCAGGGCCTGCGCCCTGGCACCAAAGCCAGACAGATGTTGTAACAACCAGCGTGAGTGATGAGCTGGTTGAAACCACATCAGACTTTGTAAACACGAGTGAAGATGATAGAAAAACAGGAACATGGAAAAAACAAGAGAAGAAAGCCTGGGAATGGTGCAGAATAATCACTCATGCAGTCATGCACGAGAAATCTGCACACATGTTGTTAACGTGCATGTGTGGTTCTTCTAGTTATTACCTCTCAAGCATGTGTGTGCACTTGTGTGTAGCATATGAAAAGTACCCTCAGCGGGCAGTGGAAAATTTTGTTTGTTATTAATTGTATTTCCAGAGCACTTTTCAAGTAAGAAGTACAAAGTCATTTGCGGTGGAAGGGGCATACAGTAACAAGATACAAGGTATTATAAGAACAACAGCAAAGAAGAAAATCAGACAGAAAAACAAAAACATAGACACATACCTTTGAAAAACAGATAAAACGTTGAAAGAAACAACATCAATCCAACCAGTAAAAAAAACAAAAACAAAAACAAAAAGGAGATGTAGAGAAATAACAGAAACAATAAAACACAGAAAAACACTAAATTTAAAATGGAGATAATCTAACACCTTTAGAAACTGAAAGGACTCGGTGAACCTGAAGACTGAAACCAATATACACAATGGGGAATGTGACAGTAAATGTGGTTTAGTTTTTTGCAGCTACTTGCTACTCTGTGTGACTTTTATCAAGAATACTTAAATCTGTTGTATCTTTAATTTGAAATGTAAAGTTTTTTTTTTTAAGTCATTAACAGTCACTAAACAGACCTTTACGACTGACCAAAACACTTCACTCTAAAGCCCACTCTAATCCTCTCCAAATAACTTCCAATGAAAACCTTCCTTCTGGACCAGAGTGGTGGACCAACCAACCAACATTGTTATCCCTTGTGCCATGCCACAGGCTCCAGATGTAAGGCACACTCCTGCTGCTGATGATGATCATAAAGGGATAAGGGGATTCTGTGCCCGACCTTCTCTGTAACTATCCCGAAACTGGCAAGCCAACATTTACACCCACTCCATGTTGTGACTGGTGTGCGCAAATGAGAAAGAAGCAAAGGACTGAGCTTCTCTAGCTCTCTTTGGTTCATTTGTCACAATAGTTTCTCACTTTTCATGTGAACAACTGAGTTCAACACTGGAGAGATATAATTTTTTAAACAATATCACATCCCCCCCCCTCAGTGATGGCTGGTTTTCTCTCCACCTTCCAGTGTGGCTGCTTGGAACAGGTATAAACACTTTTGATTTCAGACTTCTTAAGAGCTAGTTCTGACAGACCGTAAACCAGCCCCTAAGAATTGGTAATAGGCCCATCAAAATGAAAGTGGAAAAACTCAACAGAAAGGATTGTTCTTCTTTTGTGATTTTGGAGAGGCCTGACTGCACCTCAGCTTCACCTTTGAAAACTGCTCGCTAGGTGGTCTGAACAGGCAAAATTGCATGTAAACATCATCTGTTGAAAACACGTGGGCATGCATACCTCCGCATTGATCACTGTTGTTTTTTTCTTTTCTCTCTCTCTCTCGTCCCCTCTAGCCTTTGCCCTAATAAGTACAGTAAATCTTCACAAAGAGAGATAAAAACACTGCCTTGCACAACTCATTTCCACAGGAGTAAAAGTAGGTGTAATGACTTGTTGTGCCTTCATCTTCGCCCACATGCGAACACCTCCCACACACAGAAAACAAAAACACGCTTTTAAATTAAGAGCCTCTGGATGTTAGTGACAGCCGAGTTTGAGCTACTGCACTGTCTCAACATGCTTGTTTTGATGGTTTTTATCTCCGTTTCCGAGTTCCTCACCTTGTGTTTACTACGTCATTGAGCAATGTAGTTCTCTTCCCAATGAAACACGATATTGTTACTGTACGCTCAGGAATGTTTTTCACCCGGTGAGAGGCAGGGTGTGTTCACATCTTTTTGCCTGTCCCCAAAAAGCCCCCATTTGAGGCTCCACTATTTGCTCACTCTGTCTTTATGAATGAGCAGTAACATGCCATGCAAAAAGGAAGGTACAGTTTTTCCTGAGAGTGTGTGTAAGGGCTCTTCTCCACAACCCAGTGCTCCGGTCATTGTTGTAACAGATGTTAAATGAATGCAGAGCTGTCCATCATTCAGTAGTAAACAACACTGTCCTGCAACAAGGAGGTGTTATGCTCTTATCCTTGACACCATTTCATCTCTTAACACACACACTCTAAATAAAGAGCAACAGCCCAAGTGGTTACTCTATCTCTGCTCTGTGAAGGGGAGCAGATGGTGGACGGGAATCATGCCTGAAGTGTTACCATCAGTTCAGTCTGCCAACACATGTGGAACAAACTATCTGTATGAACAGTATGTACAGAGGAGTTATTTGGCATCGAGGCTCTGACCTCCTCACTGAGAAAAGAGCCTTGGGAGTGACGATAATAGTTTCTCCCAAAAATACATTAGATATAAAACTGGATGTGTCAAAGTCTTTCTCTCTATCACTTTGTAATCCCTTTTACCTTAACTTGACCCCAAATAACCTAACTTTGTTATGAGGGTGGTAGCCAGGAATACAAGGGAGATGACCCAAATGCAGGCACCCAAGGCAGACGGACAGAGAACATTTTTTATTTTACTAAATCACTGGCATAAAGGCCATGGCAAGGAAATAAAAGACAAGCAATTAAAAATCATCCAAGGAGGAAAAGAACTCAAACACAAACTCGAGTCCAAAACTCAAATGGGGATCAACATGGGAGACAAAACCAGGAGCTGAACACAGGCAGGATCCAGGGTGTAAACAGGAGCTTAGGAACAAACACAACCACAGGGGCAGGCACAGGGGAAACAACAGCAGGTTCAAGAACAGGCACAAACAAAGGCAAGAACAAGGACTTGGGCAGGAACACAGACTCAGCCTCAACAACAGACAAACCAACAGAGAGACAGGGAGCAACGAGACTTATATACACTGAGGTAAAATGGCAATAGGTGATTCACATTAGGACGAGGCAGACAATCAATAAAGGCGAGAAACAAGGCAAAGACAGGAAGTAAATTAAGAACAGACACAAAAGGGCCAGGGCTTCAAGATAAAACAGGAACTACTAAACAAAACTCAGGACACTCAGGACACGATGCCTAACCATAAACTACCATTATACCTAAACCTGACTGGGGAGGGCAACTCTACATAAATGGACTTGAACAAAAGACTGCTAGTTAAGGCTAGGTATCGGACCTCAGTGCTTTTCGAGTACCAACCAATGGTCCCTCAAATTAAGCCCCCCAAGAACATCATTACCAGAGTGTGACAATAGCCCTGTTGTCTTTACCATGAAGCCAAAATCACAGGAAACAGACAACACTCAGTTTGGTGATTTTTTTTTTTTTTCCAAAACCTGTCACATATGAGATGTTTTTATTCAGTATTTAAGCCACATTTTTCACTTATTTTATTTTACATCATATATGTTTTAATAATGACTTTAGTCACCAGATTTTTTGTGGTGGTGATGTTTATAGAACTCGTTATCCTGTATGAAATTGCTGCGTGGTCTTCTCTGTCTCTGAAAGACATCAAAGGTATATGTGTTTGTTTATCTACAAGGTTTGTATTGGCCTGCCATCTTATATCACTTCTGTGCTAGACTGGTGCTCTGGGTCATATAAATATAAATTCTGTCTAATGATTGACTTTCAATTTTAAAAGTCCCTAATTGATTTTCTTCCATCTTGTATCTTTTAGTACTTTCTATCTTTTTAAATCATTTTTGATTTATTAAGTTTAAATAGTCACTCAGTTTAGAAAAATACTTTAAAAACATTTACAAAGAAATACCAAACTAATGGTGGCTGGTGACAAAATTACATCTGACTGTTTCTCAAAACTTCAAAGGGGGCCTTGAAAGAAAAAGCTTGGCAAGGAGTGGTGTATTGAATTAAAGTATATGTATATACATTTTGACTCTTTCATAGTAATAGCACTGGCTACTTCATGTTGAAACCTTACTGGTTCAGATTCAGAGTCAGCTACAGAACAAATAATGGAGCTCTTAAAGGTTCATTTTCTTGCTCAGAAGTCATCAGGGCCAGCTGAAAGATGGTTTCTACCACCATGAAGCTCAACTGAGGCAATCTGAGGCATGTTTGTCTACTGGACGCCAAAGTTGGTGCGAATTTTGTTATGCAAACTACACTGCGTTCTGCCATGCACGGCCTCCTTTGAATGCCCACCATCAGTTAGGCTGACAGGACATAGGTGCATGATGACATCCACCCAGAGCTTCTGTTTATAATAGATAACAGAGGCAGGGCGCTGAGTTGATGGGGCCATGGGGGTACACTGTATCTGGGGGTCAAAACTTTGACAAATTTACCTCTGAGGTGCAGGTCAGCGGAGGGGTCAAAGTGTACCGGAGTGTGCTAACGATGTAATCAACGAGTTGATTGAGGCCATGGCAGCCATGGTGACATAACTGCTGCAGGATAATCATAGTGTAATTTTAATTTTTGATTGCTAAGATATACTACTATTGCATGTTGAGCGCACTTGCTTACTACTTACTTAAAACAGACCTAAACATATATAACAATTTTAAATAAACTGATGTTAAGATGACATTACAGCACTCAGAAAATCTCAAGTCAGGACTTTGCTGAATGTCATATTGTACTCTGTTGACTATACCAACTGAAAACAACAGAAACCGAGTGCTTCATAGTAACCACTGACCTAGTCAAATACTACTGCCCTTGTTGCACTCCTTCAATAACTGGCCTTTAAATTCTGCAGACAATCATACCTGTTAACCTATTGGCTCCATGTATGCAGAATGTGGGGCAGCACATACAGTAAGTCAGTGTCTTCAGCTGCATATCAGATCACACTGCCTTCTACCTTTGGTCAGATAGTCTTTCTTCTTTCAAGGTGCTCCTGAACTCTAACCAGCAAAACAAATACATTACTTTCAAGAACAATCAGCCAGTGACATTTAGAGCTGCTCTCAGAGTGTTCGTGACCCACTTACCCTCTCCAATCCATACACATACACATACAGCAAACACTTAATGTTGATGACACATTCAAGGGAAAAGTACAACACATTTTAGCAAAAGTGTGTGTGGGGTTACTCCTTTCATTCTGGATCCATTTCATGTTTTTAACTTTTTTAATGTTTTATTGTTTTTACTATTTATTGTCTTATTGCATAACGTGCCTCATGCTGCTGCCTCTGGGCCAGGTCGTCATTGGAAATGAGAACTGGTTCTCAACCGACTTATCTGGTTAAATAAAGGTTAAATAAATAAATAAAACTTTTTAAACGTCAGCTTACATCTGGCCAAATGCAGATAATGTGATGTGTTGACGTTTCTTTCTATTTTTTACCTTTCTCAGCTTGTTGAGAGGAAACATTTTATTGCAACAGATTTTTACCTTATGAATGACTTTGCTGTTGCCTACTGCCATTTCAAGAACAAGCGTATGACCCTCACTTCTGCTCCAACCTTCTCTATTCCTTCAGCTTGTTGCTGTCAGAGAGGAGGGAGGTGAGTCCACTTCCATCCAGGGAATCCTGACCCAGATTCTGAGCTAGTCTTTCCCTTTGCATTGCTGAATGTAGCCATGAGCTAACAGCAGCCTCAGTGTATGGGAGGAGGTCAGCAAGTTCACAGTGATCTCCTTCCTTTCCAGTTCCAGCTCCAACTCCAGCCCTTCCCCATCATCTCTATCAATAGGAATGACCTACTTTCTGGCCAGTCAATAATCTATAGGCCATTGTGAGACCCATCATATAAATAAAACCCTTGTTTGTCAGCATCAAAAATCTTTAGGTTTCATGATATTAAAACTGGCACAGTGTCAAGAATTTTCATGCTCAATCAAGGCCACACAGAAAGTGCAGCGAATCGGGGAGGCAGTGAGAAACTGTTAGGTGAAAGGCTGATTGACAGATAAAGTTGTTAAACAGGGAGAAAGGAAATCTTTTACCCGCACTGTAGGCACTATTTAGGAACTTCTTTGTCAACTCTGAGAGAGCCTGAGCTGGTGTGATGTAGGGCAAAACACACTGCCAGAGGGTGGAGGATGCATTAGTTAACTCCTGCTCTGTTGTAAATATTTTCATTCTTAGTGTAAGGGTGGGCTTCGGGGATGGGGGCACCTCACATTCTAGGTCAGCGCCGTTATGTGACCACTCAGGCTGATGTGACTGTACGAAGCGTTTCCATCTCGACTAAGGATCCCAACTAATCTCCTCCTCTGTGGCCTCCAGGAGCATGGTGGTCTCTCGTTGCGCACTTGAATGTGTGCTTGTGCTTTCATAAATGAATGTGCATCTTTGTGTGCATGCATGACTGTTTCGTTCCTTCGCATGTGCCTACAGAGCAGCCTCCACTTCAAGCCTGATCACCGAACTCACTGACCTGTCAGTCAATTTGGATGTGAGTGAGTTTGAGTCATCAGGTTTCATCATCTGCCCTGTGTGCTGATGACTCCACTGCTGCCTGAGAGGGTCAGCTGCCCCCTATCTCAGTTCATCACTTATCTCTGTGCCGGCTGATGTCCTGACTACAAAGCCCTCACTGATTTGAGCGTAAGAAACAGAGAAAATTGAGTCGGACTGTAATCAACGCAGTATCTAAATGAGGAGATGATGAGACGAGAGCTGAGTGTTCAGTGGGTCAAGAACCAAGCCAATGTAGGAGACTTCAGCTTTAAACAAATCATCTAACCAGCACTGAAGAGGACAGTGTATCTGACACTGGAGATTTGACTCTAAAAAAAAGATAAAGTGTTTTGAGCATGAAAAAAAAGATTTCATGCTCGAAACACTTTAGAATAAATTGATAATGCTTTCAATTTAATTTATTCACTTTGTTTTTTTCTGCAGACAAGGGTGTAGGTATAAGGCAAAGGGATTTTTGGTGCTACTTAAACACTGTAAAGGGCCAAGAGATTTTTTTGAGACTATATGCACTTATTTCATCATGGTGACCATTCCTGAATGCGTAAATTATGTCTACTTTGTAAGTTATGATCCTGTAAACTTACCAAACTAGATGGGAAAAAGAAATAAGATAGCCACAAAAAAGGGGGGAAAAAAAAACAGTTAATTCAGTTGTGTTTACCTGTGCAACACATTCCATGATTTCACTTTCTTCCAAAATGAATAACTTCTTCAAAAACTGTCCTAAAAATTGTAGTTATTCACATATATCAAAAGAAACAGAGCTTGTATTTCAGATATTTAATACGGAACTTACAAACAGTAGTGTGACAGTGCTTGAGTGCCTTTGATGAAGAAACTGAACAAACACACATCTACTTTCATAACACATTTATTACGCTTCAGCCCTCAGTCACTTATTCTACACAAGGCCATAGAGGAGGGTGTTGCGTAGTACTGTTTGCCTACAGACAACATCACGAGAAAACATGTTTTCTCTATGACTTGCACCCTGCGCAGTGCCAGCTGTCAGTGACACTGCCAGTGTTACTTGGTGTTCAGTATGCCAGACCAGACCAGGACACTGCGAGGTTGATGTCCTGGAATAAAACCTTGCTCAACAGCCTGCTGCTCTCACCTTTTACTGTTTAGGTAATAACGGGAATAACATCCAGAGAGTGGACAGATTCTCTTCAAATTACGGCCACACCTGATGTTCACCAATGTTAATATGTTATCACTCTGTAACTGGTTCTAAATGAATGTTCCTTAGATTTTTCACTTTTGTTAGTCAGTTCAGTGCCACAATTTTTTTTTGGCTGGACAATTTTGGAATGATATAGGGTTGCAAACAATGATTATTTCCATCAACTGCTGATTATTTTCTTGATTGATCAATATTTTTTTCATCGAAATGTGAGAAAATTGTGTAATTTGCCCAATTTAATTTATCAGACCTCAAGATGACATTTTCATATTGCTTGTAGCAGTCCCATATTCAGTTTGCTATCATGTGTGACAAAAGAAAGCTGCAAATTCTCACATTTAAGATGACGGAACCTGGGAATATTTGGCCATTTTAAAAAATAACTGAAACAATAATTTGACTATCAAAAAAGCTGCTGGTTAACTTTCTGTCAGTCAGCTAATTGATTAATTGACTAATTGTTTAGTATCAGTTTAATCAAAGTAATAGTGGAAACCAAAGCTGCATATTTTTAGTGGTTTGGCATAATTTACCTCTGCTTAACTTTTATATTTTCAGCCAGGATCAGAAGAGCAAAGTAAATGGAAAGAGTTTTGCACTTTTTAAAGATTATTTTTGGGATTTATTTATTTATTTATTTATTGCTCTTATTGGGAGATTTTAACAGGAGAGCGATAACAAGAAATGAGGGAAAAGAAATGCGGAATGACGTACAACACAAGTCCCCAAATAGGGTCGGCACCTTAACCCCTGTGCCAGTTTTACATTTTACATGAAGATCAATTTTCTTGTCATGGGATGTACTCTTCAGCTTCTGAACGCAGTTGTATAATTTCTTCTGTAGCTCCAGATGAGATTTTTAAAGCCTGAAAAAAAAAAAAAAAACATTTCATCTTGGGCTTAAGACTTTTTTAAGAATTTTGAGAAATGTCCTATCACAAACTGTGCACATGAAAAGTTGTATATCAATTATAATTGCTTCAGAACTCTGCTGCCCGAGTGCTGACCAGGATCAGAAGGCGAGAACACATTACACCTGTTTTGAAGGCCTTACCATGGTTGCCTGTCAGTTTCCTTGTTTTGTTTTATTTTATTTTATTTTATTTTGCTTTAAACACTTCATGGTCTTACATCAGCCAGCTTGACTGACCTGATTCCAGTGTATGAACCTGTACACCCTTTCGGAACCTCTGGCAGTCTTTTGCTTGTTCTAAAGTTCAGGACCAAAACTTTACTAAGGCAGCTTTTAGTTTTTATGCTCTGAACCATTGTAACAGTGTTTTGTTTTAAACACCTCTTTAGCTTGGCATTTGATTAAAATCTTTTATGGACATCATTTATTCTGTATATTTGTTTCTTTTGTTTTATTCAGTGTTTTATTCCCTCATATATTTTATTTGACATTCTCTTTTATCTTTCTAAGCTATTTTATTATTTTATATTTATTACATTTCATCATTTTATTTTTAAATTTGATCATGTGGATTAGTCTCAAATTGTTTCCAAACTTTGTTTCCAAATTGTTGTTTTTACTGTTCACTTTTGTTCTGTTGAATTGTTGGCTTGTCAGTCTTGTCTGTAAAGCACTTTGAATTGCATCAACCTGAACCAAATGTGCTATATATATACAAATAAAGTTTGATTGATAGAGTTTGATTGAGTTTGATATTTGCCTAATCTAATAAAACATTTTGAGCAGCATTATGCAACAAGTCCTCCAAATTAAATGACAAAATAAACAACTTAAGTTAACTCGTTTTTTGATGAAGTAAGCGCCACATTTATTATCGGCGGTGGAGTCACAGCTGGAAGTGGAGGTGGAGGTAGACGGTGGACATACAAAGTGCACAATTGTCTCCGGAGTGTCAAAATGACCCCATAAATCATGTGCACCAGCAGTTTATTATGACCCATAGTTACGTTTTACTGTTGGGTGGCCTCCAGTGGCTGTGGTAATTATCAAGGGAGCAAAGGAGGAAGCCAGAAGATGAAGTATAAAGAGTTAAAGAGTTGTTTCTTTAATCCATGACCAATCCATAATTTTGACCACATTATATATCAGAGCCATGAAGACAAAGGTCCAGTGTGTCCGGTGCTGGTATGGTCCCTATGGGTCGCATCCAATGGTAGTTTCGTTAGAAACTGGGTGGTTGGGTTTAGGCAACAGAGGCACTTTGGTTACAGTTGGGTAAAGATTGTGGTTTGGATTAAATGTTACTAAATATTTGAGTCTGAAGTCACTGCAGACTTTTTATGTATTAAACCACATTACAGTCTGTCCCCGAACCAAGTCGATTCTGCTTTGCAAGACCAAATATCTTGGCAGACCACAAATGTGTTGTCTGCAAACGTTCTGCTTCTACGTTCAGTATCAACACATTTGCGACTTGTCAAATCTCCATTGTGTAATAGAAAATGTAATATGGTTGTAATTGTTTCCTTCAAAATGCATTTGCTGTTGTATGTAAAAGCAATTTCGAAGAGACAGATTAAGATGAGAAGATCAATACCGCTCTCGTGCTTGTGTATGTATGATAAAGCAGCTGGTTAGTTTAACTAACCATAACGACCAGAAGCATGGGGAGGCATCTAGCCTGGCTCTGTTCAAAGGTAACTGATCTGCCTCTAGCACCTCCAAACTACACTAATCAATACTTTATATCTTATTTGTTTAATCAGTACAAAAAACAAAGGAAGTCACTGTGCCCAGCCAAAAAAAATTGTCCTGCACGTAACTTATGCAAAACTGCAACTTTTTGTTTTTACATTTCACTTTTTGTGCAGATCAAAGAAACTAAATATAACGTGTTAATTGGTGAGATTTAAAGGTGCAGGTTTTCTTTGGTATCTTTGAACAAAGCTAATGCTAATTAGCTCCCTGTTTTCCAGACTGGTTGCTGCATGTCTGACAGTAGTATTGATCTCCTCATCTAACGCTGAGCAAGAAAGCAAATAAGAGTATTTTACTCACATTCCTTTAATGATGGAGTGAAACTGCACCTACTTTTTCAGCAGGCATGCTCTCTATCCTACAGAGACAAAGCAAATGATCGCTGTGTGTGTAAGTGCATGTTTTTTTTCTTTCTTTCCTTTCTTTCTCTTTTTTTTTCTTAGGGTAGGGGTGATTGGTGTGTGTGTGTGTGTTACACCTGGGTAGGCTCTTACACACTCCCCAGTATGCAGCAAACATCAGTCAGAGTTCAAGGTTGTTCTGATGCCACCTGAGAGTCTGTGAATGAGCACTTTTACAGGGTAACAACAGGGGGCCCCTGCACATGTTATTCAAGTCATGCCAGCTCTGAGGGGGCGGTGTGTGTGTGTGTATGTATGCGTGTTTGAGTGTGCGCTTGTGTGTGACCAGCCAGTGAGAAAGAGAGTAAAGAGAGGCTTCACCACAGGTAAACCCATCAACTCATCTAAATTGTCCAAAATAAAGCATCAAATGATCAATTTCACAGTCTTTGTGAGAACAGACATAAAATTCTGGACCTGCTTGTTTTACCAGCTCTCCTTTGTAGTTCTGGCTCTGCCGACAGAGCTGGAACAGTTTGGCAAATCCAAATTTGATTTCAAACATTTGAGAACACAGGCTGATCTGGGAACCTTTGAATTAAATGACAGTTTTCAGAACCTTGTTCGATTTCAAATTTCTGCAATAATGAGGCAGCAACCTGCCAAACACCAGCTAACTTACTGTGTAATTTATTTGGCTTTAAATAAGCATATATGTGCAATTACCATAAACATTCAAAAATAAGAACTGCGCTAAAAGTGCCCAGTTACCCCCCTTCACCTTTCCACAAAGAACACACACTCCAAAACACAAGCAAAGCAAACACACACGCACAACCTGCAATCTATCTAATATTTGCCCACGGTGCAGAAGTGTGGCAGTAGTATTTGCTTTGCCAAAGTTTCGGTTCTTCCAGTGGCGGGTCGCTCTGAACCGCGTCACCTCCGCTGGGGCCTGTGTTTATTTATAAAGCGCGCGGGGGGGGGACTTCCTCGGTCTATCTGGGGGTCATACGATCTTCTCAACGTGGATCAGTAAATGAATGGGCTCGACGGCCACACCATGCAGGACCGGTCCCTGATTGGTTCGGTGCACCGCAGGAATAAACACTCTTAGGGTATATATAATGCAGTAAGGTGTGACACTTCCAAGAAACGAGAAACCCCCTAGATAATAAAGAAGAGCTGCTGTTAAACATTAGTTTAACATTAGTTTAACATTAGTATTCTGCATTTTTTTTTTTAAACAAAGAGACGAATTTCGGGATGAGGGCGCAGATCCAAAAAGTTCCTCAGATTGTTGAGCTGCTGAAGAAGAAGTCTGTAGGGCTGCAGCACTTCAAACCCACATCCTCAGTGTGCGTCCTGGAGAAGGATGCTGTGGAGGCTGCGCCGTGCCCTCACGCTGCCTCCAGAGCGCACAGTCTGGACGCGATCCCGGGACCCACCAACTGGCCGCTGGTCGGCAGTCTGGTTGAACTCCTGCGGAAAGGAGGTCTGACAAGACAACACGAGGCACTGGTACAGTATTATTATAAACTTGTTCTTTAGTTGTCTGTTTTTTTTTTTCGTTGTTGTTGTTTTTTTAGCGTATTCCTGATTTTTTTTTTCAGTTTCACCACATCAAAATGCTTTTAAAAGGATAAACAAAAAAGCGTTTTACTGTTAATCAGAAGTCACTGACTATTTAACGACAACTTAAATCTTCTTTTAGGTTGATTATCATAAGAAATTCGGCAAGATTTTCCGGATGAAGCTGGGCTCTTTCGAGTCGGTGCACATTGGCGCACCTTGCTTGCTGGAGGCGCTCTATAGGAAAGAGGGAAGTTACCCTCAGAGGCTGGAGATCAAACCCTGGAAAGCATACAGAGACCTGAGAGACGAGGCGTACGGGCTCCTCATCCTGTGAGTAGGCTTTCGATTCTTTCACCGATACTTCAAATATCCTTAAAGCATCAGGTTGCAGTTTGAAATGTTTTATATTTAAGCCCATTGAAGTGAAGATCCAAACTGTTGATTTGCAGGGAGGGGAAAGACTGGCAGAGAGTGAGGAGCGCGTTTCAGCAGAAACTCATGAAACCGACGGAGGTGGTGAAGCTTGATGGCAAAATAAATGAGGTGAGAGATTTGTACGTGAAACATATCTTTAATTATATTTCACTTACAGTTAGTTTTTTTGTTTGTTTGTTTGTATCAGTAACTGACGCTTTCTCTTGTTAAAAACAGGTGTTGGTGGATTTCGTTGACAGAATTGGAAAAATAAACGTCAGTGGGAAGATTGAAGACTTGTACTTCGAGCTGAATAAATGGTCGTTTGAGAGTAAGTTCATCTATTTCTGCTCGGTTATTTTAATGTCTGCTGAATCTCCTGATCAATATTTCCTCAATTTTTTGGTCTGTAAACATGTTTAAAAAGCAATGGAAATGCCAATCACAACTTTCTAAAGCCCTAAGTGTCACTTTAAAAGTATTATTTTGTCTGACCCACAGTCAAAAAGCCAAAGATCCTTAATCTGCTATCACATAATAAGACAAAGCCTGAACTACATGGAACATTTGGTATTTTTACTTAAAACACGACTTTTTCATCATCAAAATATTTGCCAATTAATTTTCTGACTGTCAAGTAAAAGATTTATAGACTAATCATTTGAGCTTTAAAATATTCATTGTTTTGTTGTATGCTCTCATAACTGCTTTTCTGTTATTTTCTGACCTCTATCTTCAAAAATCATTGTTGTATAGTTAAAATATATCTACAAGTATGTTTATAGAAATATTAAATTAAGAAATAAACCACACACTCTTCAGATTCTGTTCAAATTAAATGTCTTTCTGAACCTGTGCATACTCTGAACTCACGAGTCACGCTCTTTGCTCTTTTTTTGTCGTTCAGCCATTTGTCTCGTCCTCTATGACAAGAGATTCGGTCTGCTGCAAGAGACAGTCAACGAGGAGGCCATGAACTTCATCACGGCTGTGAAAACAGTGAGTACGCTTGTTATTGTTCCTGTCATAGTAGCAGTGTGTCCTGCAGGACAGGACACTTGTGATGATTTGTGAGACACTTAGGCTGACTGAGACAGTGGTAGTTCATCAGGTTCACCTCAAGCCGAGGTCAGCTGAACTGCAGCCAGTGATGCAGCAGTTCAGTGTCTGACTGACACTCTCGCTGTATTTACTGGGATTTACTGGGGCAAACCAATATCATCCACGGTCAAGAGGTGATAAGCAAAGGCTTACAAAGGTCTCACAGGGCAGTGGGTGCAAGGAAAAGCAGAGGACCTTGAAAAAGATTGAATCAAAGATTTTTAGTGAGGGTGATGATGATTGCATTTAACACCTAATCCTTTTTTTTCTCTCTTGCTCTGTCTCCTTCGTTCACTTTGCTGTTCTCTGAAGATGATGAGCACATTTGGCATGATGATGGTCACACCGGTGGAGCTCCACAAGAGCCTCAACACCAAAACATGGCAGGACCACACTGCAGCATGGGACCGCATTTTCAGCACAGGTACAAACACAGACACAAGTTTATACTACACCACAAAATTGCATCAATACAACCCCCCCGCCCTCACAGATTGCTCTCTTCTCACAAAGTTCTGGTACAGTTTGTTCCCACTACTATGTAACTCATAAACCAGTCTGTGCCACATGATACCATGGGAAGGCAAGTAAATAGCACGTCACTTTCAAGGACATTTTGCTTGTAATGTCTACATATTTTATTTGTGTGTCATTTTAGGTTAGGTATTAGTCAGCAGAGAAATGATGAGGTGCGTAATGACACACGAAAAGCAAAAAATGTGTAGTGGTAATACTCGAAATGACTTAAGAAACTGACGTGTTATTCATACGCAATTTCGTGATACCATGCTGGTCTGAGCTCACTTCCAGTCAGATGATAGATAGGAAAGCACAGGAGTCAGATTTGATCAGTGTTTTGTGTACTTGGCACACTGGGTGAATGTCAGCCAGAGTTGTAGTAAACCACATGACCTAAGGGGGAGAAATCTGCCAAATATTTGTAGAAGCAGGAGGTGGGGTGAAACATCGAGGGAAGAAGAAGATCGCCATGGTTGCGCTGTTTACTCGGCTGTCGCAGCTTAGAACCTCTCACTAACATACACACTTAAACGCACACTTTCCCGACACATGGTGGCAAAAAGTGCTTGTAGGTTGTGTGAGAGTGAGTGAGGTAGTTTTTATAAATAGTTTTTTGTATTGTGCGACTTAAATGAGGTACAGCCCTTATAAGCCTGTGACTCACATAAACAACTCAAATCATATGGATAATGTTATGTCATGTTAGGACAAAACACCAGACCAACACATTTAAAGGTAGAAAGGTAGAAATTTCGAACATTATGTGCATGATGGCTTTTTATTTATTATGTTGTTGGGTAGTCAAAGGTTAAAGGTCAAGGTCACTGTGACCTTTAAGTCTTCACTACATGTATTAAATGAAACAAACATATTACCAAAGTTGTATTAGTTGATTTTGAAGAGAAAAATTAGTAACGAAAGTACTATTTAGGCAATGTATATAGAAGTAGTGCGACTCAAATAATCATCTACCAGGCTACTCTACTAGAAGTCAGTATGTTTACATTTTTACTTCTTTATGGTCCCTCAGCCAAAGTCTACATCGACAGAAAGCTGAAGAGGAACGCCAACAGAGCTCCTGATGATTTAATCGGTGACATCTTACACCACAGCTGCCTTTCAAAAAAGGAGCTGTATGCAGCCATCACAGAGCTGCAGATTGGAGGCGTAGAGACGGTGAGTAATGCTTTGTACTACAAAGAAATATATTTGAATTACAGGAATTGTTCCACGATTTGGTAAATGGGTTCAGTTGGGATCTCGATTGCCTATAACCTATCTACGGGGAACAGGAAGCAGACTGCAATTCACTTAACTGCCACTGGTGTCATTTATTACAAGGGTTTTCTGAATGTTACATTTAGTACCTTTAATCTGCACAAAAAAAAAAAGAAAAGCAAAAATGTCAGATTGATTAGAAAGCTTTACCTTTGGGCAGACTAGCTGTTCCCCTTCTTTCCAGTATTAATGCTAAGCTAAGCTAACAGCTGTTGGCTGTAGCCTAACACTTAATGGTGGGGTGACTGGTATCATTCTTCTCATCTAACTCTCGGCAAAAAAGCGAATAAACATCCTCAAAATGTCAAACTCTTTTGTTAAGGCTATTTCTGCTTATTCCAATGTTTTATTTAAATTTTATGCTTTCTAAGACAAACTAGATGATCCTATAGCTGAAGCACACCGGCATTTAGTTGCGAACACGAGTTAACCTTTTAAATGTTTTACCTTTCGCCTATATTCCTTCAAGTGGTGAAAGAAAAAAAAACTGCTCAACCTCTAAAACAAACAGGTGCTGTAGTTACAGTGCTTCAGAAGTGGAAAATGAATGTGGTGTGGATGTAACTGAGGAGCCTTTGAGGAACCCCAAACATTCCTCAGCTCCTTTCAGGACCCCACGGAGGAATGCACTTAGAGTAGCTGCCTCACTAAGTGACATTTCCTCTCTGCCTTCTTCCCTCTTTCTCTCTCTCTCTCTCTCTCTCTCTCTCTCTGTTTACGTTTCTCAGACCGCCAACAGTATGCTGTGGGTTATTTTCAACCTGTCACGTAACCCTGGCGCCCAGAGGAAGCTGCTGGAGGAGATTAGAGAGGTGGTGCCTCCTGACCAAAACCCATGTGGAGAGCACATCAAGAGCATGCCCTACCTCAAGGCCTGCCTCAAGGAGTCTATGAGGTACAGTATAACGGGGTCACGATGGAAAAATAAAAACAGCCACAGAAAGCTCCTGGCAGCTACTACGGTTACACTGTAAGCAAGGGCGTAAATTCCAAAGAGGAAAATAAAATCTTATTTTTGATGAGACATTAATCTCCGTCAACTACAGTTATTATGGTGCCTTCACAACAATAAACTTAGCAAGCAGCTGCTTAGAAATCTTCTGTTTGCCCTGGGTTTCACCACAGGCAACACACGGGTCATATGTGGCCTGAAAGCAATACCTGCAGACACTACTCAGCATGTCATATGTACAGCACATGATCAAGTTAAAAATGCTTGCATCTGTACATGACATGACATAACATCTAACGATTAATTTGATTTATCTAAACAGTCACCAGTTTCAAATCAGACTCAGTGGCTGCATCATGATTTCACCCAGTACCACGGAGATTAAGAGGGAAAACTCACACACATGACTGGCTCAAAAACAAGCTTCATGAGATATGGTGGCATGACCAGCAACAACCAGTGGTCCCAGCTTAAAATCTACTGTGTGGTCACGTTCAAATCACTTCCTACCCCTTAAACCGTCTACTCTCACCGCTTTTCTCGTGCAGTCACAAGTTGTCTAACATGTTATTTAAGGCTAATACCATAACCACATCATCCAGGGAATGTATATGACCTCCGACTGGAGATTATATCTCACCTCATCTTGCACCGTGAAAAACATTGGAGTGTGTTTAGCTCCGTCTTAAACAGCTTAAACATGTATGTCATGCTATACTATACTATAACTTCACTGAGTCCATATTCACATGTGTTTTGTTATTTTTCAAATTCTTACAGGTTATCGCCATCAGTTCCATTCACAAGCAGGACCCTGGACAAAGACACTGTGTTGGGAGATTATGCCATTCCCAAAGGAGTAAGTGGCTTAGTTCCTAGTTGCCATACATCTGACATGAGCAGCTTACATTCTTGTATTAATTTACATTCTGCTACTGTACATTACATTTTCGAGAAATCTCCGTTAAAACTGTAAAACATACTGATTTAATTTAATTCAATTTTCCTCCATTTACAGACTGTGCTGATGATAAACACCCACGCATTGGGCTCCAATGAAGAGTACTTTGACGATGGGAAACAGTTCAAACCTGAGCGCTGGCTGCGAGAGAATAGCACCATCAACCCCTTTGCCCATGTTCCCTTTGGCATTGGAAAGAGGATGTGCATTGGCCGGCGACTGGCAGAGCTGCAGCTGCAGCTGGCCATGTGCTGGGTAAGATGAGACAAGTTCAGTTCAGCTCATCTCAGTTTACAGACTCAGTCAACTGAGACTCATGAAATACCATTCATTAAATAATTTTCACATGAGCATCTTAAAAATTGAATGGACACGATCAACGCATTATCCTTGGCTCTCTTACAGTTGGTCAGAGACTACGAGATCGTGGCAACAGATAATGAGCCGCTCGACGTGATCCATTCAGGACTGCTGGTTCCCAACAGAGAACTGCCGGTCGCCTTCATCAGGAGATGAGGTGAGAGGAAGAATTAAGGGTTGAAGCTAAGAAAAAAGTCAGACACATGAGACACATGTTTCACCCTGTTGCCAGTTTTCTTTTCATCTAACTCTCAGAAAGAAAGCACCTGAGTGTATTTCCCAATATGTTGAACTATTCCCTTAAGTCTGATATTTCTTTAAATTTAATCTAGTTTAATTATTTACTGTAACTACAAAAAAAGACATACAACTTTGCATCCACACTAACGAATTATATTTTTTTCTCCTACCCTCTCAGGCTCCATATTCAACTCTCCTGGACATAGTGACAGAAAGACGATACCTCTGTTGCCATGGCCCTGATGGTCCAGTGACTCCCTGTATTGCTGCTCTGTAAATAGAACAAAAAGACAAAAAAAAATATTGTACATGTAATCATGCCATAAATACCTCAAACTTTTTTTTTAAAACTATTACTTATGACTGTTAATGACTGACCAAAATAGCAGTTGTTAGGTACAAATTGAATGTTGTACAAAGGCAGCTGTCCTCAAATCTTAATGTAATGTCCTCATCTCAGACATGTATATGTAGATGTCAAACTATTACTTCACACTTTTCTTTGTTTAATAACTTATATATACATTTACATATATATATATAGGACACACGTTTGTTTTTTCTTTGTGTATATAACGTTTGTAACAATTATAATATTGTAATAATGTACATTGTTTTGTGTAGAGACATATTTTATTCACTGAAATAAATACATTAATAAATGTATTGAAGACACAGCCTGTGTCTATTTTTCAAACTGGTACATTGTCAAGACTTGGTATTCAAGTATTTGGGTGATTTGAGCTTTTCATTGACACCTAAAGAAATGAAGCTCAGTAAACACTGAAAAGCTTAGCGTAGCCTGTAGACAAACTCTGCTTTCTTTAGCATTTGGCTTGAGGCTGGATTAAAATGTAGATGTCTAGGTGATTCAAAAATTTGCTCTTTTCTTTTTCTTTGTGAACGAGGAGTTCCCAAGCTCTTTTCCTTGTGACTCTCTAAAATGAAGAGATATATACTTGTGATAGGTTCTGGCCTCAGTGTGGACATGAGTTAACAATTTTTTGTCGTAGACTGTTTCATTTGAAGGTTTTCAAAGGCCTGGAAAAAGGAAAGTGTCCAGTGTTTGAAGAGAAACAAGATGAACAGACCGCAGCTATAGCGGTTCTGTGATATCAGTCTGTTAGCATGATAATGTTTGCAAATCGGCACTAAACTCAAGCTACAGCTGAGGCTGAGTGAATGTGTAGATTTGCAGGTCTTGACTGAGTATTAGCATCTTTAATCATCACTGTGATGAAACATTAAACAGTCTGATTTTCTCAAAACAGGTGAAAACATTGCAGGCACATTAACTTATTTTTGAGGACACACGAGCTCAGTGTCAGCAAAAACTGGAAGTGCAGCTCTCTGAAATAAACAGCAAAAGTGTGTAAGAGAGCCACATCAACATCGCAAGTCCTTTTTGTTCTTTAAAAAGTTGAGATGTAAGTGCTAGCATGAGGTGTTGAGGAGCAGTCTGAAAAGGTGGCAGTTTAATTACATGGGAAACAAGAAGAAATATTGTCAGTGCAATTGTCAATTGTATATTCTTTCACTTGTTTTAAGAACAAAAGACTAGAGCAACAAGCAAATATCACTCTTTGCTTGTTGAAAATAATTTAAAAAAAACAAACATTTTTTTGCATAAATATTTTGACCACAGATAGCCTGGAAGCAACTAGTGTTAGTGATTAATTACACCTGCAGGCTGCAGCATATTTTGATGTAATAGGTAGAATCACTGGGACTATGATTAAAGAAATCAAAAAGCAGGGGTATTATGTTTTAATTATGTACATGGATGATATGTCGGTGGATATAATTATCAGGCAATTTATTTCTGTTTAGAGCAAGCACCAACACAAATAAGTAATTGAATTGCATAAACCAAGGCTATTTTTAGACAAAACCACTAATGGGGACAAATCTGTAGCATTCCTGTTAACAGTTAAGCATCTGTAATTAAACTGAAGCTGAGGCCCTTGTAAGGATCAAACTCTCAACCCCTGGTTTACAAGACCAGTGCTCAAAAATCTTAGCTTTAGAGCCACTGATGTGCATCTTCTCTATGTGACAGAAATAAGAAACAGGCAGACACTGATTGTGCGTTCAAGAAAATCTCAGTCTTTGTCACCCTATTTTCTTTCAAACCTTATCCAATCTTTTGCCCTTGTTAATAATGAGCAAATGTTAAAATGTGTCTAATTATACTAGCCTAATCCTACAATCTCAAAATCACATTACACAATATCATTTTCCACTGTTACTGTATGCTGAGGTTAATGGGTTTCCTTGTGTTAAGAAAGCGAGCTGTGAGATGAGGTCCTTGTAACAGAACATTGTGAAAGCAGGTATTTATTTAATTCAATACACATAGAACATATGAAAATGTAAGAATCATAAGAAGCAAGCATGCAATGTGACACAGGTGGGTCTGTTTTTTAAGTCAAGACTCAGCAGCAGTAGCGAAGAGTGCTGTTTACTCAAATACTGTGCTTCTTATGTATAATAAGGCATGTGCACTTAGCTTGAATATCTCCATTTTATGCTGCTTTATGCTCTACAACAATTCAGAGCAAAATCTTGTTTTTTAATTCATCATGTTTATTTGACAGGCGTGGCTAACTGATTACTTTTCAGACTAAAATGGATAACACGTCATTTTTAGCTTGTGACTCCTTAGAAATAACTTTGTCTGTTTGAGGCCCTTTCTCACATTATGAACCGAGCTTGTCAGCAAAGACTGATGATTTCTTCTGATTGATGACTTCTTCCACTACCGCTCAGTTGTTGACCTCTATCTCAAGGACAAAGGATCCTCCTCTGAGGACACAGTTTGGACTGAGAGGACTGACGGTTTGAAAGTGGGTTGAAGAGATAAACAACACCACTTCTTAGCATCTCACATTGTTGTTTGCTGTCCTCCTTCCTGGCAGTTACACACCAATTCACTCCTTGATTCATGTGGCCGTGACTACTGTCACATGATTCAGATGTGACCAAAAGACTCACAAGTGACCTCAGGTGACATCGGCACGTGAAAGGGTTAAAATACTTCTGCTGATGTCCATGAGGCCGCACCAGTCAGGAGAGCTGATAAAGACTCTTGGATGAAAGGCAAAGCACCTCCAAGATAAATAAATCAAGATGATTCAGGAGGATAAAAATCTTCATACACACTAACAAGTAAACCAAAGTTTGTCATGTTTTCTCGCCATACTTATATCAGTGACACATGACTAATAAAGGCATATATCTTCCTTTAAGATTTGTTGGGATTTGTGTCAAATACAAATTTAAAGGGTCTGTAATTATTTAAAGCATTGGTTCACCCAAATGAAAAGTAATTTGTTGTTCATTTAACTCTACTGGTATTTAGCCCTGCAGTTAATTATATTAGATTACAGGCAATTGGCAAGCGCTTTTTCCAAAGCAAGCGCTGTCAACTTACAAAGGAAAATTTTATGGCATGAGTTTAGTTTACGGTTATATTTTCTTAAGTTTCTTTTCAAAGGAACTACTTTCTGCCAGAGAATAGTCCATGTAAAGTCTTCTCACAGTGAGAGATCCAAATGTGCAACGGGATTACTTGATATGCTGAAAGAGTATGATGAATTGTGTTTATATTTCATATTGCATTATATTTAACGTCAATCTCCAACACTATCTCAAAGTACCCATTATTCCTCTTACCAAGCTCAATAGCAACATGTTAAAGCTAGGCCCTAGTGAGGATTGAACTCACGACCCCTGGTTTACAAGACCAGTGCTCTAACCACTGAGCTATAGAGCCACAGCTGTCCTGTGATGTCTCTCTATCACAGTCAGTCAATATGAGAAACTCAGAGACAGAAATATCCAGCCAGGACACACTATCTTCATAACATGATATCTGTATCAGTAAAATACAACCAGCTAACTTGAAAAAAAAAAAAACTGTTTCAAAGTGATTACTCAGTATTTACCTGTTTTGTGAGGGGATGCAGGCAGAAATCTCAGTCACAAATACCTCAGATATTTGTCACTGAGATTTGAGTGAACTGACCCTTTAAATCATTTGCAACAGAACTAGGGTGTAAGTTGGAGTTGTACAATACTGCCACTTAGTGGCCAAAAGCTGTTTGCATCTCTAATTTATTTTACCTTTTAATTCATTTAGTTATTGTTGGTGCAAACAGGTTTGGTGAGTTATACTTTCAAAGGCTATAATCATTTTAAACCGATTTTCTTAAGGCAGATTACATTAGATTTAACTTTAGACGAGATTAGATAAGACTCAATTGATCCCCGGGCGAGGAATTAGGGTGTTAACAACAGCAGAAAGACAGTCTAAGAAGTATATATAAAAACACCATCAGTATTCAATACAATCAGACCAGCATATGCGCAGGCAACTTTTAAAAAAAGTGTCCAAATGTACAGGTAGAGCTAAAGGGTATGATAAAGGGCAGTTAGATATAAGTGTTAGATATTCAAAGTCTCCAAAGTAGGTATATAAATTGAATTATAAAATGTCCAGGTGGGGGTGGGGGTAGGGGCTTAGGGAAAAAGGCAGTGGCTGGGGTCTCAGGTGCTGTTGTACCGCCTGATGGCTGTCGGCACAAAGGAGCGCCTGAATCGCTCGGTCTTGCACTTGTGGAAGATGAGCCTGTGGCTGAAGGTGCTCCCCCATTCCCGATGCACATTGTGTGCACTACCACACACACTTTTTATGTATATTGCTCGTCCTTTTACATACCTTGTATATTGCATATTACTGTATGTTTTATATTGTTTGTAAATAAAAAGAACTGTCTGTATTTTGTCTGTATTTCTTGAGAGTTAAAAATCCAATTTCATTTCAATTCCAATACCAATTTGAGGAACCACATTACTTGTGTGTGTTAACATACTTGGCCAATAAATCAGATTCCTATTCAATATATGCAACTGTTTACACACACAGAGATGAAATGACTGGAATATGGGGAACAGGGAGTGGATACGAATATGGTCAAATGTGCAGTGGCTTATAAATAACAGTGATCTGATCGCCGGGGGTGTAGCAGCCTAGTTCAGATTGTGGAAAATTACAACGCATTGAAAATTTGCATAGTAAGTTAAGGTACTTTGACACTGCAACATTGGCGCCATGTGACAGGAATTAAGAAAAAGTGAATATGTTACTTAACTCACAACTCATTTGATGGCACTGTAAAAATCAACGTTAAATAAATGTTTGATAAAACGTAAAAAGCGTGTCAATAGTAAATTTATAGTGGTCCTTCAGGATTTAAATTCAATACAACTTTATTCGGCTATTATATACAGCAGCTCATCACCCAGGTCAACATAGACACACAATAAATAAAAGTAAAAAGAAAAAAAATCATTGCAATCAAAGGCTATAAGATAGAAAAAAAAGTTTTTAATAAATACATCAATCAATAAATCTAAATGTCTAAAATAATATATCAACATATTACAGAAGAGAACGGACTAGTGCATATTTAGTCTCTGCTAACTCATATTTTATGATGTGTAGGATAGCCTACTATCACCCTGTTTGTTTCACTAAGAAGGAAATGAGGTTTTGAAAAGTTACACTGTCATTACGCACGCGCGCACACACACGCAACTCCTGTCTGCGTGAGAGCATCAGCGGTGACAGGAAGCGCCTCTCGTCTCTCGTATTTTCATGCTTGATGTAGTATTTGAGCAGCTGCTAATGTTTTAAACGCATCTTAGAAAACCCGTGAAGCCCATTACGTTTATTTTCTTTAATTACCTGGGTTTTACACAGAGCTTAAAGTAGTTGTCGAGTTTGAAAGTTATTATTAAAAAAAAAAAAAAAAAAAAAAAAAAGTTGTACTTGTCGAGAGGAAATCGAGCTGGAGATGACTTCTGGAGGTTTGGGGCTTACTGAGAGCCTGGGGCAAGACATAAGCCAGGAGGAGCTGGACTTTTCCGACCTGTTTCTGTATAATCCACCTGGAGAAGATTTCCCTGTTGCCTGTGTCAAAGGTACGTATACGTAATTATAATGTATAATCATAAAATAAATTATGTACAATTCATATATAATTGATAAGTAATTACCCTGCTTTTGTGGATAATCCCTATAATATCGCCCTTCTTGTCACATCGTGATCATTTCTTCACCCCCATGTAAAGATGGTGGATGTGTGCTGAGTTTGTATTTAGCTGTAATTAAGTGGCCCAGTGAGTACTTAGCTGTCAGGTACTGATGTTAAACTGAAATCCTCCTTTCACTGCCGTCAAGTATCAAGGCCTTTCTTTCAAGAACTGTGTTTTTAGAAGCAGAGTAAAATGGGCACGTGCTGTCCTTTTCACTGTTAGAGGAGTTAAAATTTAAATTCCCCCTCTACTAAAAAGCATGTTTTGCTTTACTTAAGTTTGTATGCTTGACCTGCTGCTCACCTTAAATCTGAGTTTAAAACATTTACGATTTACTCACATCACAACTAGTTTGTAAGCCAGTTGAAACCTGCAGAAGAATGATCAGGAAACTTGAGGCCTGCTGAAAACACTGAAAACAGACTTAGATAATAGATTAAACAATAGATTATCAGACAGCTTGTGTCCAGCAGTTAAAGGTTTTTACATTTGTATATTCACAGATTCTGGGTTTGTCAATGAGAGCAGACTTAGATGTAATTAAAGAAATTTAATAAGTAAATATTTTTGTAGAAAAAAACATACCAATTATATGTCTTAAACGTGTCTGTAGGGGATCTTTGAGTTGTCTTGAGGTAGTATTAGTAGTAGTCAGGTACTTTGAACATGTTTGCACAAATGAATCCTTACTTTTGTTATTGACAGATGATCCAGGTGCTCTCGTTCAGAATGGCAACCAGCCTCCTCTGCTGGTGGTCGACCAGACTGCGTATGTACCCACCTCCAGCCAGAACCCCTCCTCCACCACAGAAAACCTGTCAAGGGCTGTGTTTGACTCCTTGGGGCTGGCATCAAGACCAGGGAGCATACCTGCTCCCAGCCCCAGGATTGAGATCACTCCCTCAGGCGACTCTCTCAGCTCGCAGACCTTAGAGCCGAGCCCTAGTTCCAAAGTCCTGGGAGCCTACAGGGAGTGTGTGAGCCCTGCCAGCAGCAACTCCTCCACAGGATGGCCAGCAGAGTCATACTCTCCTGTGGCATCACCATGTGTCTCCCCTTCCAATGGAGGTGGCTGTAGCGTGGGGTTGTCTGCCTTAGACCTCTGTCCGGGCATCCAGGGTTTCCACACTTCTTCTGCCCATTCCTCTCCAGGAGCCTCACCTCGCAACAGTGTCACAGACGAGGCCTATCTCCTGCCACAACACCAACGTACCGCTACACCACTTCCCCACCAGCGCTCCCGCTCTGTCTCGCCGCATGGAAAGCGTGCCTATGATGAGGCCCACTCCTGTCAGGGGGGTACGCCTGTCAAGCATCGCTCCCGCAGCCCCAGCCCCATCCCCTCGCCACATGAGCAGCAGGGGTCCCACTACCTCCACCAATACCAGGCCCAAGCTGAGATTCATGCCCAAGTTCAGAACCCCTCCCTGGGTCTGGAGGAGGACTGGAGCCGAGGTTCCAGTCCATCCAGAGCAGTGTCCTCCGTAGTGGTGCGAAGTGTGCATGGGCAGGCCCAGAGACAGGACTGTGTGTATGGAGAGCTATATGACTGGGCTACAGAGCAAGAGCAGATCGGTGGGGCTGGAGCTGAGGTCAAGCCTGACAACTTATATATGGTCCCAGCTGTGTGGCATCCTCCTCATGCAGTCCATCACGGAGCATTCAGGTGTGTTGTTTGTCCTGTTTTATGACTTACAGGCAATTTCTGTCTTCCTAATAAGCTCAAATGTAAGCACAAATGAGAGATTATGAAATACAGCTTTTATTTGGCAACCATGAAACTAAATATGAAATATTGCACTTTTTTTTTTTTTACATTTTGCAACTGAATTATTTGTCTCCGCATTTTTCTCTCTTAATGCCTTTCTCTCTTTCTCTTTCCCAGTGGTCTCTCTGTGGCCCCACTTCCCTCTTTAGACTGGCCATTGCCCAGTCAGTCCAGTCAGTATGAACTGCAGATCCAGCAACAGCCCAGATCTCACCACAGAGCTCACTATGAGACTGAGGGCAGCCGTGGAGCTGTAAAGACACCTAAAGGAGGGCATCCGGAAGTTCAGGTGCTTTTTTTTTTTTTTGTTTTGCACTTGTAGGGTGTGGGGAAATGTGTGTGTGTGTGTGTGTGTGAATGCATGGAAGGAAATATCACTCTCACTTCACATCTTTGTCACTGCCAATGCCCTCAGAAAGAAGAGGAGTATAAGTGGGAGTACGAGTTTGTAAATGTGGGGTGGTATTTCCTGGATAATGTGTTTATGTAAAGCCGTCAGACATGCAAATGAAAGACAGAGCCTCATGTCTCTATCACACCACTACTCCCATAAGGAAAAATTATCAAGGCATGTATTGTTTCAATCTTCTACAAAGTACATTAATAGCTACTATTAAGGTATGTTGACATACTGTACCACACAAGTATTGGTACAGTTGGTCAGTTAATTAATAAGCAATTACTGTTGGTTTTCCTGGTACTGTTGCACAAATGGGCTATGCAAAGCAGTGTTCTTGCGATGCCAGTTAGATTAGTGATCTGGGATATCATCCCCACAGGATAAAGAGATGTTCTCTGCATTCAAGCTCATTAGTGGTATTCATTTGATTGTATTTGTTGCCCTGACCAGCTCCTTGGGTATCAAGGCGCAGCTCCACTGGGGCTACAGGTCTTCATAGGGACAGCGGACGAGAGGCTCCTGAAACCCCACGCCTTCTACCAGGTCCACCGCATTACCGGGAAGACCGTCACCACGCCCAGTATGGAGAGGATGATCAATGGGACCAAAGTGTTGGAGATCCCTCTTGAGCCAAAGAACCACATGAGAGTGGTGTGAGTAAATCAGGGAAGGATGTGGGATACATGTTTACCAAAAATAAGTCTCAAGTCACTTTGGATTTTTGGATTTTACATTTACGAAGTTTGAGTTTGAGTCTGACTCTTTTTATACTCAGCCACAGTGACTATTTCTGCTAATGTTACCAAGGTTTTTTTCATTTTTACCTCCCAACAACTTGTTTTTGCCACTGACACAATCTTGAAATGCATCACTTCCTGCGTGCCAGAGGGTTTTTTTTCCAGGAAGGATGTACCTGACACCGGGTGTTTACAGCAGCAAATAGAACTGAACTTGAATGAACTTGATGTACGAAAAATCACTGAAAAACAGCTGCAAAAAAAGTTATTTTGTCATCAAAATGCCACAGACCACTACTTAGCTCTCTAGCTGACTAATCATTTGAAACAGACACAAAAAGGTGACAGCGTTTCGAACAGAGCACATTGTCATCATTTCAGAACCCTTTTCATCTTGTGTCTTTTCTTACCTTTCACAGGATTGACTGTGTTGGGATCCTGAAGCTGAGAAATGCAGACATTGAACTGAGGAACGGTGAGACAGACATCGGACGAAAAAACACACGTGTGCGTCTGGTGTTTCGTGTCCACATTCCTCAACTTGGAGGCCAGGTCATATCTCTTCAAGTTGCCTCTGATCCTATTGAATGCTGTAAGGAGCACTTAATTCATGATTAGCTTCCTGTCGCTGATACATGACATGTAGCATTGTAGAACTTGCAGTTTTATCCAGTTATTTATACTACTGTTGTGTATGCATAAGCTTAATGTCTTTTCAAGCCACGTAAAAGTATGTATCTATCTTCCTCTTAGGATTAAAAATGTGAGTACAAAAGCAATAAAACAAAACCTGATTAATTCAGAACACTCAGGTGTTTTGCCGCTATAGTTGTACCTTACTGGTCCAGTATGACCAGTAACACATGGTGGTTAATGCTAGAAAAATTTGGATAGCAATAGCTGTGTCTCAGACAAGTTTACTAACTTTATGATGCCTCTTTTCTGTTCTATTGTTTTATCATTCAACATTATCATGTAATTATCACTTGTGGGCAAAAGTTACAAAGGCTGCCTTTAATGTGAATATTCCCTAGGCTAGTCAAGACTGCAATTCTGGATTTTAATTATCAAAAATCTGAGTGGCCAAATGCCCTGAAAAATTTCCCACTGTGTTTTCTTACCCCTGCCTGGTCTTTCATACAGCTGTCTCTTCCTGTCTTCTCAGCCCAGCGCTCAGCGCAGGAGCTCCCTGCAGTCGAGAAGCAGGACCTGGACCGATGCTCAGTACTCGGTGGTCAACAAATGGTCCTCACTGGGCAAAATTTCACACCTGACTCCAAGGTGATATTCTATGAGAAGACACAAGGTGAGCAAGAGATCTTCTTTTTTTTTTTTAAATCACTAAACATCTGGCCAAGAGATGTTAGAATTTAAACCTCTCATGTTTGTTTTCTTGCTGAGAGTTAGACAAGATACAGCTATCATGAGTACTGTAAATTTGAAGTTACTGCCAGCAGCCTGTTCACTTAGCATAAAGACTGGAAACAGGGGGATGCAGGTGTCCAAAAATCTACCTACCAGCTCCTCTAAAGTACCTTAACACATTGTATTTATTGGCTAGATGCAGTTACAGACAAGACTCCAGGAACTCGCTGCTGTTGGTCAAGAAATACTCCAGCATGTAACCCTCTGTAAAACCACAAATTGTTGACTTCACACTTAGGAGATAAAACATGTTAATAAGCTTTAGAGATGCTGGTAGATGGATTTTTCCACTTTCAGAATGAGTCAGGTTAGGTGTTTCTCCGTATCCAGTCTTTATCCTAAGGTAAACTAGCCAACTGCTGGCTGCAGCTACGTGTCACCATGCAGAAATGACAGTGGAATCAGTCCTCTCATCCAACTTTCAACGAGAATGTGAATAATTGTATTTTCCCCGTATGTTAAGTTATTCCTTAAATATGTGATGCTGCGTGTCTAGTTTTATGAGTTTTTGGTGTGTGTTTTGTTGACCTGTTCTTGTTATGTTTATATATTTAGATTCCAAACTGGTTTCTATGATTAAAATAGACTCATATTTTTTTTTACAACATCCAGATACATCCTCCCAATATCCTGCTCGAGAGTATTCACCTACTCATATAGCATCTGTATTTTCAGATTATTTGCATATTGCCCGAGCAACATCAACTTTGAGTGACGCACATCTTCCTTCAGCCCCCACTTTTAATTCTGACGAACTGAAGCATTAGTTTGAACGTTTGCTGCTTTACTGGAGATGGCAATTTTTATTTATTTCTACATGGAAATTTCTCACCCCTTTACTGCTCTTTCTGCCCACACAAAATTGTTGGGTTGCAGGGTTTAAGAGCTGGATGGGTATAGTTGACTGCATGTAAAGCCTCACTGTTGCTTGGTGTGGGGGTTTTATGCAACAGGATGTGGTTAGACAGACTGATAAAGATTCAGACCCAGAGCAGAGGCTTTGTTTTTTTTTGTTTTTTTTTTTTGTCAAAGCGTGGGTAGAAAACAGAAACAGCAGGTAAAAACTGAGGTTGGAATGAAACACTAAACCAGACATAAAAGAGAAAGCAGTTTTCCACAGTCTATGTATAAAGGGGCTCACAAGCTCTACTGTAAATTAAAGACACAAAAGATCAAATGAAAATCATATGATTTCTGACAAATTCATTGGTTTTGTTTTCATCCAGTTTAACAAGCTTTTTATAGTTTGATTTTTTTCTAAAATACGCCTATTTGCTTTCTTGCCGAGACAGATTTTGTTGCCCCTGAACAGAGCTAGGCTAGCTGTTTCCCCTTGTTTTCAGTCTTTATGCTAAGCTAAGTGAAGGTAACCAGCTGCTGACTGCAGATACATAATTCTTTTCTAGACATGACAGTGGTATCAATCTTATTATCTAACTTTAAGCAAGCAAGGAAATATGTGTATTTTCCAAAATATGTGAATTATTACCTCTACTTTCAGATGGGCAGCAGATCTGGGAGGTTGAGGCCACTGTGGACAGAGACAAAACACAAGCTGTGAGTTAACTCCCACTTAGCTGTACCAACAAAGGCATTGAGGCAGATGCATATTTTACATAACTGAACTGTAAAGTACATGTTTTCAAAACAGAAAGCAAAACACAAACTCTGTCACCACTCTTGTCTGACTGCCTCGACATTTTGATAAGTATATCGAGTTCAAAGAATTGTATTTTTCATGCTGATTTTTATCTGAAACTCACAGGGGAAAGATTTGGGGCAGCCTACGCCTCTCTGTTGCTACATGACAGTTTGTCTGAACTGTGATCTTTTTTTCTGTTGTTTCGCAATCCCCATCTAGAACATGCTGTTTGTTGAGGTCCCTACATATCGAGACCGGACCATTTGCCACCCAGCCAAAGTCAACTTCTATGTCATCAACGGGAAGAAGAAACGCAGTCAGCCTCAGCACTTCATCTACACTCCTGTGATAGGTATATGTCTTTTTTTTTTACTTGTGTCTGTCACTATAGGAGGGAAAGGGCACCTCAGATGTTGAGAAGGCAACCGAAGGTTTGGTGTTGTGAGGAAATATTGTTCTCACCTCTATCAATACAAACCTCATGCTGAAAGATTTGATGTAACACATTTAACCTACATTCACATTTTCACACTGATGGAAGCAAATGAAGATTTAAGAATATAAACATTCATTCAACATTAAACTGGTTATAATGATTCTGAAAACAGGCTAATGTTTGCTAGGTCGTTCATTCCCTTATTAAAGAAAACTTACAGAATACAGGATGTTGCAACACTTTAATCAGATTTGATCATCTTCTGCTGGACCATTGCAACGTGAAGGCACCTTAACACAAGCGCCGTCTTTCTATGATCTTCATTTTAAACTGATGTTCTACAGTTTTACAAGAAACCAGTCCCAGTCACAAGAAACCAATCAGTCAGTTGCTGCAAACAGCGAACTTCAGCCACAATACAGGTTTTTGTGTAGGGTTGGCAACGCTCACGTTTTGTCAAGGGGAAAATCCGCCATTCCGCTACTGGTTTGGCTAGTGCTCTCTCTACCTACACGAAATACCCACATCTGAAATTCAGACACACTGTTTGGCATATTTCAAAAATCATTTCAGGAAACAGAGAGGACTCTATTCACTGAAATAGTAACAGGTGAGGAAGATGAGAAAAGAAGACATATGAAAGTAAAGTACAGTGCTTCATCATGAGATGTCTTTGATGAATGTTGAATGTTAAGCCAGTCCCTGCAACATCTTAGGACTCACTCATAATTTTTAAACAATGGTTGCAGCTCTGTGGATGGAAATGTTGACCTGTCGGTTGGTCACTGCACTCCATGAACATTATAACTTCTTTGCATTGTCATTGTCAGCATTTCATGTGCTAATTTTCGCATTTAGCTCAAAGCACCGCTGTGCAACCTCAAAAAGATGCTAGCATGGCTATAGAGTCTGTTTCCATACATGTAGTCTCATCACTGAACTAACGATTGAATCTATCTCATCTTTTGATGTCAGATAATCTTTTTATTTCAGCCATTAAAGCAGAGCCACTGGATGACTATCAGTTGAATTCATATTGCTGCCCAGACAATCAGCCACTGTCTGGCCTGTCAATGAAGTCGCTCTACCATCACCTGGAGCACGATAACAATCTTCAAGCCTTGAATGTTTCTTCAACGCTGTACCATCTAGCCACTGTAGACCCCAGAGCCTGTGTGCTAACACCTGATCCACTGGATGACCAATCAGTCTATTACCAGTCCAGAGCCAACACTCTGATCAACAGTTCCATGCTGTACCACAATGCAAACCAGCGTTACAGCAGCTGTGGTACCACCCTCATTGGTGGTTCCCCAATGGCTTCCCTCCCTGCCTCCACTCCCACCCAGTGTGTCAGCGCCAGAACCCCTGTGGGCAAACTGAGCGAAGGTCCTCAGGTTGGTGATTCATTTGAGGCCTGTTTGATGTCAAGACATCAGAGTTTTGTGCAGACAACACTGCCACTGGGGAAGTCACCGCCTTCAAGATATGTTCAAGGTCAAGTTCAAGGGAAGGCCGGATGCAGAGTAGAGCCAGGTAGAGGAAACCATGTGGAACGGGCTGCAGAAAAGGTCACAGTCAAACAAGAGAACCTCAGCTCTGCCTACCTGGAGGACGGTGAGTAAAAATAGGTCAGTGTACTGTGAAGGAAATGGTGGTTGGATTGTTGAACATAGTCTGAATCAACTCTGTCCCTCACAACATATACAAAATAGGAACTAGGGGAGCAGTATCTGGTTGAAATATGTTCCAAAACATATGTTACTGTGTAGAGGCGCTGCCAAAGGCTTCTGTGACCCAGACTCATTGAACAGCCCGGCAACATTGCAGAGATATTCCCTTCCGAAGTTTCTGAGTGAGCCTCATCCTTCTAGCCTATTAGAAAAGGCCAAAGTCAGGAGTGGGAGCTCATGGCTGTCTATCAATACATGATTCCAGCATTAGCTGAGACAGCAAATACGACCAGGGTGTAGGTAAAGTGCTGGGTAGACTGTAACGGAGCAGGGAGGAGTGGCGTGGTTTGAATTTGCATATTGTGGCTTTAACGCAGACATTGTCAAGAAAGTAGACAGAGTTTAACTCAGTCAAATCAATGGATTTTTCTTTTCTGTATTTGATAGTGTAATATTTTGTGTGCATAAAATTGCACAGAGAGTAACTGGCAATACATTTATGTTATCTTTTAGTCAGTCAGTCACGCAGGTCTCATCTGTTTGGTACCTAATGGTACCCTCTCTCCTTGGTTTATCTTTTTTGGTTTTAAAAAGTTCTTGAGAAGTCAACAGATTGCCAAAGTGTTTGGCTCATTCATAGAGGGTAAGCTATTGATTTTGCTTCAGAAAATGGGAGAATACACTATTTAAACACCTCTACAACTAACAAGGTTTAAAATGAAACATGGAAGCTTGGGGGATGGGTATTTGTGGTCCAGTCTGCAAATGCATACAAGCACACTGCAACTGTTTGCTTGCAAATCCTGCCTTGTGGTTTTCTGTTGGGCCTTTCTATCCACTCTTCTGTCTGTTTCAGTCTGACTCTCACTCTTTCACACACATGCAAACACACACACACACTTGCAGAAGCTTCATGAGCATTATTTGAGATAAATGTGCACAACTATCTTATGATTTCTGAACCAGCAATCTACCTCGACCTTGTTTGCTGTGGGGGAAACTTTCTGTTAACACCTTTGTGATCGAAGATAGAAACAGGAAGTGTATTGTATAAGCAAATATATGCAGGCACACCTGTGCTAAAGAAGGAAAAGAAGAAGAGAGAAAGCAGCCATGTCCTTTGTACAGGCTGGAGTAAAAGTGAAAGTTTAGGAAACAACCTCTGATCTGTTTTACTGAGCGTCAGAAGCAAATTAACCAAAATACACTTATGTGCTGTTTCCCTTTGTCACTGTTTCTTGAGATTATTAAGATAAAAATATTGTTATTCTCTCGGTCAAAAGATATATTTGTACTTTTGTTAGGAAAGAGGTACTTAGTCCAGAAACCACTGCCGTTGATCTGTATCCAAGAAAACAGAGACATCTTGTGGACATTAATGTAATTGCAGTACTTTACATCACTATAAAGATTTCAACGCGTCCGTGGACTGATTTATGTGTAAAAGAAAATGTCTGGGGACACTATGGTTTTCATTTGCAACTAAGGCACCCCCATCTTATTTCCCCTGCATGTCCTGTCATCTCTCTACTGTGGACCGTCATATAAATGCATCAAATGCCCAAACAAATCTGACTTTGACGACAAAACACACACACCGACATACACGTGTAGATGACTTACTCTTCTGACTCAGGAACAAATCAGACGAGTAGCCTTTATTTTTATGCTTTATTTTTATGTTGTTGTGAACATTAAAGTTGCTCATCCCAGTTTTTTGAATGTTTTCTAGTGGACGACATCATAAGAAGGGACCTGAAAGGCCACAATGGAGAGTAAACCTGGAGGCCTGCAGCAGACCTGATGTCCATTACATTCTAAGTTTAACAGTTAAAATAATCTGCAAATTAGACTGGATTGATGGCAGACATTTGAGGCAAACAATAGAAATTAATCCATAAGAGGCTTATGTTGACTTTATTTCAAGATTACATCATGTTTCTGTGAAACTAGGAAGGGTGGTGGTTCAACATTGTGCATCAAAAATGGGTCTGTCCTCTGTTCCTTTGTTAGCCTTCAACATTGTCATATAGTTCAGCCTTGGCAAAGCTATTAGAACATGTGTCATACCTTATACTGTGTGCTTTTACTGTCTTTATTTTAATCTGTTTGACTTCTTTTTGTTCATATATTTGTACAATTGCTCATTGTAAGCATGTATAAAATATTTTATAATAAATAAAATCTGTTTATATGAATGGGTGTGTTTGAATTCAGAGGAGAGTGAGGAGTAAAACAAATATTCTCAATTAACACTGTCAAATAATAATAATAATAATAATAATGATGATGAATTTTAAAAATGAGTACAACTTCCTTCTAATTTGAAATGACCTTTCTTGCATGAAGTCATATTTCAGCCACCATTATCAAGTTAATCACTTCTTAACTGCAAAAGTAATGTTTCTGTTAATAGTGCATTCTATTATTTACACTCTATTAGACAATTCAACAATAATTATGGTATTAAATTTTTAAATTAAAAAAAGAATGAATTACAAAGCAATATAAGTTAAAAGCACTGGCAAAAAGTACATAATGCATACTGGAAATAAAAACAATGTGCTAACATTGACAAAAGCATATGTTTTGAGAAACTGTTTAAAAGATGTTACCGATTCGGCAAGAGTATTAAACTTCTCACCCTGAAGAATCCCCTTTTGAGTGATAAATGGTTAACCAGACTGCAAGTGACAAACCACAGCTGTAAGACAAATACAGTGAAGTAAACTTTCCTCTCAAAGTAGCTAGACTTACTGTACATCAGTGGCGGCTCCTGACAAATCTCTCAGGGGGGCAATTGTTGCGATGATTGGCTAACATGACCCATTCAATGGGTAAAATAACCAAAGTCGCTTTACAATGTTACATTGCATTGTATAATTTGGTTTTCCTGGTCACCTTTCCTGTTCAACCACTAGCTAGATGGCAGCATCAGACACGAACTGTACATGCTGTACCATATTTCTGTATAGCTACATCAAGTTCATAGTTAATTTCTTGAGAATCATTTTGGTTCAACGATGAAACGCTTCCACTGTAGCCATCAACGGATACATTGTCATCTTTTAGTTTGCCCTCATTTATGCCTCTGAAAGTGAAAAAAGACCTGCTTTACAACAATCTTACTGTCTTCATCTGACAACATTTTATTTTAGGTGCAGCAGTTGTTTTGATGATTCAAATCAATGTTGGCATAACCTGCTATTTACTCTATATACAGTCATCATCACAGTAACCACGGCAAGACACTTAAGAGAATGATGCCATATTGAAAATCAAATCAAATTATACTAAAATCAAATCGTCACAGAGCATATTCATTTATACAGTGATATTCAGCTGGCAATGTGCAATCAATACAACTATTTACAATTCAACATTTAGAGAGTACAATAACAAGGCCGTTTTTAAGTGCTCCTCAAACACTTCGTCTAGCGACGCCACTATGTCGACTAGTCCACGAAAATCCTGGGGGTTGCTGGACCCCTCGATTTCATCCTGGGCTCGCAAGACTAACTAGAATTTGACACAGCCAATAAGGCAGCCTAGAATATGGCGGTTCTTACTCACCTCATCGTTGTGACTACACACGGCTATCACGTAGCTCTCTCAACGGTGTGGCGATGTTGACTCTTCCAAAAGACGAAAGTTTCAGGCAACTGTCCTCACGCATCTTCGATGTTTCAAGTTTTCTCACCTTCTCTGACAGATGGTGTAGGTCGGTGACACTCGTGGTTGTCCAGGCAGGCATAGCAGAACAGCGCGTTAGCTACTTCGCACCCTGCTAGCCAAGTTTTCCGCTCATACCAGCTCCATGAAAATCCGCGGCTGTAGGTTTTCCCCCGCCTTTGCAGACACCTGCTAGATATTTAAATTTGGTCTGGGTGGTCCTAATTCTTTGACAGCCAATTTATCTTGATAGCTCCGACGACAGAATGGTAATTCCCGCAATGACACGTTGGAGTTGCTCCGTTGAGCTACAATGCTAGCCATGTTGATCATGAACGTGAACGCGATGCGTATGTGCACGTGACTTCATTAGTGCGTATGACGAAAGCACGTTGGGGCAAGCCCTCCTGGAGCCCCTATGTGGAGCCCATAGAAATGCATCGCAGGGTCTACATTTTGAAAAAATAAAAAAAATTAAAAAATAAAATGTAAGTCTATGAGAGCGCCTGGGGCGATTTTCAATCTAACTGAAACCGCCCCAAGGGGCTGCTGATTGGACAATAATATTCAGACTTGGAACGGCAAAATAAACTCTTATGTTTTTCGTGTGGGTCAAGGAGGGCGGCGCCCTATCACCCACTACTAGCCAACCGCCCTGCTGTACGTGTGTATAAATTATTATTATTATTATTATTATTATTATTATTATTATTATTATTATTATTATTATTATTATTAAAGTTAAGTAGATCTACAGTTTTTGTTGCTTTTGGATTGGAGGTCCTCATACGATGTGAATTGTAGTATATCAGTTCACATCTAAATATCATAAACAAACGTTTTGTTTTTGTGAATTTAAATTTACAAATGTGGTATTTGCCATTAAGAAAATTTGGCAATAAAAAAAATCTATAAGAATAACCTTTATGATGGTCGTGAAAATTATGACAAACACACAGCCTGCAACTGTAAACTCCCTTGGAGTTACATGAATTTGGTATTCTAACAAAAAATCCTTATATTTGTAAAGAAGGCTCTTTGAATTCAGCAGTTTTCTGTATGTCGGTGTCAACTCGAACTTTAGGGGGCGACATTTTCAAACCAATCTTTTACCAAGTCGGAAGCGGGTCATAGATTTGTGACTTCACTTCCGCAAAGCTGAAGGTTTTTTTTTTTTTTTTTTCTTCCCTTTGTAAGCTAAATTAGCATATTTCTTGATAGCTTTTATCAGCGCAATTTTATTTGCCCTGACATTGATTTTTACATTCCTATAACGAGGAAGAAGACTGAAATATTCCTGGTACACTGGTAAGGTTTGCTTCCACACGGACACAAAAGATGGCAACATGGTATCTATGCAAAGCTCAAATCTATGTATTGAAGAATGTAGCTCAGCGTTTTGCTACGCTTTAACGGCTGGATGTATCCACGTTAATAATATAGACGAACCATATTTATTTACCTTATTACTTACTAGGAACGTATTTATTTGCTTTTTTTGGCAAATATCGTTGAAGTGAACTGCAGTGGAAAATTCATAAATCCAGAATAGAAAGATACATGGCTACATAAAGCATTTGCAAGCTGTGGTATCTGCTAAAGGAAAGGTTATTAAGTACTAACTTAGTAGGATGTTGCAGGCGTCGTATTTAGTTCAAAAATCAACAAAAGATGGAATTTAAAGGGTGGCCAAACGTTTAAATACTGAATACTGAATGTGCATGTTTTAGTGTAGGTGGGACTGTAGCTACATTGAGTGAGGGAAATACTGCATGTTTTGCAGATATTTTTCTCATTTTGTCTTGGACCCCATGAACACCCCCACCCCTATGACCCCACCATACACCACTGTGCTCCTGTTATTTACACAGAGAAGTCACTGAGGGAAACACTTTGAGGCCAAACAGCCAATCAGCAGCATCATGTCTGCAGAACTGGACCTGTCTCCTCCAGAGATCCCTGAACCTACTTTTCTAGAGAGCGTGTTGCGATACGGGCTGTTTCTGGGGGCCATCTTCCAGCTCATCTGCATCCTGGCCGTCATCTTCCCCACATCCAAGGGGCATGAACAGGTATGTAGACATCAAGGGGAGGAGAGGAGCAGATCTTGTGTTTAAGTCTGTTCCTCCCTGGATCTGTGTTTTGCCTGCTGTTGCCCTCTGCAGACAGGGTTATTGATGGGGAAAACAGACTTTGACACAACAGCAAACCTCTGCCTCTACCTGAGTTTTTTTTTTTCTTACATGATAGCAAAATGTGTCTCTAAATAGTGCCTACTTTGACATACCTGCCAGCTTGCTTACTTTCACATGTACTTTTTATGAGATTCTTTTTTCTTTGAAAGATGACATCAGTGGAGAAAGAAATAAGGGGGATAAACACGGGATTGACATGTAACTAGTTTTGCAGTTGAAGACAGAACATCACATCGACATTCTTCTTAAGTTAATCAACTTTTCCCTCAGGACACATGTTGTCAGTCTAGCCCTATAATCAGACTGAACTGCTGTTGTTGTTTTCACCTTATTATGATTTTTGAATAGTTTAAAAAGCAGCACTTTAGAAGTCTGGACTCAAGATAGTATCAGTCAGCTGCTTAGTCAAATTAAGGGTTTGCTTCTTTATTAAGGGAGGTTCCCACACCAATTTCAAAACCTTATTCAGATGCTTTGTGAGCGGGTTTGAATGCTGATAATTTTTTCTTAGTATGACAACATGAGTTTGAGTGGATTGCTGCCCACTAACAGTAAAAATAAAGCAAATTTGGTTCTGACAGAATGCCAGAAAAGTGTTTTTTTGTTTTTTCTAATCTAGATTTTTTTAAGAGTAACACACTCACGTCTTGGAGGAGAGACACAATGTATTTAGACTTTGTTCCTTTCTGTATCACTCCAACTAGGAGTGAAGAGTGTAGAGGGTCTGCTAGAAAAAATCTTTTACCATTTAACCACTCTTAAAAACAGACATCAATTAGCAAGAATGGTGCTGAATATCTTATTTTTGAATGTCCATGAAGGCAGAGCCACTAAGGGTTACTTTCTCGATCTCTATACCAACAACTGTCAGGAGAGATTATTTTTAGACAAGTGCAATTAAATCCACTGTCTAATTATTCTATTTTCAGACATCGTCATCAGATGCACTGATTACTCTCCACAGTATGTCGCCATTTCATCCTTTACAGCCTCCTTCTGTCACTCTTCCCTGCTAGAACAATGGGACAGATTACAATCTCAGGAATGGTGCTGACAGAGGGAAAGTGCTGAAGCATGTCTGAATTTCTTTTGTTTGGCGTGTGTTACAAAAACTCCGGGAAATGTAACTGAATTTAAATTAATTAGAGATTGAGCTATCTAGAGGACTACAAACTGAAAAACTGAATAACCAAAAATGTTTATTTAATTGTTATCACTAAGCAGCTGTGCGCAGTTTACAAAAACACACACTGTTACTTGGAGAATAATACCAAGCACTGTATGTGTGTCAGTGCATAAAGGGGTAATCCATGAACATCTTCAAAACGCACTTATCTAGTCATGCTTTGCAGTCACGTGTTTTCACACCACAGTTCAGTGACTCAGAGGATTTCTTTTGAAATTGCAGGGTGTTTAATGCTTTGTGTGTTTGCCCTACAGGAAGAGACTGAGTCTGCTGATGGCAAGGCTGCTGAACAGATGAAGAAACCTAAAGGACCAGCACCTCAGATTCGACAGAAACCAAAGAAAGAGAGCAAAAAGAAGCGATAGACACCTGTGTGTGTGTGTGTGTGTGTGTGTGCGCGCGCGCGTGTGTGTGTGTGTGTGTACAAATGCGTGTTTTAAAGTGTATGCAAATGCATGTGTGTAATCATCACTGAGTGCTGAACATGTGCAGTAACCAATAAAGTTGTCACTACAGGTATGAAAGAAACACTAATGTCATATTATCACAATAAAAGATTATGTGCATTGAAATCAGAGTGACCTCGAACTCTGTCCTGTTCACATTTAACACAGTATTGCAAGGAACAAATTGGCATGGCATTTACTGACTGGCACATATTTGATTTGGTGTATGTGTTGCATTTACTTTGCTTGAATTGTATTTGAATTACCACAGACAATTAAATGAAATGTGCAGTCATTCACCTTAGTTGTTTGGTTTAATGAGTCAGAATGGGATCACGTCCTGTCCTTTTAATATACTCCTTTAGTATAGGAGGATACATCATGACTTCCTTGTAAACCTATTTTTTGGCACCAGAATAGCCTGTTTTACTGCAGATAATAAATAGGTTTTTTGTTATATTTACACAATTGACAACACACACGGTTCAGAATACAAAAAAGTAAAAACATAAGATTAAACCAACTGGGGAGGTCATAGTATCCTATTATGTTCCATAGGCAATTGAGTTTTTGGGGCAATCCATTGAGCAAAAACGTCTTTCTTCTCCATTGTGAGGATTTGCTGCTTTCTCCGTTTAATATTGTAAACGGAACATTTTGGGATTTTAGACATGTTAATGCAACTCGGAGTCTAGGAAGCTAATAAAGGTTTTTCACTTTTTAAATATATATATATATATATTTAGACATTTATTACAGTAATCGAATAGCTGACAGATTTTATATTAGTTCAAGTTGTTTCCAGCAGGTAGATCCGTCCCTCGGTTGTGATTTCTGGACTCACGTTAAAAACAGGTGAAGACTTGCGGCGCACGCGTGAAGCCGCATAATGGCAAAGTTTTAAAATTAATCCGCCAGCCCGAAGTTACCCTTAGTAACGACAAGGTGCGTGTCGCTTAGCAACCGATTTAGCCCATCACTAACCGGGCACTGGGGAAACGAGGCGGTTGTCGTCCACGAAATATTCGTGTCGTGTTGTTGTAAATACTTTGATTAAAAAAAATATGTCGTGGATCGTGACTCGAGATGATTTTTTTTTTTAAAGAAAAGCTAAACGAGGGTGTTATCGTGCCTGCCTACGCCTCGGTGAATTCAACTCCTTTCGGCGTGGAGTTACGCAACACGACGTGAATTCTCCTGACTCCAGCGTTGCTGCGTAAAAAGCGTAAAATCCAGGCTCGTCATATTTGCTCTCCCGTCTTTCGTCAGTGATGCACTATCCAGTGCCTTTCCCTCTACGAGGCATGCCTTCTTCACACTACACCAGTCCTGCCCCGTCGCATGAATCCTCCGCGCCGTCGACTCTTCCCAGCTGAACAGGCGACTCCAGCGTAGGTTTGGTGTTAGTCCGGCCCACCGCAGCCGCCCGGCAGCTGTGCCCTCTGCTCCTGAAGACAGTCCCCGTCATGACCTCCCCCTCCTCCTCCTCCTCCTCCTCCAATTCTGCCGAAATTCGCTAAATGGGATTCGTGGCTGGACCGAGGTTTCCACAGCAACTGGCCATCCGCTTCCATTATTTCTCTAATGAGGACAGCCATACGGATTTAACTCGGTTCCTCGCTGCGCGTCTCTGATTTTTGGGCTGAATCTCAAGACGCGTCAAAGGTGAGTTAATTAAAGCTCGTGACGTTTTAATGCGAGAAAATTAGTTTTCTTTAGGCATCACCGACAGAGGGTTTTGGTTTGTCGTTGCGTATTTTTCCTCACACGGACGTTTTACACACAGCGTCTGATATCCCCCTTTCACACTGACTTGTATTTCATTGTTGCACAGGCCATTCAGTCAGTGTTGCTCGCACATTTGCTCAGTGCCACTCAGTCTGTGCCAGGGCTGTGTTGTTGACCATTTACTACTACCCCACGCAAAAATGCGAACCATGTTCAAATGTCTTTTTTTCTTTCTTTATCTTTGTCACGACCAAATGTGCTCAGGGAAGACGCGGTAAATCGACTGCGCACAGAAAATAAAGCCAGCAATCCATCGAAATTCAAAATGGAGCTGTAACAGCACCTGTTTTGATTCATCAGGCCGCATATGCGCTGTATGTGAGCCGAAGCCTACGACAGCCACAGCAGCATTGTCGCCTTTTATCCCTGTTCCCATTCACAAATCCCTGTTTACGTACCTAATGTGGATCAGTTTGGCAAACACGGGCTGTGGATGTTTTTTTTGATTCACCCTCCCTCCATTCCCTCTCATAGCAAAGACGTTATCATTTTGACAGCTGCTACTCCTGTAGGCAGCTACTACCCCACCCCTTGTTTCTTTGAAAGCAGCTTTGCTGACAACAACTGGTGTTTAATCCCGTGGAAATAGAATTTTAATTATGTGGCTAATCTATTTAGAGTTGGTTTTTGGGCTTTGGGCACGTTCCAGCTAATTTCCATATGGCAGTGGATTCAGGTTTGCTGTGATTGAGACGCATGAAACACGGGAAAGCGCAACACTGGGTTTTTACCACTGGACAATCATAGAAGATGCAGTGACATGCTATAGCCTCATGTGATAAACATGAGACCAAGGTAGCATGATAAAAAAAAAAAAAAACAACAACATCCAAGTACCCGTTTGGATCCTGGTTGAAAGTATTTCTCAAGTTCTCAGTTCAAGGTTACATCTTCTTTTGTCTTGTTTTCCAGTCCAATAACATTCAGTTTATCATCATAAAAAACAAAGAAAAAACAGAAAATATTCCATTTTCAGCCATGTCTGCTCCAAAGATATGTTAATTGTTTACCAGAAATGTTGCTGATTATTTTTCTGGTGATAACCATATTGAGTAATTGTCTCATTGTTGCAGATCAATTTGTTTTAACTGTAAAACAGGCTCCAAGATACAACATATGCATGTTTGGGGAAGGAACAAATATTGCCCTAAATTTATTTTAATATCCTGGAAAACACAAAGAAAGGCAGTCTGTAAATTAAGTTGAGATTATGTGCTGTTACTAATAAAAAAAAAAAAAAAAACGTATGAATTCATGGAGTTAATCACTTTCTAAGAGTGTGGCACCTCTGACATGAAACAGCCTTTTGTCCTCTTTCCCCACCCTTTGCCCTCCTTCAAAGCATTAATCATGCTGTAGCAGCCATTCCTCGCAGCCTGGATCACTTGCAGTCAAAGCTACCAGTTAAAAGATGGACAGAAAACGGAAGTAGCTTTTATCAGCTGAGTGCCACAACCCCCCCACCCCTTCCCTCCTCTTCTTCCTCCTCTCACGTGTCCTCTGTGTGTTTATCACTGAGGAAGAGGGTACATGAGATGGGACAGCTAAGACACAGGCTCCGTCTTTCTGAAGTGTGTGGGGTTAACAAAAGATTTGGGAAAAAGACAACAGAGAAGACATGATTCAAGCACTGACAATACTCAGATGGGACAAGACTTGATAGTTAACTGACTGCATTATATTTTCTTTGGCCCTTTTTAAATCAACAGCCCATTCTGTCTCTCTCAGACACAGGCTATATATAGATGATCTGTGTATTATACATGTATGTGGAGTGCACTGTTTCATGTTATCATGCAGTGTATAGAAGACAGTGACGCTAATGTGCACATTTCCTCTCATTTTGATCTTGAGGGAACCGTCATTGCTCCCCCTCCCTCGCCTCCCTTCCCCTCCCCTCCCCTGGGCAAACTGTAATTTTCCCATTCGACTGAAACATTGGCTCGAGCTCCTTCACTCTCTGCAGCACAGTGGCAACTGTTACCGTCTGTTGTGACTCAGTGAGGTTTGTCATGGCCAAATGTGCTTATGTTCCCGACCAGAAATGTACAGTTAGTGTGCTCAGCTTCACATGGAGAATTATAAATGTTGATCAGGCAGAAGAAACGTGAGAAAGATTCCTGTGTAAAATCATAGTAGGGAACCTTTTTAGTACTATAATACATATTGTCCTCAAATTTAAATTGCACTTAAATACAGCAAAACAGAATCTTCATTCATTTGGTGACCGATTGCTACGACAAATTGCTGCATTTACAGCATGGAATTTTGGCATATAGGCTAATTGTTATTTCAGCTTGTATTAGACAACAAAATTGGACATTGGCAACTTCAGTAGTTTCTTTCATAGATAATTCAGCAGATAACTGATTGAAGTTAAGGTGCTATGACCTCAAGCACAAAATTGACAGTTGCTCATCAAGGATTTAACAAAGACCGAAAGGATAGGTTCACAGTTTTTTTTTTTTTTTTTTTTTAAACCACACTGACATGTTAACCCTAATTCGAACCTTTGGTGATTCCTGTCCATGTTTGGTATGAAATATTTCCTCTTGATGAGATGTAAGCACCAAATTCCTCATTGTTTCCCTGAACAATAAGTTGAGGCTGTGGTTGTTGAGGTGAGGTTTGTTGGACAGACAATAAGAAAAAGGGGAACTACAAGTCTACAGCCCTGCTAGAGGCTCGAGAATACTTAGGCACAGGGACCATGCTAACATGCTGATGTCTACGAGGTATAATGTTAACCTCCATGGTCACCATCTTAGTTTGTTGTGTCAGCATGTTAACATTTGCTGATTAGTAGTAAAAACACAGTCACACAACTGTCAGTTTTGCAAGATTTAAGCCAAAAACAAAAAATACTGGACAAATTAACCTTGTGAAATAACGGCTGGTGCTAGATGAAAGGCTAAGGAATCACCAAAGCGAATCCATTTCATCCTGAGGGGAACATGAGTGTATGTAACAAATTTTATGACAGTACAAGACATTACAGTCAAAGCCACAAGTGTCAATCTCATGGTGGTGCTAGAGGTAAAGTCAGGGAATCATAAAAATCTGTGCAAACCTCCAGTCCTTGGCGAGATTTCAGTCTGGACTGACCATCTAGCACCAGCCGTTATTTCACAAAGTTGCCATACTTTCAGATTCAGAATGATAGTGGCTGTGGGTTTATGTCATTTTCCAAGGCTGTCTGGAGCTTCATTTATCTGAAAGGTGTCAGGACTTGCCTGCTTTATAAACTTACATTCCTTTCAGTCATCTGTGCTTGCTTCCTCTACTTTCCCCCCTTTCCCCACAGTATTTCCCTTTCACACTCACTATTCACTTCATGTGATAAGACAGTTTTATAGATTTTATAAGACTCAGTCAACACTGAGGCTGTGAGAAAGACACAGGTTAGTGATAAATGGACTGTGGATATTGAAGTGCTCTTGAACTCCATTGTGGTTCCGAGTTAAATACCACTCAGAGAGCAGCCTTTGAACAAAGCCTCTATTTGCCATGATTCCTGTCTAATCCTTAAAATCTCTGTTCTCACAACACAACCAGGCACAGCTGTAATTCATATAACCAGCATGTCTGTGTGTTGTATCATTATTTGTGACATTATTAAACCATATGTTACATAACTTATTTTTTACAGCACCTTTCATACCAGAAATGCATCTCCCATGGCGTTAAATTAAGAGAAATACATTTAGAAATAATTATAAACTGAAAACACTTTGAACTTGAATACATACATGCACCAATGGAGTCAAAATCTTAAGAGGTGATTTGTAATATATCATGATGACATGATGCAAAGTAACAAGAGCTTCTTTTGATTTGTGTCCTGAGATCCTAGAAAAATAGATAGAGCTTCTTTGTTACCCCCCACCGCATCTTCCTCCTCATCTCCCTCCTCGCTTCCTTCCTCCCATCCCGCCCTCCCACTGCTCAGGTGCCTGTTCTTGTTGCAGTTTCTGGCAGTCATAGTGCTATGGTGCAGTCTGGTTTTCTCACATTCCTCTGTGCTCCTCCTCGATGGAAAAACTCACAAGCAATTGAAATCTCTCTTCATCTCCCCTTCCTCATTTTTTTTCCTCTATATTTTTTATTTCTCCTCTCACTTTAGCTTTGTCAGACTTTACAGTATCAGATTTTTTAGCTGTTGGGTTAGCTCTTTGTCCTGTACACTTTTGCCATTCATTCTCCTCCATTTGCAATGTTGGAGCGACTCGCATGTCAGCACTTCTTGATATTAGGGCACTCTGACTCCATATTAGGAAAAGGCGTGAGGCTCAGCTACAGAGCTAGCCCTGTTGTTTACATATGCAGCCTCTGGAGGCTTTTAGGGGTTGGTGTGAGTGCAGCGTCCTGGAGTAAGCCAGTGGTAAGTGTTGGACACTGTGTGCACCGTGACTCTCAGAGGACATGAATACTGCCATCAGTGTATTGGGATATGTTTGCAGTGCTTGTCAAGGATCATTACCCTCCTCATCATCAGTATGCGCTTAAACTTGATGATTAGTCACTTTTCCAGTCGACTTGACTTTCCTTCAGCCAGAGGATCAGGGTTGAAATGTCCTGTTCTACCAAGCACTTGCCCTGCTGAACTGTCCATGTGGAAGATATTAGCCCTGTCTAAATTCCTTATACTGTATAGAGCTGCAAAGATTAGTCAGTTAATTAGTGAGTCAAAGAAGAGTAAATTCTTATGAGTATAAGAATTTGCTGCTTCTCCTTGGTCTTATATTATTGGAAATTGAATTTTTGGGGGTTTGTCTTCTTTCATTCATCTAGTGCTGTTTTGTAATGGGACCTCGCATTATTTTCACACATTAACATATCTGTACGTCTATAGACCCATGTGTATGGTTTAGTCACGACTTGTTTTAAATTCACAGGAATAGATGCTCACGAGTTCCCCAGTCATTGTACATTACATCTCCAACCATGTGTCTACATTGTCATCAACATAACCACAGTTAGATAATGTTGACGAATCTGAACTATTAGTTGCAGCTTATCTAATGTCTTGCTCTATCTTCTTTACCTTTTAATCCACTCCCAAAGCACTGTACTTCTACGACGAACTTCATTTTGGTAAGCAGCACTGTAGTTCAGTGGCAAGCTTTGGGCTGGTAAGGGGTCAAGATGAGATCCCAAATCAAGGCTTGAGAAAAGCTGTTTTGAATGCCCTCTCTTAGTCAGTGTGGGTCAAGCTAAAGTAACTTGACATTCGGTAAGAAATCTGCTTTTTCCACGATGTCTTTTCTAAATTAAGCCAATGGCAGAACTGCATGTGAAAATGCTGCCGTTTGATGCTTAAAGGTAAATTCTATCCAGAAATACACATCACTGGTTTGGCTGTTTCATCATCATCATTATCATCATCATCATCATGCTTAAAATCTAGCAAGACTGCAATCCATTGTACTGTGGTCTCAGTCCATTTCATCTCATGTTTGGACTTTTACACATCTAGGTTTTCCCTGATCGTCAGTGAGCTGGTAGATGTATGAGGCAGTAGCAGCTGGCCACAAAGTTCATTACTGACATCCCGACCAGCTGGCCAGATCCAGCGTTTTACTAGTCACACAAGTCACACAGTCCTGTCCATCCTTTTCTGCAGGCCTATAGGCCCATCTCTGTGTGACTCAATGTTGCACCATGGGATATGTTAACCCCCCAGTGCGCCAGATTACATCCTGGCAGTAGTTGAATCAAAGCTTGCACGACTGTAAGTGTGTGCTTGAAATCGCTCACACTCGTGCGCATCCACGCACACTCAACAGCTTACACACCCACACTTCTCCACAGTGGCATCCTGCTGTATCTTTGAGAATTCCCGTACCTGTGTAATTATGTTCTGCTTGCACATTACACTTAAAACACCCACTAAGCCTCAGCTGTCCATGCAGTATACAACAACCACCTACACATTCTTTTTCCAGCCACTGCCAGTTCCTTCCTCCTTGTCTGTTAATAACCCTCCCTGTCCTGTCTATCAGACTCACACAAGTGTGTTGGAAACACTTACACAGATACATGCATGTTGGAAAAAAAAGGATGTTAGACGCAACTGTGGCCGAGTGTTAGTGTGCGATAGAGCCTTGTTTCCCAGAGACCAAGGAGCAGCTGTTCACGGACATAAACACACACACATACACGCCTACACACACGGCGCATACACTCTGTCTGGAACTGAGAGTGCCTCTATTCTCAAAGGAACAAGGTTGTTTCATGTGTGTATGACTGTCTCTGTTTCAGCTGGCCTGAAATAGCCGGTCTCACATTGAGTCATTCTACTGTGCCTTTAGGGGAGGATTGGACTTGGTGTGTGAACACAGCACTCCAGCTTTCTGTGGCTGCACTTGACTGTCAGAGCATGTTTGTCTTTGTCTGCACTCATGATGACAGTGCACTCTTGACTTGTTGCATTTCTCAGGCCGTAGTAGATCAGGATGGAGACGTGAAGCGACAATGTACAATAATTACCTAACTAACTAACGCTCCTTTGTTTGAAGCTTTGTGTCCCTGGTTGATGCTTATTGATTCAGAAAAGATTGAATCAACAAATTGGAATGGCCTTGAATGTATGTTGGTTGACTGTTTCAAGGTGTCCTGTTCTCACAGTATTTGCATACAAAATGGTTCTAACTGAACCTGGAACAGCTCCAACGATAATCTGTGGTGGGTTAGGAAAGCAAAAATAAATGTGTGAGTCGCAGCACACACTGCTCAGAGGAATTTTTGGCTAAGAATGGTCAATGAATAGAAACTAAAACAGGGTCAGTTCCTGTTCCTGAATGAATTGGGAGTTGTTGTTTTTTTTTTTTAACAGCTTTCACGTCCTGCCAGGATGGATTCAAACAGTAGTTATATAGAAAACATTTTTCATCTGGGGTTTGACATTTTTCCGCATGAAACAAGATCTGTGTGTGGGTCACATTTAATTTAAATAGTAAGAGTTTAAACGTAGACTGACAAAAAGCCCACCTGTCAACCATGTTGTTCCTTTTGGAATTAAAGTAGACTTGTGGGTTTTACACGATGGCAGAGATTAGTTGAGTTAAAACCACTTTTAATTTACAAGAAAGTAAAATTGCAAAAAGTTATTTTATATCAACAGACTACTAATTTCAGTCCGTTTGGTGTATAAGGACAAAATGATGGTAACAACCCAGAAGAGGGCTTGTTTTCATCCTTTGGGAATCAAAGTACTGCATTCTTACTCATCACTGGCTCTCGTCCCAGGTCTGCACATGGGGGCGGGCAAGAGCAAGCCCAAGGAGCCCGGCCAGCGCTCCATGAGCCTGGACGGTACCATTGGCACAGGCTCAGACAGCGGGCACTTCCACCACCTGGGCCCCGCCCAGCAGACCCAAACCCCCAACAGGAGCCCTGCCGTCGGGAACGGCAGGCGGGGGCATCAAGGGCAGCACCAGCATGCCCCGACAAACACTCCTGAGCTGGCTCTTTTTGGAGGGGTGGACCACACAGGCACCATCACCTCGCCTCAGAGAGGACTTCCGGCAGGTAGGAAACATGTTGTGAGACTGGTAAGGTATGGACATGCTGCTGAACATTAATCACAACAGGAAACTGTTCAGTGAAGTATGTTACAAAATAATTGTTCTTGAGTTTGACATTTCAAATAGTCACCCAGATCAATTTTCATTTCATCAACAGCGCTTTTTAACATTTTGGGAAATAAGTTTGTTTGCTAATAGTAAATTTCCCCTAATTTCCTCTACTCCTTCTTTAAAGTTGAGCAACAAACCAAAGCAATCTTTATTTATCTCTTAGCCCACAGACTTGCTTTCAGTTTGACATTAAAAAAAATTATTCACAGTGAGTCACACCTATGCAGAAAAATATTTTAAAGCAGTTTCTTTTTCCCTACCATTGGCTGTCAGACTTAAAACCTTCTTCTTGACTTTGAAGTGTCACACTGTCCAGATTTTACTTGACATTAAGCTGTAATGTGTCTAGACCGGCCAGATGGTTAGGTTAATGTTGTTCCATCCAGAGAGCGGAGGGGCTGCTGGTGTATCAGCTGCGCCTTCTCCTGACGTGCATCTAATGACCCAATCAATGATTAGCTGGAGAGTTCCCAGGTTTAGATCACTGGTTCATTAAAAGGAAGGGGTAGAAGGCTTCACGGAAAATAGAAAACCATTGATATGATGGCTTTGTTCTTCATGGACGATCGGTCACAAGCAGTCTGAATGTCGATATTTCTCATTAGGCCTCGGCAAATAGTTTCATACAGATATGGAGCGAGGGCAAAATAGATTTATAGCTTTACAGTGGATAGAGCAAATTATTATCAAGGTCAGAGTTACACTGTGGAAGTTAGATTATGGAAATTTATGTGAATAGGACATAGAGGGAAGTGCCACTGTCTTAAATTACATTGTTCCCTAAATACGTACTTCTGTGTCTGCTGTTTCTTGCAGGGGGTGTCACTACATTTGTGGCACTGTATGACTATGAGTCACGGACAGCATCTGATCTGACCTTTAGGAAAGGCGACAGGCTGCAGATTGTCAACAACACGTAAGAGTCAAGTCATCTGTCTTTCTCCCTCTCTGATGCTGCAATTTCACAAAAATCTAAATGAACAGATTTGTTGACGCACAGACGAGCGTGAGCGTGCACAACCACGTATGTGAATGAACACAGACAAACACAGTGGGAGTCAGAGTCAGTAACTGCGGAGCAATCCAGACAGCAGAGTCTGATACTCCCCATCTGTTGACTAAAGCGGAGCAGAACAGCACTTTGCAAACACATTCTGTCATCATCATAATCTTTTGAGGCACTTTATAGAGAGCCTGTCATAACAAGATTTACACAAACATTCATTTCCTCCACACAGATAACACCTAAAAAATGTGGTTTTCTGTTGGATATCAGCACATGTTGAAGTCCGTCTGTGCCGTGGTGTGATTTAGTTAGAACAGATAGATAGTGGGAAGTGAAAGGACGTGTATTTAAAAGCTGGTGTTTCCAAGTTAAAGCATCTGGAGCATAATTCACGCTCATTGTTAAAATCAGTGGTGTCTTTTTGTCTTTCTCTATGCGCTCTTTCCATAACTTCCTGCCATAAGTCTGGTCTGCTGTTCTTTATATATATAGCCTGGCACTACATAGCAGGGCTGAAAAAATAAAATGAATTCATTCTCAATTAATATTGCATCATGATAGTACATTACAACATGCTACTTGGACTACTTGGTGCATGGAAGTTTTTATATAACTTTTTAATGCAAATAATGAATTGGAAGCAGTGAGACTGTGTCTGTGAGAATATAAAGTGAGTCCAGAAATCCCAGATGATATGAGCATTTCATCATTAATGGAAAGTAAATAAGAGATACTTCCATTGTAGAATTATTAAAAATATCACAAAATGTTCTGAAATGGAAAGTGGAACTTTAAAACTTTAAAAACCCTGCAGTTCATGCAGACCCACTGTGTAGTCCCACAGCATATCCAGCTCCTCTGCTATCTGTCTGTGCTGTGCTGCTTGCCTTGCCGTGTCTCCTTGCTGTGTTTTGATGTGTCTGCTATGTCTGTTATCTCTCCCCCTCTTTCTTTCTTTCTCATGCTTCATGGTTTCTCCTAGGAAAAAGTACAGCTTCAGGTCAGTAATACTTAATGTAATAAAAAAAAAAAAAAAATCTCGCGCAACCTTTTGTTCACAGTCCCTTTGCTGCTTCACAGATTTGTCCGGTCAAGCTTGTTGAGTAACTGTGATGAATTATTAAATAGTGGAGATATAGAGTGATCTGGTGCACTAATTACTACTGGTAGGTAACATATTGTCTCTGGATTTAAAAAGGCCTAAAATGCAAACTGAGGGACTATAAGTGGAATAAAAGGTTGCCTGTGTCTGTCTGTTTCCTTTCTCAACAATGTGTTTGTCTTCACATCACTCCGTGCACTTAGGTGTGGAATGAAATTGGTATTTTGTAACTTAACTTGAATTTTCTCCTGTTTCTACAGAACGTCGTAGGTCCTCAGTCACGTTTCAGCTTGTGTCAGAAATAGGCTTTCTCAGTAAGACGTACAGTGAAAACACACAGTGTGAAGCATCATGTTATGCAGACACTTTAATATTCAAACGAGTCTGGTAATGTCCTACATTTTTCAGCCAATCCAATGAAAAGATTAAAATGATCAATGAATTGATCATACTAACAAGTCTAATATGTCTTACTCCTCTGTGCCACAGACTCATAGAGACAAATGAGCCACATCGTTATACTAGGTGACATGAATGCCACAGACAGGATAGGGAAGTCACTGAGTATTTGATGGGAAGTATAGAATAACAACAGTGTTATCTTTTAAGTGTTCTTCAGCCATCATGTCTCTTAAACTAGCAGATCATTAAACCAAGAAATATTAATGGTTGCCTTTTTCAGTTTTCCTTTTATCGTTGATTTGACGTTGTCTTGCTCTCTGTCTGTCTCTTTCTTTCTCTCTCTCTCTCTCTCTCTCTCTCTCTCTCTCTCTCTCTCTCTCTCTCTCTCTCTCTCTCTCTCTCTCTCTCTATCTCTCTCTGCCACAGAGAAGGGGACTGGTGGCTCGCTCGCTCCCTGACGACAGGCGAGAGTGGTTATATCCCCAGCAACTATGTGGCCCCGTCGGACTCCATCCAAGCAGAAGAGTACACTATCCCCTCCTTGTTTCACTCATGCAGTTTGTTTTGCAGTTTTCTTTTCCCTGGAGAGATTTAAAGTTATTTTCAGTGCAGAACCTGAATGTAGTTTTTCTCTCTTTGCATTATGATGATGCATACTTAACAAGGCTGTTTCTACAAGCTAATAAAAAGAGTCTAGAGACACACATATACCATCCTATACAGTCTTCTATAGTTTCACTTTAAATGTGTCTCTGCCTGACTGCTCAAGACGCTCTGTAGTAGCTTCTCACTGATCTTATTCTCCGTGGCCCACTTTGGCAGGTGGTATTTTGGGAAGATCACTCGGCGTGACTCAGAGAGGCTCCTTTTGAACCTACAGAACAGACGAGGAACCTTCTTGGTGAGGGAGAGCGAGACTACTAAAGGTGAGAGAGCAGACGTTTGCATCACTGCCGAGGCTACAGTCGTTAACAAGATCGTCCAATTAGCTCCCCTGCCTTTCCCAGTGTCTGTTCATGATTATCTGTTATGTCTTTGGCTCTCAGCTATTTTGAGAAGTATTTACTGTGGGAAAAAAAGCACAATTTAGCAATATTAGCTGATTTACACAAAGAGCCTGATCTTCAGCCATCGTGTTTTCAGCACAGGGCCAAGTTAGGTTTCCACATGTGGGCTTTTGTCTCTTAAACACCGAATGGGCTGGTGAGGTAGCGCCTGCATATACTTTCAAAAGCTATATAACGTACAGACTGGTTAATCGGTTAACCATAAAGCAAAAATACCAAACAGTCTCTGGTTCTAGCCTCTCAGATGTGATGATTTTCTGGGTTTTTTTTGTCAGATGTGTTAGTAAATTGAATATCCTAAGGTTTGGGATGGCTAGTCATCATCTCGCTATTTTTTTTAACATTATATACATAAAACTGTTTATTATGGGAAAAAAACAGCCGATTAATCAATAATGACATCAGTCCTTTCTTGCAGCCCTAATAAAGCTGTAAAAGGTTCAGCGATTGTTACTGAGCAACAGACAAGGGCTTTGAATTGTGTTTCCTGGCAGTGTATCATGTTGTTAGCAAATGCATGCATTATCAAAGAAAATTCACTCTAATGAAACATGTCTAATGAAAAACAGAGCTTTTTATTTTGCACTCAAAGGAAGTCATGACACTTTTTCAGTGTCCCTGGAGCCTACTCCGTGTAGCAGATGTGATCTTACTTTGAAATAAGTAGCTCTTCAGGGACTCAATTTAAGAGGCAGAACCTCGTAATTAAGTCATTTGTTAACTTTCACACAGGCCTCTGGTGCTATAATCTTCGTTCTCTGGGCTTGTGGCTGAGTTTTGCATCTTTCTCTGACAGTCTAGAGTGAGATTTGGTCCCTGTGACGTAGGTGGACTCTTTAGGGGGTTGTTTTGGAGGAAGTGTTGGCGGGGGGGGGGGGGACTGGGGTGGATCGGGCCTTGTGAATGGATAGGGGTGAATCACTCTGCCAGAACTAGGTCAACCTAGGAGGGTGCTGGATTTCCCCCTGGCTATAAGTCTCTCTTCTCCCAACACATACACACACTGGGAGAGGGGAGAAGAGGCATAAAGGAGGGGAAGAACAGTAAAGGGGGAGGATCAGGGGGAATAGGAGGAGCTCTGGCAGGAGGTGTGTTGACTTCAGAGAGCGTCCTGTATTGGATGTCAAATGTGAGGTTCACAGTGTGACAGATGAGCAGAAGCCTGCCGCTCATATGTTGTATAAAGTGTAAATCATGTTAGGCTGTGCAAGACGTATCATCATTTTTAGGGCTCAGGATACAAGTACACGAGGTTTGACCCAGTTCAGACCTCTAATCACGGGAGGTGAAAATCCACCATCTTTGTTAGACGTATTTGTGGACTTTCACTTACATAGATGAGCAGAAAAATCCTATGAAATGGGTAAAATGTTGTCGTTGTTGTATCCATACATAGTGTGAAGGCCCGTTAACCTGCACAAATTTAGATGGAAGGAATTTAAGCTGTAGTAAAGGTATTTGTATTTTTGTGTAATATAGCCTAATTATTTCTGTTTGGATGAAAGTGGGACGTGTTTCTTAGCTGCACTGGATTTTCTTTCTGACAAGGGAAGAATCGTGAACATCAGTCAGCAAAACTCCAGATCAAAGGCAATTGATTTTTCAACACATACAAACACTGGGAGAGGGGAGAAGATTTTTCATTTTCCTTTAGTGTGGAACAACCTCTCTGTGGAGCTTAGGTCTGCTAAGTCCTCTTTAAACACATTTTTACAAGTGTGACTCCTGTACAACTGTAAGGTCTTTATTTTTTATTGCTATTCTCTGATCTAACTGAACCGATTGCTTTCTTATTATTGTGTCATTTTATCTGAACATTTTGTGTTTTAATGCTTATGAAATCTAGCTTTCTGAAAAGTTGCTGTAAAAAAAAAAAAAAAAATTAATTAGATGGTAAAATCAGACTTTACATAGCAGCGGGCCATGGACAAGGACATAAAGGCTTAGCTGAATTTCCAGGGCCCTTCAAGCAACCAACAGGGACATGCCCGGCACAGCTGCTTGGAAACTCCAGAGAGCAGCTGTCACACAGGCCCAGATACGCCTGGTTTTATTGTTCTAACCTGTCTCTGTCTGTTCTCTTTCCTTGTTCACAGGGGCGTATTGCCTGTCAGTGCTGGATTATGACAACACCAAAGGCCTGAATGTTAAACATTACAAGATCAGGAAGCTGGATAGCGGAGGTTTCTACATCACCTCCCGCACCCAGTTCACCAGCCTACAGCAGCTAGTCTTCCACTACCGCAGTGAGTAATCAGACATGTCTGCCCTCTGACAGCCAAGAAATGTCAATAGCTGTGATAGTTAACCTTTTTATAATGCTGTTGCTCTTAACCTGTCCTTCCTCTTTCATTCTCTTCCTCTCTTCCTCTTTCAGAGCACTCTGATGGGCTGTGCCATGCTCTGACAGATGTGTGTCCTGTGGCCAAACCTCAGACCCAGGGACTGGCAAGGGACGCCTGGGAGATCCCAAGAGAGTCCCTCCGCCTTGACCTTAAACTGGGACAGGGCTGCTTTGGAGAAGTCTGGATGGGTTAGTACCGCACAGACATGTAGATATGAGGATGGATCTTCTCATCCTTTAAGTCTACAATATGTCAGCAAGCGATCAAGAGCTTTATTAAAGAACTGACACACTAATCTTATAACCCTATGTCTTCTCACAGGTACATGGAATGGTACGACACGAGTAGCCATCAAGACCCTAAAGCCTGGCACCATGTCTCCTGAGGCCTTTCTTCAGGAAGCACAGGTCATGAAGAAGCTGAGGCACGAGAAGTTGGTCCAGTTGTACGCTGTGGTGTCTGAGGAACCCATCTACATTGTGACAGAGTATATGAGCCAAGGTAATACAGGATAAAGTGGTCTCAAACCATTTGATTTGGCCATTTGATTTCTGCCAAACAAATGTGTCCGTAGCAGTATCAAAGAGTTATGTATCAAACGTGGTTATCGAATGCTTAAGCAGATTCATAATCAGTTCTGAATTAAAATGAAAAATTTAAATATTTCATTTAGGAAAATGTCTCAATCCAGTGCTTTACATTTACACATTTATCACTTAACAGAAACCATCACCTTAACTAAACAGAACCACATAACAGGCTCTGTAGCAGTTAACTGAACAGTCCACATACTTTCTGGCATCTACACAAACAACAGAAAGGATTTACTGGGATGAAGTCCTTTCACAGTGACTGACTGGGAACACTGCCCCCTACATGACACAGGAATTTCTGGATCACGTCTGGGCTGGCTGTTATGGTGATTAATTGGCTCTTTAACAGCCCAGCCCCAACTGTAATCTCAGCTGTGACCTCAGTATACAGTAGCACTGCTTGTAACAATCGTTTGTTCACAAACTCATCTAAATGATAGTTTGCACCTAGTTATTTAAGCAGTTAATTGACAATTTTGCCTTCTTGCCTTCACAGGTAGCTTACTGGACTTCCTTAAAGGGGAAGCAGGAAAGATGCTTCGCCTTCCTCAGCTGGTCGACATGGCTGCTCAGGTACAATAACATAAGGTTCAGTCACATTATGGGTTATTGTGCTTTGCCACATATAAGCAATTAATTATCTGAAAACATTGTCTTAATGTCCTATAAAATCTCTCTCCCCTCACCCAGATTGCTGCGGGCATGGCCTACGTGGAGAGGATGAACTACGTCCACAGAGATCTGCGTGCTGCCAACATCCTGGTGGGAGATAGCCTGGTGTGTAAAGTGGCTGACTTTGGCTTAGCAAGACTCATTGAGGACAATGAGTACACCGCAAGACAGGGTAAGTCCACACTACTTCTTTCCACAGCAGATTATGCTTTTGTTTCTATTAATATAAAACAGACACATGGGGGAGAAAAATCTAAACAGACATGATACCACACTGCATGGCTCTACCATTCTTAAAGGAGTCACGAAGTATAGGTTTACTTTATGTTGCATTTATATTTTACTCACTTGTAACTGTTTTTAAAAAATTCCTATGGTCCTTTAGGAGCTAAATTCCCAATCAAATGGACGGCACCAGAGGCAGCTCTGTACGGTCGCTTCACCATCAAGTCGGACGTCTGGTCCTTTGGTGTGCTGCTCACAGAGCTGGCAACTAAAGGCAGAGTCCCCTATCCAGGTAATGCCTTCACTAACCAACAAAGACTCATGTTATATACCCCACTCAAACAAGTTTTTCTTTCCAGTCCTTAGTCGCAGCCCTAAAAATGATAAGTATGGAATGGATAATGTAATATTTTAGCAATGTGAAAATGAAAAATGCTGATTTTATTTTGAAGAAGAAGCTCTTGTGTTTCTCAAAATCTAACTTCCTGTTCCTCTCATCAGGAATGGTGAACCGTGAGGTGCTCGACCAGGTGGAGCGCGGCTACAGGATGCCCTGCCCGGCAGAGTGCCCCAGCTCCTTACACGAGCTCATGCTTTCCTGCTGGAGGAAGGACCCGGAGGAGAGGCCTACGTTTGAGTACCTGCAGGGCTTCCTAGAGGACTACTTCACGTCCACAGAACCCCAGTATCAGCCTGGGGAGAACCTATAGAACCACACACTGAACCAAACCCAAGGGGGAGAACCTCAACACAGAACGATCTGCACTAACCGACCTCAGAGGAACGCCTGTGAGAGGATCTGCGCCTGTGAAACTCGCGTGGGAGGAACTTGAGATTCTTCTGTGGAAGCAAAACCGAGATAGAAACTGTGCCATTAAAGAACTGCTGCAGAAGAACCTGGAGGACCTCCTGCCTGAAAGCACTCACTGTTTACTTTAGGTTCTCCTGTAGCTGTAAGAGGAGAACTCTTGCTGGACAAACTCTGGCTCTGATTTGACTGAGGGACTATATTTGTGGGTACATGTTTTTGAGAGGTGCAACTGATGTGGGAGGAACCAAATCAGGATCTACAGACGGAGCGAGAGGGAAAAGAAGAAGCCTCCCGTCGAAGAGAGAAGGTCAAGGGAGGATTGTTCAGTCAGGCATGAGCTGTTTAGCGACACCTTCCCTCCTTCCCTTCTGTCATGTCTCTTTACCCTCGTCTGGTACCTTTTCCGCCCACAGAAGAGCACTGCCACTGTGGCTCAGGTGCCAAAGGAAAAGTCTGTGTCTCTCTTAAAACGTCCTTTATCTCCCTCCTGCCTCTCTCGTCTCTTTCTCTATTTCTGTCTGACTTTCAGTATCTCTCTCCAGTTTTCTCAAGTGCTGCTTCTTCAAAGTGTCTCCAAATAACTCAGCTCTGGAACTCTACTTTGCATCCTGATTTATGTTTACTTGGACAAGGTTTTGGTCAGTGGCAGACAGAAGTCCTCTTTATTTTTTCTGTGATTATCAATAGGCAAAGGTTGTTAGAACCACTATCATGGGAGTGCCAGGGTAAATGTACTCTACAGGCAGGTTCTGTAATGCTGAAAATTGGCTAATTTCAATTCAAATTTGAGGCCTTTCTCTCTTGTTTATCCTTTCTGTTTCTAGTTGTATTTCTCGACACACGCTTAACGGCCACTGCGGCCTGCTGGATCCAACTCCAATGATTAAAACAGATTTTGATGCAGGTAGTGTTTGAGTGCTTGTTGTTTTGATTGACCTTGATTTAAATGGAAAGTTGCATTGAAAATAATCAGCACTGTTGTGGTGGCAACACAGAGCAGTTTTAATAGTTACCAGCTCTTTTCCTCAGAGGCATAAGTGGGGTAACTTTAATCAAACATTTATGTGACCTACTAAGAGGCTGATACGGCTACCAAACCAATCATATTACTGTTTAATATCCAACTCAACCAATGACAGGAAAACCCTGAGAGTGAAAGCCTGCTGTGTTCTGTGCCAAACAAATCACATTTCTTTACTGCTGTCTGTGTATATATGGTTTTATCAATGGGCTTTCTTGTGTGTTTTTTTTTTTTTTTTTTGGTTGGGTTTTTTTTTGCCTTAATTTCTTAAACAGGCAACTGTTGACTTAAAATTTACAATTAAACTCTGCACCATTTCCCCAGTAGACGTCACATTAGTGAGTAGACAGGACAGATAAACCTGTGACTCTTTGCTGAAGGATTCAAAAGCTGTTGTGACCATAAAAAATATGCAACCAGGCAGCCCTAATGAAACTGTAAAACTCTGATCAGGTAACCCTAATAAAACTGTGTTTATGACTTACTATAAGAGTTGATTTTGAAACCAGTTAGCATGCTTTTGTGCCGTTCTTCTCTTGACCATTGGCTGGGTTTGTATTTATGCTGTAATGTACATCAACATGTGTATATTTTCTTTACTCAAGGTTCAATTTAGGTGAAGTGAGGGGATCATAAGACTACATTTGGGCCATAAACCTATGATTCATTTTTTGATATCTTATCCATTGCTGCCAGTCCTCTCTGTCATACTGTACATACTGTAGGGTTGGTTTTGTATCATGTACTCCGCTTTCAAAAGGCAGATATTTATGTTGAGTGTCACACATTTCACAGTGGTTTGGTTTATGACGTAGTTAATACAGCAACAGTAGACATGATTATAGATTATTACCAACAAATACTATGAAACCAGTCATCGAAATATGAGCCCTGCAGCAATAAGAGAGGATAGCCCAAGCCCACCAAAACCAAGAAATTATTATCCATGGATGATAAATGATGACGGCTAATTTAATCAGTAGTGTGGATTACGCTGAAACCATAATGGAACAGGAGTTTGGGTTATATGATATAAAAAATGAGGTCAAAGATGTAAATAGTATCTTAAACAAATGACTGTGACTATCATGTAATTTTGTTTTTGTATAGTTTTTCTTTAATTGCACCTCCATGCTGAGGTTTTTACAGTGACGCACGCCTGCTCCCAAAATGTTTTAATAATAAGATGCTACTGTAAATGAGGCTTATGGAATGTTTTTTTTTTCTTTTAATATTGGGCTTCATATAAAATCCTATTCAGTTTGAAATATCTATATCTGCAAAAGACAATTGAAAATTCGGCTTTTACACATATATTTCCAAGAACATCATCAGTGCTTTCCTCTTTTGAAATGGGAATTCCTGTTTGTTCTAATGCACTGAACCGCCTGTAAATCACTGGGACAATGTGGAAGTCGATGGGCTCATGACCACTATGAGTAGCCAAGGTCTGATTGGATTTTTCTGTGCCATTTTAAAGAAGTGTCTCGGTCTTTTTGTTTGTTTTTTGTTGGGTTTTTTGTTTTTGTTTTTTTTTTAGAAATCTATGCAGTTTCGGTCTGGCATTCCTGCAATTTTATGGCCATTTTGTTCTAAAATTAAAAAGAATGATCATTAACAGAAGGTGTGAGCATTTTGTAAGGACTTCTTTTGTCTTTTATTTTATTTTTCTGATGTAACAGGATTGAAATGAGTATCGTGCCACTTTATGTTGATCTTACGTTGTGCAATAAATTATATTTCAAATGTGTTTTGATAAGGGTGTGTGCTGGTGTGTGTGCTCTCCTTTGACCTGGAAGTAACACACTGCTCAGGCAGTGACTGTAATTTCTTAGTAAAGTTATGAGCATGCTGCATAATCATCATTCAAAGTTGCCACAATTTCTAATTTAGGCACAATTTAGGCAGAATAGAGGAATAATTTCAAAACTGAAAGGAAATATAATGAGGAAAGGCAGACTTTTCTGTTCAAAATTGAGGAAGTTTTTTTTTGTTATGTTGTTGCTCTTGTGCAAAACTGGAGATCTGAAACCTGAAAGGGTTTCAAGTGTCAGTCAAAGTGTAGGCAGGAAAAGTCATGTGACGTAAGGATCATGAGTTTAGGTCACCAGCATTTAAGGGACATTTGTTATTTTCAGATAACATCTTCAACATCTTTATGTGTGCCTTCAAATTAGGTTGGGCAATAAACATTATCACTTACTGATTTTAAGAGGTATCATATTGTGACAATATAATCATACCATCTATTTTTAATGACATTTTCTAATTCCTTGGTTCTTCTTTTTAATACATCTTAATGTTGGACTGTATCAGTCTTCATAAAGATTTGCAAGCTGTGTTAACACCAGTGAAAGTGACAGACGTAAGTGCAGGACTTTATCATTATATCCTTGACAAAGGTCTGATAAGTTGTATTTTTATAAATATAATATTGTCAGTGTTGTCTGTCTGGTTCGCTCGGCCACAGTTGTACTTGGCTTACTAACATCAGGGTTAACTTTAAATTTGATCTGTTTACAGGACAGTAAATCAGGAACATGTAGGCTGAGGGTCTGGTTCAAGTTCCCTCTCGGTGTGACAGTTGGTCCCCACTTCCCTCTGAGCAGCTTAAGAGTTTTTGTCCACAGGGGGGCAGTATTTGTCAGGAGTACCAAGGACACTCAGTGGAGGAGGAGGAGCAGCAGCAGCAGCAGCAGGCCACATTCAGCTGCAGACCAGCAGCAGCAGATTGTAGCCCACCTGCTGTGGTGGCCTCCACTAAACAACATTAACCTTTGGTAGTCATTTATAGACAGTGTGATGGATGACGGCCAGTGACACATTTTTCACAAAATCTCATTTATGGCACTGTGCTGTAGTTTAAAATCCATTACATATGGGAAGACCTCACTGGCACAGTGTTCACTTTTCCTCTCTCTTTCGCTTTATGTCAAAACCCCACTGAAAGCAACTGCAGCTGTTAATTGATTGCAGATGAGTTCTCCCTATATTGGCTTGAATCAGTGGCCATATTGAGCCAATCGGCAGCTGACGTTTCCCCCACTAATGAGTAGCTACTCTTTGCTGCGGTTTTCTGCTCTGCTGTGATTAGGAGCAAAAATATATCAGTTGATAAAGTGCTTCATTTCTAACAAGTCACACAGTGAACACAATCTGTTTCAGCGAGGGGAATGTTGATCCAGTATCTGTGCCAAATGGGAATTAATTGGCGCCCAAAAAGATCAATTAATAACTTTACTCACGTACCACCTGGGCGTTCGTCTGCGTCGATGAATGCGTAGGTATGCACAAGCACATGGAATATGTGTGTGTGTGACTGGCTGTTGTTTTTCCCATCTGCTGAGCCACAGTGCAAGTCATTTATCTCAGTTATCCAGACAGTGTCAGAGCTCCATCTGTGAAAACAGTAAACACATTGACTCACACTCTCTAAGTGACTGCCATTGATACCAGACAAGAAAGCACTGCAGATACACACAAGGATATAGTATGTCTGCACGCATACACACATGTACACACACAGAGGGCTATAGTTACTGTTTGTTTTCATCTCATTACAGTGACAGGAGCATGGCAACCCCGGAGAGAAGTTGGATAATAGTGGTGTTTTGTTTTTCTTTTTTTTTTCCCTCCACTAATGGTCCAAGTTGCCCCTCTCATGATCCCTGGCATACAGTCAGCATAGAAGAAGATATCAGAGCCAAGTGCTGCTAAATGACCCGTTACGGTTTAGTCAAAGTTTCTTTTTTCTTATTTCCAGTGTCTTGAGTGTCAATCATCTGACATGCACAGGAAAAGATTAAGTCTGTACCTGTGAACACTTTCTCAGAAAGAGACTGGTCCTCCTATTTAGCGAATTTTGATATAACAGTAGTTGATACCATAAAATGTTACATATAAAGCAGCACTAATCAAAACAATATAGGTATACATGTATACGTACATAAATAAATAAATAATAAAAAAACCCCACCCTTTGCAAAAAAGGAAAATAGAATGAAGGCATATGTGTCTTAGACACAAAAGGACAAATACTGATTATTGCAAACATATAACAAAAAGCAGCAATTGTTGTGCAGATTTTCAGTCAATTAAATCTGTGAGTCTATGTGAGTAAATGTGTGTAGCACACACGATCAAAAAGCCCAAACCGAAGGCAGAAGTTAGACAAGTGCTCCTCACACTTTACTGAGAGCTCACAATATATTTAATTTGATAACGCATGGTTTTGATCTCAGAGCTCTTCACCAGAAACTGTCAACTTTGCCAGTCTTTGAACTGCACTTGTCTTCAGAATTGTCTTCAAGAAATGCACAAAAGCAGAGCAGGCTAATGGTTTCAGTGACACCCATGTTCGTTTTTAAAACCCTTTCTGGAAAAAACATCATAGTGACTTTGTAATTATTACATGCACAGCTTCCAAAAACAAGTTGCAGAGTATGAGATCAGTCCACACCAGACGGATCAGAGGACACAAACTTATAACTCTGCTCCAATATAAACAGTGGTGGAAACTAAGTATCACGCTGACGTAAATACTGAGGTACTTGAACACGAGTATTTCCATTTTCTTCAACTTTATACTTCTACTCCACCAGATTTCAGACAGAAATATTTTACTTTTCACTCTGTCTCATTTCCTCAACAGCTGAAGTTTTTGTACACAAAACCTGTGATCAGTTAATAAAACAGGATGCATTGTTACTGATTAAACTTCGTATCAAGCAACTGCAATATTAAAGCACTGCTTACATGTAAATGCATCAATTATAATGATCCAATAGCTTCTGTGCTTTTACTATGTGATTCTGAATGCAGTACTTTTACTAAGACTTTTACTGCAATGACGAATTTCCATTGTGTGGTATTTCTACTTTTATTTCTGTCTCTATAACTCAGCCACTGCTGCTGTTATAACCAAGGTTAAAGATGCCTTGGAGATGTGTCGGTGCAGATGGCGGTGAATGAGCTAGGTGAACTTTCATAGTCTATTGATGAATTTTTAACTGTAATGCTTTAGTGCAGTGTCTCATCTTTGTCTTTGACCCCCTAATTCTTCCTCCTGCTCCTTCTTCTCTACGTCTTGCTGCTCACTTTTTTCTCATATCATTCTGTGCGTGAAGGTAAGAGACTGCAAACCGACCCACATGTCCTCCATCATCAGCTAACTTCAAACACAGAAGATCACTCAGCTACGTGTACGAACAGTCCTTTCAGTTTCCTCTGTGCTCGACTGCTCCTAATGACTCTCTTGCAGACTCTGAAGGACATACACTGAACAGCTTGTGAATGGAAACAAGAGATTCTTTTTGATATCAGAGGATGAACAGGTGTGCAGACGCCTCCAAACTTTAATCAGTCTTCCTTTGTTGTGAAATGCCATGCTGTGTTGACAGAGCTGTTTGGAGCCCAACCTGCATGACTGCCTTACAAGTTGGCTGCCAAGCTGCCACAGGTTATGGAGCTCTTTGTGTCATGAAGTTGCACCCTGTAGCTATTGCTGATATCAGTCGCCTTGGCAGGAGAAATCACGCCTGCGGCTCAGTTCTGACTTGCCGGTGAGAACTGCGTTGGGACAGTTTTGCTACGCGTGAAAACCTGTGCATACATCTTCAAGAGACCTGAAAATATGCTCTGCTTTTTCCACTGTTTTGATGTTGGAACAAGAAGGGGATTTAATCTCTCTTCAATAAGGACTCAAAGGAGGTTTTTTTTTTTTTCTTTTTAATGAAGTTATCTCAGACTTTTTTCACTGTCTTCCTTCTTAGTTTGTTTCAGGAAGTCTAGGGCCCAGGATGAGCAAAAAAAAAAAGTCTTTCTGTTTGTAATAATCGGTTTTCATGGTTGCCAGGCAAATTTGTCTGCTTTCATTTCATCCTATTCTTTGCAGCATGCTTGTGGTATCATGGCATAGCTGAATATGTACACACACATACCTCAGTGAATAACACAAGAAATCTGCTCAATGCATCATCCCATCATCACACCCTCCTGTCTTTGTCTATGTCTATCCGCCACTTTGGTCCAGACTGTAATATCTCAACAACCGAAGAATGGATTGCCACAAAAGTTTGTATAGACATTCATAATACCCAGGGGGTGATTCTTGTGGATGGTCGGTGATGCACTAACTTTTCCTCCAGCACCACCACCTATGTCTCAGCATCTACCAGTTGGATTGGCACCAAATTTTGTGCAGATGTTTGTGGTTCCCGGAGAATGAATCCTGATGATTTTGGAGATACTTTGACTTTTCTTCTAGCACCACCATGGCCTTTGTATTTGTGGTCTTCAGTGAAATGTCTCAACAACAATTGAATGAACTATTGTAAAACTTAGGACACACATTCATAACTCAGAACTTAGAATTTTTCTAGTTCCTTTGTGACTATATGATCACAAAACCTAATCACTTTCCTATCAGCTTCAGCTGTGCCTTAGAGCTAATTAGCAAATGTAAGCATGCTAACATACCAAACTAAGGTAGTGGACATGGTAAACATTATACTTGCATCAGCATGTTAGCTAGGATGGTTGTTTAGTCTTGTTTCTTTCCTTCTTTTTGCCTTTCTGTCTTAGCTTCTTCCCACTCTCCCTGTCCACTTTTTCCCCTGCTTATAAATCCTCCCTCACTTTGTCAGCTCTCCTCCCATTGCTAACACTCTGTCACATTTCTCTTTCCCACTTTCACTCCTTTTTCCCTTCACTTATCACTGGACACACACTCTCTCACTCTACCTGTCTCTTCTATCTTTCTTTATCTCTCTCCCTCTCCCTCCATCTCTTTCCCTTGATTTTAACATCTTGCTACAGCATTCATGTTTTGGGCCTCACTGAGGCCATCCGCTCCTCGTCCGCTCCCTCCGCTGTTATCCATCATCCTCTATTGGTCCATTCATCACTTAGCCGGGACGCTATTGGTTCATTCATCAACCAGCCAGCAGCCCCACAGCTGCAGACAGCAACCAGCACACAATGCCAGGAATGCATAAGCTCAGAGTTTGGTCCCTAATGTTGCACAGCACATGAAACTGTGCAGTAAGTATTCAGGGAAATTTTCCCAGAGGCAAACTCCTTTGAAGGAGTTTTCTTGCTTTTGTTTCATATGGGCGCTGAACGGCTCTGATTAGTTTATCAGATAGTTCCATACATTTCCCTGAACACAGCTTGAATGTGAGTGTAACACTGGGTGGTGAGAATTTACACCATGGCCACAAAAAATACTTATGATTGGCCGCCAGGCATCTGTTAAAATCATAGAACAGAACACCTCGAACATAATCTGGAAGAGACATGAACTGGGCTTAGCTGGGAAGAAGAAAATTGTTGGCAGCTGAAGTAATTAATTAAAATAAAGACTTAAGAGGTCACTTTGATGGACACTAACATTTTAAACAGGACCAGAAGTCTACAGCCATGCTAGTGGCTATGTGAGGCTGTAGTCACAGTCTGAGGCTCACTCTAGAACATGAACAAATCTGGCAAGCCCCAAAGCTCCCAAGTGGCCTCCTCAGCATGCAGGCTGCAGATCAAGATGAACGGGAAGCATTGAGAGCAGCGAGTCTGTACGAGCGCAGAGCTGGTATCAGCGGCAGCCGAACTGAGTCAAGTCTATAGGTTTGTTGTGCTGAATGGGCTCAGCAGCGAGGGGATACAGCTACAGTGAGTTCCCAGGGTGGAAAACTCCTGTCAGTCAGTCACCACCTGCACAGCTCAAAGCTAAACCTTGTCACACAGTACTCAAGTAAGTTTTAACACTATTTATGGTTATAACGCTTTCATTCACATGGCTGAAAGTTAGTTTGCCAACATATAAACGAAGGTTAAAGCTTTTGTCAGTGTTGAACGTCAGAGTGCGAGCATATGGCTGTTTCTCGCGGGCAGTAAGTACCAGTGTGAACTCGATTTGTATTAAGTCATGTTGATCTCACTTTAGTTTAGAATGACTACAAACAATATGGATATCCATTTAAATAAAACTGCTCTGTTTGTCTGTGGTAAGTGAGCATGGTACAAGTCAAATAACACTTTGAGGTGACCTGATAAGGAAAATAATGAACTTTCCTCCGCCTGCTTCATTATTTTAGTATACCAGAGAACCTCATTACTATAGGTATTATCACTTAAATCCTCACTGAAAACCATGACGTCTCCAGTACACACACACACACACACACACGCACACACACACACACACACACACATAATCCTGACATGGACAGAAAGGCAGACCTTTGGATGAGGCACTACTGCATTCCTCTGGTTACATATAAATGTTTGCATGTGCTGAGACCAAACACAAAACACTCACATAATGCACACACACACACACACACACCGACACACATACATACACGACAACTGAAACTATTAGAGGAGGTGGACAGGGATCCTAACAAGCTCCAACACGACCCAGTTTCACATGCAACACACACACAGAAACATTATGTAAACTACCCCAGTATCTCCAGGTGATATCAATTATCAAGTGTGAGCATTTTTATGCATCTATTAACGCCTCTGCTCTCAGAGGACGCAGCTGTCTCAGTCTCTGACAAACTGGCTCATTTGCCAGTCGCTGTCCTTGTGTCTCATTCTCACCAGTTGAACCTTCTGGCCCCCAGGAGAGCATGAACGAAAGATGGACAGAGAAATATACACGCACATGTGAATGTACGGTTTAGATTATTTGTCAGCAGAAATGTGTCATTCTGGAAAGCTGTTTCATGTCATCACAGTCAGCTGAAAAATTCATAACCCCCTCATGACCTCAGTGGTATCACTTCAGGTTGCCAAAATTCTTTAGCCCCTGGGCTTATTTAACATTTTCATGTCCAATTACATCATAAAAACTGTGTCAAGTTAAAAACAAGGTGTTTTTTATCCATTTTGGACTCTTTGGAGGTATATAACATTTTTACCCAACCACAGTGATATGTTTCTGTGATTACCAAATGGGGCCATCGCTGTCAGCTCCAAGAATTAAATATTAATATTTACAAAGTGTCAACTCTTGATAAAAGCCAAGCTCAAAGGGCAGGTTCACCCAAATCACAAAAAAACATATTCCCTCTAACCAGAAAGCCACCCTCATACAATAGATAGTGAATGCAATTTCATTAGTGGTACTGACAGTGCTGAAAAATTACAGCCATGTTGGCAGCCCTACGAGGTTGCAGCCATGGTTTGAGCTGGATGCTAACATCAGCTGAAGCTGACGAGAATGTCATTAGTTGTGTGTCATTAGTGTGAGTATATAGTCATGAAGCCATTATAAAGAGTTAATCTGATATTGGATGAAATGTTAGGGACTCGCCCTGATGGGGCCATGAATGTGTGTCCTAAATTTTAGCGCAATCCATCCAACAGCTGAGACATTTTGCTGAAAAGCATAAATGTGAATATCATGTTGGTGCTAGAGGAAAAGTATGGTGATTAGAGTGTCCACACAATAATTGGTACCAATCCATCAAGTAGCTGTTGAGATATTTCTCAGGATAAATGAAAACTTTGACATGTTGCAACAGACAGACACTGTCACCCACTGAGTCACACTGTAAGTATGTCTAACAAGTATTTACTACTTACTTCCTATATCTCTCCATGCAGACAGTTTTGGTTTTATTTTCCTGAGTTTTGAGATGCCAGTCTCTAAGCAACAGAGATTGAAGGAATTTGATTTATTTTGCTTAACGAACTAAAGAAAAATCATATTTAAAAATTCACCCCTAGAAACACTCTCCCGGGTGTTTTGGATAAACTGTGGATTTTGCTTTGAACAGTTTCCTTTGGAACAACTTTGCACTAAAGAAATAGTCCCTAAAATGTACAGTATGTTTTGTGGTGTTCAAGGCCATAAAAATTTAATTGAGTGAGCGGCAATGTCTTTTCCCAGAAACAGTGTCCCTTGTTACTTGAGATAATCCTCACTGAGGAGGAGGTGGTTAATCTCAAAGATGACTGTCTCAGTCCTGTACAAGTAAAACAGAAACTATCTGCATAGCAAAACATCACAAGATGAATTTTTTTCCTTCTGAATTTGAGTAAACTGACCCTTTAACAAACATCAAAACAAACTGTCTTTGGATAATTAATAGCCTGAATATTCTGAATATAGTGACATATCAGGGTCAGTACTTGCTACAGAGTTAGTCTGTGCTCACTCCTGCGCTGTTACTCCATAATGGATGAATGTGATGGCATGTCTGTTCCTATACTGCAGCCCATATATCAGCCTGTGACCACACAGCCTCCAGTGGTGCGACAGGGCACAGCTGAGAGTCTGGTGCCAACATTAACAAGGGCTTCCTTCAGCGCCACGCACTCTCCTGCTGCACCTGTCGCTATGTGTGTGCGCATGTGCGTGTATGTGTGTGTGAAGCATGTAACTGAAAAGACATGTGGTGCTCATGCACATTCCTTCCGCCCCACTCATGAATCACTCCCTCCTCACCACCCCCCCAACCACCACTCCTCAGCCACCAGCCCAGGGTCCTCAGAGAGAGAGAGGGGAAGGCAGATGGGAGGACAAATGAGGAGAAGTGTAGGAGGCTGAAGTATGCGCTGTGTAACGGCCATGCTTTATGTATGTGAAGTATGGTGCTATCTCCTCATCTGGGCGTACAGTTTCACTGCTTTGATATTAAGTATGATTGTCATAACACAGGTTTTTTTTTTTGAGTAAAGGTTTATCTGTGCAGGATGAAAAAAGAACAATCTGATTAGGGAGATGTAAGAAAACACACATGCATACTTACAGAATGTCTGAGCCTCTTCGTGTGTGTTTACTGTTGACAACAGATGAACTCCAGCTGGCTATGATGCTGCCTGAAAAGACAGTGAAAGCAGATAGGATATTATGATATGCACACAGTCAAACTCTACTTTCTGTTAATTTCCATTTTAAGTAGTTTCAAGATTCTTAAAGCCATCTTATTTGACTCTGTTTGACAGAAACAAATGTATTCTTCACAAAGCGATGTAATAAAATATTCGGAACCTACAAAACAACGATATATAATAAATATATGGTACAAATATAGTCAAAATGAAAACACTTTTTGCACTGTACATAAATTATGCATGTACATTTTCTGTAAATAAATTTCTCCCCTTGATATCTCTTATATGCATAATAATATAAAATCAATTAAAATATAAACTAACATTAAATACTGAAACCATACTGAACAGAAATGCTCTCAAATAAGTAACTATTATTGTTCCAGGAGTTTTAGTTTAGTTTGACAATGTATTTTGAGAATTCCAGTTGCTTGACTTGACTGGTTGACCACAATGTTTTGAAGAGATTCAAGAGAAAAATGCATATATTTGTGACAAACAACAACAAAAGCCTGAAGCTCATCAAAATGCTATTAAAAACAGATACAATACTCATGGTGTATTTGGCTGATTTATGGGGGATAACTGGGATAACTTCATTGATGTGTTGGTCTTTTTATGACCATGACAATGCCAATGTCTTACAATGTCTTATCCTTTAAACTATCTGCAGTTACTCTTACTGAAACTCATCCAAGACTGTGCAACTCTCTCTGGAAAACCCTGACACTGGCTGTATCCCGTCCACTCACACTCTCCCACCGGGGGCCCGACCTGCCCCGGGACACAATGTCAAATTCCACATGGCTGAGCTACCTGGCCGGGTTATTATTGGACTACATGCCTGACAGGACTGCAGGAGACAAAGAGCAACTGTGGGGCTGATTAGCAAGGTGCTGGAGACAGACAGGAGGACGGGAAAATCCCTGACAGGGACGAGAGACAGTCAATATCACACAGGGAAAAGTTACCAGAAAGATAAAAAGAGAAAGCACAGAAGAAACAAACAGAAACAGAGAACAACAAGCCAAAGTGGCACGAACTGTAATAAAAAGACAAAAAGATATGACGAAACTTTGAAACTGACAAAAAAGTAAAGGTCAAAGGTTATCAGACAACTTGTTATGTTAACAACATGTTATCCTTGGCAGTTTGATTTTGATTTGCGTGATTTAACATATGTTTTCCCCATAATGTCAAACAACTAAAAAGGTAGCTAATATTGTTAGCATTTGCTTACAAGTTAAAATTCTTTGGCTACGGTTTATACTCGCTGGTGTAGTTTTACAGTTGTCCCGATCGCTCCTCTGATGTAGAACACACAGTCTACAACTTATTTACTTATCCTTGATGAAGACAGTGAAAAACCAGGTAGACAAACCTGATGGAAATGAGCTGAGGAATGTTAATGTCACCTCACTGCTCAGTGTCTTCATCTGCTTCTGTTTTTCATCTCTTATGTTCAGCAGAAGCTTTAGTGGATGTTTACATCAATGTTTCATGTACGTCATATTTTACCACTTTTAACAGGTTTTTTTTTTCCCATTGGTGCTTGGTTGTTTTTTTTTTATTTTAATTTTTTCTGTTTCTGCACTACAAATATTTAAAAGGTTTTGCAAGAATTCAATAAGGATCTTTAAAACTTGCCATATGGCAGAAATGTTTGAATTCTAGTGGCAGGTCTGATACATCTAAACAGAGAGTTGTTAAGACGTAAGCTGACCACAATCATTCAATTTTCCACAAAGGAAAGTATTTTCGTAAAAGTCCTATTCAGGCGCTTTCAGAAATGTTTTCACTGGATAGACATTTAATTTTTCTGTGCTTCATGTATCCAGAAAAACAAGAATATGAGATGCTATTTAGGATGGCTGGAAGATAATCTACTGCCAGAAGAGCATGAGATCATCACTGAATCAGCAAAGCTACGATCCATAATAACCGCATATTACAGCCAGACGCTGTTGTGTTTGGAGAAATATGTGACGATCCGCTGCTCTCGTTTCCGTAGGGCAGCCTCTTCTCACAGAGGATCTCATATATTTGTAACCTCCTCTTCACGTTCAGGCCCCCCCTCAGGTCTCATCTTCCTCCCCTTCTTCCTCCCCCCAGGTCAAAGATCTAGTATATGCAAGAGATGAATAAAATTTTTTTCTTGGGAGTGAGAGTCAAATGGTTTGCCGGAGAGGTTGGCTGAGGAGGAGAGGAGAGGAGGCTGTCATGGCCAAATACAACAGATGTTGGGCTGTGTGTGTTTGGGCTTCAGCTGCAGTGGGGTGTGAAACAGAAAGATCTCGGAGTGATTTACATCCAACACTCCTCTGCTCTTTCTGCTCCTCCTCTCCTTTCCCTTCTCTACTCTCCTCTTCCTTTTCCTCTCCTCTCCTTTCTTCCTATCCTGCCTCCCTTCCTCTCCTCACATTTCCCTTCTCTCCTCTCCTATTCCTCCTCCTCCTCACCACTTCTCTCCTTTCCTTCGTTTTTCTTACCTTTCTTCCTCTTCCTCCACTCTTCTCCTCTCTTATCTCCGTCTTCTCTCCTTTTTTCCTGCCCTTTCTTCCTCTGCCCCTCATCTTCCTCTCTTCTCCCTTCCCCTCTTCTTTTTCCTTTTCCTTTCCTCTTTCTTCTCCTCTCCTCTACTTTCCTTTCTTTCTCCTTCTCCACCCCTTCCTTTCCTTTCCTTCTCCTCCTCATCCCTCCTCTTCTCGTCTCTTTTCTCCCTTTTTTCTTTTCTTTCATCCTCTTCCTCCTCCTCTAATCATCCCCTCTCCACCTAACTTTTCCCCCTCTCCTCCTCTCTCTTCTCTCTGATCCTTCACTAGCAGCTGCAGAAATTAGAAGATGGCATGTATTTCCTCATCTTATTTGTGCTACAAAATTGTCTGTCATTGCAAAAACAACATATTATATCTCAGGGATGTAACTCGGCTACAAATATCTTGTTTATGGGTTTAGAGCAGTTTGATAGCAGTTATCAATGAACTGAGGGCTGAAGTTATTTCTGGTTCAGTCTTGGGAAAGAATTTATGTTGAGAGAGACAAATATTCTCCCTCCGCCTGCAGCTATGTCAAATGGAAATCATTATGCATGATTGGAGGGTTTGGCTGCCGGAAAAAAGCCTGACTGTCTCTGTGATACACTGGACTACCCACTGGCTCTCAGATGGAGTCTGTGATAAAGCAATGAGCCCTGAGGATTAAAAAGACCTCTCCACGCTCCCAACCTGGATCATTGTTAAGTTTCAGTATTGTGTTTGGCAGTGATGCGCAGAGATGCCTTGTGTTTCACGCCGAAGATTCCCATCGTGCAGACAGTAATGTCTACATGCCAGAGTCTGATAAGGTCTGAAAACAAGATAATTAGCTCAGACCTGTTGTTTTCTTGTCATGCTTTCCATGCAGCCCTGCTCCTGACCTATACTTTCTCTCCCCTCCATCTACCTAATCTGTTTCCCCTCTCTCCTCATCTCCTCACCCCTCGTCCCTCCTCCCTCTCTTTGCTTTGATGTACCTTGTCAGCATCACTCCTCCCTGCCCCCCCTCACCCCACACTCCAACACCAGACACCCTGGTTAGCCCAGATTACAGGGTAGAGAAGGGGAGCAGCCAAACAAAACAATCATTTTTCCATTGTTGTCTATACATGAAAAGTCAGACTTGTGTGTTTTCTGTGTGTATAAAGGGCTGGTTCACTCAATTTAGAAAAAAAAAATCCTTTGTTGTTTTTGTATCATCCTCTGAGATTCCCAGTGGTGGATATATGATGGTATATGTGTACACCACCACAATTTCATACGGAAATATTGTACTTATTAAATTCTGAAGAGCTTCAAAATGTGATGAATTGTTATACGTTAAGATACCAAACAGAAAATCAAAACTAATTTGATAACTGATGAATTGTTTTTCAAGCAAAAATGCTTCTCAAGAGTGAAGACTTTCTGTGTTTCCTTTAATTACAGTAGAATGACTGAGGTTTGACTGTTGGTGGGACAAAACAGAGTCGAGGAGCTAACCAGCAGACTAATCCATAATCATAACAATCATTAGTTGCAGCCTTATAATATAAAATAGTTGGCACCACCCCAACCGAACACAAGAGTAAAATACTATTTACTCCATTAACAGGACTAATGGAGTGTTTTTACTGTGTGGTATTATTTCTTTTACTTAATTAATAGATCTGGATCCTTCCTCCACCACTTGAGATTCCTGCACCTCAAAACAACGAAGATGAACTTGTTTTTTGGTGCTCACTAGACTGGAAAATTGCATCAAAAATATTAGTCTCTCTTTCCACAAACAATGCTTTGTTCACTCTGAGTAACCCACAGAACAACGCTGTGAACATTCTTCAGTCAATATGGTGAAAAATAAAGTGCAAGGCTTCAGCTGGTGGTGCACAGCTGTTCACAGAGAGTCACTAGTTTAGGGTGAAAAGGTCAAACAGGTTGAGATTCAATAATAAGTGGGACAGGAAAGGGAGCAGTAGAAAGTTGACTCACTGGAGAGTGTCTGTTTTTCTTTCTTTTTTTGTCATTATCTTACCCTAAAGACAGGCCTTCCACAGCTTGTACCTTCATTTGTGACCTCTTCTCTCAAAGTTATTTTGTCACTCAAGGTGTTATTTGTTTCTTGTGGTGGGTACAGAGCATGCATAAAATAATGTACAGGAAAATAAAATTACTTTGAAGGATAAGTTGATATTTTATATGTTTCTTATTGTAAACAATTCCAATTTAAAGGCCAAAAACAAAATTTTGCATGTGTGGCCAAAGCCTGATAATTCCTCTGGGACAAGCAGCAGAAATGACTGAAAACACATCAGTGATACGTTCCTTTTCCACAATGTAGATTGACACTGTAGTTTATGTTAAGTCAATACCACTCCTGCTGTTCTGCTGCTGGAAATACTCACAATGCACAAAATCCACAGCTGGAGATGCTTCCAAACAAAATCTCTAGATATGTTTGCTGAAAACTATTGTTTCCAGCAGCTGTTTTGGAAAACTGTTCTTTTCTTTTTTAAATAAAATAATATATTTGTGAGTCCTTTTTAAAGATTTATGTCCTCAGCGGGAACAAATAGACCACAGACAGGCTTGGAAAGAATTAAAAGATGGACTAACATGTTGTTGGTTTTGGTCTTTTACAAGGGATATTTTTACAATAAGAAAAATATTACCAGCCTCATCTTTTAACCAGAAAGAAACTACTACTACAAATTTTAAGTTACATAAGTTTAGTAGAACCTCAGATGTATAGACATAGTCAGATATAAAGAGGCTCGGCAATCAACAATGTCAGAAAACTGAGACCAATGTCTGAATCATCTGTCCCCCACATGCAAGTGCAAAAAAAACCCCAAAAAGACCTCCAAATTTATTTAAATAAATACTGAGCAGCAGCCTCAACACTCAGAACATAAAACAAACACAGATACTGAAAAACCAACCAAAAGGGATACTATACAACCAAAAATACGATATATGCAGTCAGCTTAATATGATCCACCTTTGAAGCTGATGTTTGCTGTGATTTTGTTGATACTATAAACGCCTACAGTTTTGGCTTCATTTAGTCTCCCCCCATGTGTTGCTTTGTTAATGAAATTCCTAAAATGTGGCCTCCTGCAACATCCACACAAATCCATGTTACCCAAATCCTCTCCTAATAATGCAGAGACTTGTAAAAGAACATGTGAGATTTCTTCGGCGGCTAGACTGCTGCCATGGAGCCTTATCCCCCTAAAACCCCACAAAAATCTCCTTATCTTGAATCACCTTGTCTACACCGTCCACTCTACCCCAACACCCTAATCTTGACCCCGGCCCACTCTGCCCCACTCCCCTAATCCTGACCTCCCTCTCTACCCCTTGCCGCCCCTCCCCATTTCGTGTCAGTATAACGAATGCACTTCCATCCTGAAACCCAGCATGCCGCCGGGCCGTGATGGATGTGCACATCACAGCCGCAGTTTACAAAGCCTCCGTGAATACAGTGCAGCCACCCCAGATCCTGTCAGCTCTCAGTCCCCCACGCTCGGCCCTTAACGCTGCACACAGAGGGGCTCCCTGCTAGTAACAACTCTTAAAACCTGATAGTAGAGATGGTGGAAAACCTCATCCATAAATGTCAACCCCTTCTCTCTCTAGCCCCCACCGCTAACACCAACAGCAACCATGGAGAGTTTTAGTTCACTCAAGCACTTTATGGGGGTCTTAGACGGGAAAACTCTGGTGTGAAAGTGAAGATGAATTGTCGTCACTTAAGAATGTGCTGCAGAGACACAGAGAGAGTGATTGCTTATTTTGTTTGTGCAATAAAATTCTTTTTTTTCCCCACTTTTTCTCCTGTAATGGCATTATTCATGTCTCCAGCAACAGGTCGTTAAACTGTAAATCAAACCGGAATCCTGAGGCAGTCAGACATATCCCTCAAACAACAAAGCCTCCATCTGTGACCCCTCACCTCTGCACGAACTGGCAGAATATTACATCGACTATCTATTTCATCCCATTCCTAACTCTCCACAACCCTAAAGCTGCGCACACAGACAGTAACCTGAGCTATGCCATGATATTACAGCTCCCCGGAAACAGGCATCATGTTTGTGTAGCTGTGCGTGTGTGTGTGCAGAGTTAGTAGGAAGTTGTGGATTGAGGGACAGCCTCAGACCCTAAGCCCCAAGATCAGCCACCTGTGTGTTATCAAGGACGGCCTGATAATCCTCCCTGCCCTGTACCTGCCCTCTTTGCCTACACACACACACACACACACACACACACACACACACACACACACACACACACACACACACACACACACACACACACACACACACACACACACACACACACAGATGTACATGCTGTTTAACCACACGTCACTGGTTTACTCCTCAACACACTCCTGCACAAAATATCACTATAACTGAGCTCTGGAAACACAGCGGATGATAAAATGTGATTATCCTGGCAGTCAGGAGGTAGAGAGTCTGCTTTTGTGATCCATTTTGTGTTGCAGGGTGTTATTATCAAATGCAATCAAAACATTTCTCATGTGTGAATTAGAAGTTCAAAAACCTCCAGCTCCTCCAGGCAGCAGAGAAAATAAACCCACTTCACTTCTGATGAGGGGGAATTTTTTTTTTTTTTTCCAACACATAATTCAAACGTACAGAGAAGCTTGGGAGCAGGTGAAGACCTCAAGATGCAAATCAAGAGAATATGAGCCTGGCTGTAGACTATAATTTCCTCATCAAGAAGAAAGACACACTGTCACAAGAGCCGCTTCAATCCAAACCACATCTCAACAGGTAATTAGACATCAGCCGTTCCCTCTTTAACCAAACCTACAGCAGGGTCTTTTTGAGCCCAAAACGCAGGAGCCGACATGTCAACCGCACACTGCAACCACAAACCACCTCGACACTTAATTTGGAATTTTTCACTTGCTCCCTCTGACCTGTTTTTGCCATTTACTCCTGCAGACATTTCCAAAGGGGGAACTCCATTGCCGAAACATAGGTAAACCTATCCAACAAGGGAGCCCATTCTTTTGAAGGATCACTAAATTTCGGGTGTAATTTAATTCCTGCATGCCTCCCGTCCCGTATCATGGCTGCGTGTCTCCGAGGTACAACACCACAGTAAATAATGGCCTGGGGGGGGCTCCACCTCTACTTGCCAGGCTGTTATTCCTTTACAGTAGAGAAATCATAAAGAGACTGCAGTCATAAATACACATCGTCCAACAGCTCTATAAAGACTCCACAGATGGGAATTATGGCCGTGCAGAGGCGTCTGCATAAATTAAATATCATAAAGCCTTGAAATCAGATGCCTATTGTTATAGAAAATGTGCAGAATTATGCAGTACATTCAATACTGTATAATGTTACGGAACAAACATGCATGGGCTGTAAGAACCGTAATGGAGAAAGCAGCATTAATGGACAAAGCAGAAGACACACTTGCATATGAACTCGCAGGCATCTCGGAAAGAGGTGAAGTGCACCACAAACAGGACTTCAAGAGACAGTTTAAAGATTAATTGAGAATTATAGATGCTAATGACTGAGCTGTTTCGAGATAAATCTTGAATATAGCCTAAAATATCTATATAGTTGATAATAAAAAGATGTCGCTGATTCCTTTCTTCAAAAGACAATTCACCTGTTGGTTTGCTGAAGTGACTTTGCTCATTTTGATTTTGAGTGATGATCCAAACGAGTCCTGCACTCTGGACTTAGTTCCACATCACATCCTCAGGCCCCACCCTGGTAATATGACACCACTTCCCTTCTTCAGGAGCGAAAGCAGGAATGAAATCTATCGTTTCCAGATCAGTGGAGGAGGGAGAGCATGACGGGGGACGGGGGGTGAAGCGGGAGGAATAGCGTGACCTTCTTTGATCCCCTCTGAAGGTCTTCCTCGTTCCCACCCTCCCTCTGCCTGCCTCTTCCACCCTCACACGCATGTTCTGCCCTGCCAAGCACCTGTCTGCAGGTATGAAATTAGAGAGAGAGAGATTCAGGGCTTTTGCTTGCACACAATGTCTTCTCTGGTCTCACCTGCCTGTCCTTATCCTCGCCCCCGCTTATCTCTCCATCCTTACCTGCTCTCACCACATCTGTCAGCATCAACATCTCAAAGTAAATTACAGACCTGGAGTGGCACAAAATGGAGGCAATGATGATTACAATCAGACACGGGGATCCGCAATCCAGAGGCGTTTAAAACCAAAAACACACCTCACACCCCTCTCTTCTGAAAAGCAGTCACTGTGTTCAACAAAACTCTTTCTTCAGCTCCCTATCACCTCCTGAGTGTGAGGAAAATCCAGAGGATGCACAGGCTTTGTTTTGCAGAGTCAGAAATTTCAGAAAGTTTGGGGGAGTGTAGAGCTGCAGGAGTGAGGAAAGCTGCTGACAAAAATCAAGAAGAAATTCTCTGTGGGATCCAGACTGGAGCTCTTAAAGCAAAAACAGTCAGTTTTTTTTTTTGCTTTAATATCAAGTTAATGCCCTGCTAGTGTTTACAGCAATCCACAGATATCAATTTATCTCTTCTGATAAAGCTGATGTTTAGACTAGTTAAAGACACAAGTTGTCAACATTATCAAGATCATGACTAATCCATGCTCCTCTTGAAATTTTCTGCTGTAAACATGTTGATTCTTCAGTGACATTTTGTTGGAATCTATAAATGGGAGAAATCCTGCAGAGTTGGGTGATTCAGTCCACTCATGAAATAACTTAAAGCTGTCAGGTTGGATTTAGTGCAGACATAACCAAGAACAAAGTCACTAAATGTTCCAGCCCTGACACAAACACATACACCTCAACAACGTTCTCCTCTTACAAACATAGTTATGCAGTTAAACAACAGTTTAGATCCAAAATGTAAAAGATATTTTAAATAAATTCACTTTACTCTTGCTTTAAAATGAGTTATGTCACATATCAGAAACACAGAATACACAGAGCTAAGAAATGCGAACCTTCCCGTGGGCAAGCCCAGAAAATGAAAAGAGAAAGTAAACTGCTATTCTTCCCGTTAAAACTCAGAGCATCCCGCCTGAACAGAAAGTGTGCAAATTTTATATTATAACACATTTACCCTCATGAAAACATACTGACAACACTTGGAAGGAAACAAGGGGAAAATAGGAACACGAGAAGCGTCAACATGTACCTTTCTTTTAACCCTGTATTCTGCACAGAGAGCTCTCAGACATGAAAACCAAATGTTGATAAAAGTTCCATGATCCAGGCTTAAGACAAATGGGGATCACGCCTTAGCTGTGGAACAAACTCCCCCACAGTATAAGATCAGCTGAGTCAGTTCCACATTTGATACCCTGTGCATATCAACTTGTATCTTTTGCTAAAGTGTAAACAAATAAAATAAAATGTGCCTGACGCTTCCCAACAGACCACCATCATAGGTAGCGAAACTGCTGTCATTTCCCCCAGAGGTGCTATCTGTGGTCAGGATCAGCTCTCACCTCGGCCGGCCTCCTCATGTCTTTGTCTAATCTCTCATACTGGGACCAGAAGCCTTTGCAGAGACCTCCAGTGGAATGTGACAAGTCATGAGACTGCCACCGCTGCATCCCTCCCTCCCAGTTTCTCTCCCTCTTTCATGCACAGACCGTTCAATACAGCAATAAAATGGAGGATATGAGACACAATAGCAGCCGACCCGGGTCACTTGAAATACTCGAGGTGTGTCTGATTTACCACACAAGGTACAACGGCATTGCTGTAAAACTGGAACGTCTGTGTGCCAGGCAGGATAAATCAAGTAAATCTCACATACTATAAATCAAAACACATGTTCAATCCAGTAATAGACCTATTTTTAATATTTTAAAATGTGCTGCACAAGTTACATAATGATCTGTTACATTTCATGGGAGGTTGATGCTAAAAGAATGTGATGATTACGTGTTACATTGCTCATAAATCACGAGCAGCAGTGGGTGGTTGGTGTCAACATCTCAAGTTAGCCTGTAAAAGGTTCTGCTCGGCCTGTGGATTTAATCCAACATGACTTTTGCATGTCAGGATCCCATTTGCAGCCCGGGACAAAATTTCTTTTGCCAGCTGAGGTCGAGTAAAATAATATGTGGGCAGATTTGCAAAGGCAAGTGATATGGATCCAAATGGCAGATGACAGCAGCAAAAGAATGGAGCGCTAATGTGTGCGAGTGTGTTTTGCGCATGTGTCTGAAGAGTGAGTGTGTGTGTGTGTGTGTGTTTGTTCAAGTGTTTCCTTTATACGTGTCCGCGTGCATGTGTCCACACATTCCCTGTAGCAGGAGATCCATCTGGGTCATATTACAAAGCAGTGGGGATCCTCGGTCAATTCCGGCTGACGGATGAAAAGAAGACCAAAGATGGCAGCTATGTCAATAACAGGCGCGGCCTCTGCTGACATCTGCCAGCCTCAAACCCTCGCCCTCTCACACCATTAGCTCCAGTTTGTATGCTATACCAACCAGATGTGACTCCTGCCCACATCTGTCAAGGCCATGACCCCACATCCTCACCAGGGTCAAAATTTTAATTCACTTACTTATCTGAGTTGCTTTTAAAACAAGACATTTAGCTGTTAATAAGTGGGAATCATTATTTCTTGCTTGCAAAACATACCACTACTCATCCCTTATGCGCACATTTTTCACCTTCACAGTCGCCTGCCAAACAAGTCCCTAAAATAGCCGGAACGCTGAACCATAGAGTATATAGCTGTGATTAGATTACTTTTGCTGAAATGCTTTATCTAAATTACAGTTTGGATACACTTCATGAAAGTGTTGACTTGATTTTCCATTTTGGAGGACGATGACACTGCAAAATGTGCGTGCAAAGCAGCATAAATCAAAAAATCCTCACATAGCATAAATTGAAACACATGTTCAATCCAGGCACAGGCTCATTTAAACATTAAGCTAATACGAAACACTTGTACTCAGTTACAGAATGCTGCACGCATGATAATGTATCTCAGTTATTTCACAGTGGCTTAATGCAAGTGGAGATATGATGATTGTGTGTCAAAGAACAACAACCTGGGACGCTCTACAGGGAGAGATTAGAAGGGGGTGGGGGCTCACATTTTTAAGGTAGCACATTCTTGTACAAGAGGGGGACTTTGCTATCTATGATCTCTCCCCCAACTGAGACGATAGGAGAAGTAAAACTAGAGATATGTCACATGCCACGAGATTATCCAACTCTTAAAAGTAAAGATACCGATAGAGCAAGGAAAGTGTAAAGTTTCCACTTACGTCATCCTCTCTCTACATGTTGTTACAGATTTACTTTTACAGTACAACCAAATGTTAAAGGTCTGATTCCCACTGGGGCCTCATGTATACACCAAACACTGTACAGCAGCTTGTGCTGTTTCATACTCTTCTGCTCTCGTTTTTTGTTTTGCAAAGGAGATAAAACAGGACATCACCTGCCAAATCCTCACACATTCTTATTGCAGCTCCATGCCCACCATTTTGGCCTGTGGAGAAATCTAAAGCTTGGCAGGCCCGTTGTGCTTAGCTTTTAAATTATGATTGGACAATCGCTGTTCAGAGACGGGGTTTAGTGAACAGTCAAATGTCGATTTAGACAAACATGAACAAATCATTTTCGTTTTGAAGGTGGTTCGAGTGTAAAAAGCAAAACGTTGCTGTCATGCTAACAGTGCAAACCCATACTGATATGTTTCATTTCACTAATGGAGATGGAAACTTTGCAGAATTGGAGTGACAGTGAAGCAGCTGTGGCAACCTGCAGCCTGGGAATAGAAAAGCTTGTGGCTGGTAATCATCTGTTAGCGATCAGTGCTTCTGAATGTGCTCAGCTTTTCCCTGGGTGTAAATATCTGCCAAAGACACTCCATCTGGCTCACACTGTCACTGTCAGGAGACACTTAACCGCCCTATCTGTGTGTCAGCTGCCAGTGCTCCTCTTTGAATCCGTGTTTGTGGTATGTGTGTGTTAACTCTTTTGTAACTGTCCTTGATTTATGCACCAATCTTAATGCATGCCTGTATGTTTCTGCGCCTTTTGCGTCTACTGAAAATCCACAACAACCAGGAATATTGCAGAGGATCCACTTCGCCTGTTTGTGAGATCGACTGTGACCTCCTAATCTACGTGATGACAGATCAGCGTGTAAAACCAATGCACAGCACCACAGCTGCTTCATATGCCAACACCTAGAGTCCCAGTGCTGTGTAGGCTACGTCTGTAGATGAAGGGCGATTGTCTGGCAAAGCAGCACAGTAGCACAAAGAACAGCCCTGCCACAAAACAAGCTTCTTGTCCGCGGACGAATGACTGACATCTTTATTGTCATCTTAGCATCTGTCAGTAGTGTCACAAAGACCGTCATTAAGTTACTGCTTGTGGCAAAACACTTGAAATCCAGACTGAAGTGGTTGGCTGACTCAAATTTTCTGTGGGATTTATAATAACAATCAAGATTCCTCTTTGTTTGTAGACCACTCTGAGCTCCAAGCAACTGCACATATAAAAGTAGGCATTATCTAATATGTCATTAGAACTCCCTCCCGTGTGAAGAATCATACTTAAAATGGCATTCAGTATATTGAGTTTGGAAGAGGTAGGCTTTTTTTTCTCAATAGTTCACAAAAGGATTAAAAGGAGGAGAAGGAGTCTAGACAGACTATTATAAATGCATAGTTGCAGTTGAGGACACAGGGAACTCTGAACACTGAGTCTACTGTATAAGATCCCTAAATCAACACAGAAAGTGAACTAATTTCAGTTACTTCACAGGAAATGTAGGTTTCAAACAACCTGGGTTTTATTTTTGTAGTTTAGACCATTGTTGCTACTTGTAATAATGACAGAAGCTGATAGTTAAAATCTGGGAATACTGCAACAACTCTAAAAAGTAGTCCAGACCATCGGGCAGGCTTTAAACAAACCCTTGTGTAAGATTAATTTTTTGAGAAGTCCAATGGTTCACAGTTTATCAGCCCCGCAGGAACAGCACTGGGCTGTGAGGAGTAGTGAGATATACTCTTTGATTATTTAAGAAAGTTAAAAAAATCTTCTGATGCAGCCTGAATCATTGCAACAGATAAGTGGATATACTCAAGCTAAGTACAAATACCTTTTAAAACCATAATTAAGTGCAGTGCCTGATTAGGGGTACTTGTGGTAATGGGTAATATACTGTAATGGTGGCTGAAACTATGAAAATAAGGTTTTGATTGTAATAAGAAGAAATGATCCTTTAAAGACCAAGAAGTGCTATCACAGTATAGCAGGTACATGCTGACTGAGCTGTGCTGATAACTCTTTGTGCATGCCAAAAAAAAAAACCATGACCAGAGTACTTGTGTCCTCCCAGGTCACAGTAACAATGGCAGACATGATGACATTCCTCCTCTTGCTCGCCCCATGACATGCTTAGACGTCTGCAGCAGTGTGGGATTACAACATCGGACTCAAACGCAGTGCCTATCTTCTCATTAGCACATTTAGGAAACATCAAAACATCATAGTATCTCAGACCTCACCTGGTTACACCACCCAGCACTGTCAACAAACCCCAAGTCCTTGAACATGATCTACACCGTTTATCTCTGGGTGACAGCTGGAGCAAACCCTGGCACGGATGCACTCTGGTTTAGTTTCTTCACTGTGAAATTTCGTGGACGAAAGGCAAAGAATAACAATGTGCTAGGGAGATGTGGGTGTCTTTCTTTTTCTGGCTGCATGTTTGGAGCTATGCATCCGAGGGGCAGGGATGTGAATGTGTGATGATTAAAGAGCAGGGTCCTATCTGCAGCCGGCTTGGCATGTGTGTGGCTGTGCGTCAGGAAGGCGGGTGTACATCCTGTTTGTTAACACACACACACACACATTGAGATGCAAAAGACACTACACTGCAGTCTACAGTTGGGTCTAAGAACTGGTTAAAAGAAAAAGCTCTGCACTCATAATCACAAAAGAGTTTGTTGATATATGACATCAATGCAATTGGTTTTTTGCAACAACACACATACTGTGTGTGAAAACAGCTTTTCTGCTCAAAATTAGCATGCATGTGTCTGCTTGGATTTGAAAGTTTGGTTCAGCTTAATTCTCTAACCTCTCCCAAACCTCGACAAACTAGCCAAAACACTGAGGTCTGTGTTGTATGTTGACTCCCTGACTGTGGTAGCAGCTGCTGGAGTATAAAAACCAGAACACTGGCTACCCGTAGCACCAGTTTGTGTTTCTCACACATACTGTAGCTGCTGGTGGTGGTTGTAAATGAAAAACATGATGCTCTGCAGAGGCACTAAACACAACACATGGGCCCATCGATAATTATGATGTATTCAGAGCTTAAAAAGATATTTACAGCTGAAGAAGAGTAACATTAACCATAATAAATAACAAGGCTATGGCTATGTGCTGACACTCCCCCACAGACCCACATACACACCAGAGGGTGTTTCACCGCTAGGTCCGCCACAGCACAGTTCCCCACTTTCTCAGAGACATAAATGTGCTTTGTGATAAAGCTCCACCAGACTCCCAGAGACACAGAGAGTCTGACAATAGCTTCTCGCGGATGGTTAGTTCTGACTCTGTCCACGTTAAACTGAGCGGTGGCCAGCATTTTTACTTTTAAAGCCTAAAGGGTCAAAACTAAGTTCACGTCCCTAGGAACAGCACTGAGTAATGAAGGGTTTTCTTGCATAGTGGCCAACGCTGCGTATTGCAGCTTCCAGCAGGATCACGTGACACACACTGGCTCAAAAAGCAAAAACAATCATTGGAAAAGAAGCAGCTGTAAAATAGTAAATGCATTTCTCAGGTGTGTCACAAATGAACTGAAATTACTCTTTTTATTGCTAGAATTTGACCCATTTGGTCCAAGAACATTTGGAAAGTCTAGAAAAATCATATGATTGAAGTATTTTAAGAGAGGGACTCTTCTGAGCATGTTTGGGCTTAAAATTGGAAAAGCGTGTGGAAGCCTGCAGAGGCTTTTTAGTTTAATTGTTAATTGCCCCCGTTTCTTTCTGCTGTTTGTTTTTTTTCTGTTTTATTCCTTTCTTTGTTGTCTTCTGCTCAGAAGCTCTGATGCTTATTGAGTATCAGTCCTACAGGGGGCACCACTACCTCGTAGAGGGACCTGATAATGGGCCTCGGTCCAAACAGCGAGAACACAAATTGACCGGCATGACTGAACCCAGTCTAAAGGCCTGTGTGAATGTGCAGTCCATGTGTACGTGTATGCGATTATTCAAGTGTGTGAGTGTGCATATGTGTTGGCGTGTAGGGTATGTGCCCAAGCAAACACACACCACACACAGAGCCCACCACAGTCGATAGCTCGTGCTTGGTGGAGGGGTATTAGTTACAGGATTGAGAAATTATTTGATTATAAAATAGCGTTGACTGTGTGTTCTTAGGCAACTCATGCCAGCTCCTGTATGTGTGCCAGCAGGCCAGGCCCAGTAGTTTGTGTGGGAGTGTGTGTGTGTATGAGTTTGTGGGTGGATGTATGAATCTGTGTATAAGAGACAGGAAAGGGAAAAACGGGAGTGAGGGTGAGATTAAAAAATTGTGCATGCATGCATTTACATAAACATCAGAGTGCAGAACTTGTTTGTGTGTGTGTAGGTGTGTGTGTGTATGCGTGCATTCCTGAGAGGGCCCTGAGTGGATCAAAGCTGCTAACACCCCAGGCAGTGTCCTCCTGAGGGAGCCAGCTGTCAGATCTGGGATCAGAGATCAGCGGCGTCTGTCCTCCCTCCTCTTCGCTCTCTGTGGGGTCTGTCACAGCAAGTTAGCACTTAGCCAGAGGCACTGATCAACAATCAGATTAGGCTCTCCTGAAATAATAGCTGTGACGACGAGGCAGCGAAGATGGGAAAGAGCAGCCAAAGAGGGAGCGCCGTTGTTTCTTTTGGGTTATTATGAGTTTGTGAGACGAGACGGGAGACGTGAGGAGTCAGATAATCAGACAAGTTGTAAACAAATCAACAGTTTAGCCAAATTATCTATACCAGAGGATCCAAAACTTTAAACCAATTTAAACCCTGTATCTTTTCTTTTTAAATTTTTACATCTCCTGTTCTGTTAGCTGCTTTTTCTGACTGCTGTGCACCGAGAGAACACAAGTGTTGCATTAAAATCAAGTAAATATGGCCAAGTTTTCATGCGACCCAGTCTACTAAAAATTTAATTTCAACAGCAAATACATTTTAAGGGAAACATAATGCTACCCATGTTAGGTTTTGGATCAACATAAAGAGTAGACATTATTAATTAACGCACCTGGCAAGTCCACAGTCACGTAAAAAACACAACACACATTCTACTGAAATTTAACCAAAACCACAACTCAGGGCAAGAACTCTGGACTTTGATGTCAAAGCCTGGCATATTATACTCCATCCAACCATCCACCTAACAGTTCGTGTATTACCATTGACCATATTAAAAAAAATAATGTTGAAAAAATGTTGCCTGTTAACAAAATGCAGGCAGCTATAACATTTCTTACCATAACATAATAAAAAAACATTAAGTAACTTCATAAAAACATAAACATAGTTTTGTTGGAAACATGGTTGTATGTATGTTGTTGGATCTTGCGATACGCTTGGCCCAACCTTAAGGCACCCACGCTGGTCTCAACCACTTCCTTCGGAGGTAAAACTGAAGGCGAGCACACAGGACTTGAGAACAAGAATTCCTCACTGCACAGGAAAACAGTATGTGTCCAAAACTACAGCAAATATGTTATGCCTTTGTTTGTTTTCCTAATAGGTTTGACTAAAATTAATGCCCATTTTAAAATTTCTCACACTAACTGACCCCCTCAATTTTCGTGACCTGTCAGACTTATTTTTAGAGAAGATGCACTGTTCCCAAAAGTCAGCATTTAACTTGCTGTGGTATTTTTACAGGAACGTTTGCACAAGCTACATAAATAATACTCATCTATGTATTGTTTCGCGACCATGGGTAAAAAATGTGGCGTGAAGACTGTGAGAAACTTGGGGTTAGCGCTTTGAACATGTGGCTCCAGAAGAACAGGTTTAGGCGGACTGAAAATTGGCAAAGAAATGCTAACATAAGCAAGAACATGCATTACAAATCTGCCATATAAAACACCGTACTAGTGGTAAAATTGCACTGGCCATTGGCTGCGTGTGTAATGGTGTCGGGAGTGTACGCACCCCTGACCATGCGCCAGAGCTCTGGTCAGCCCACCCATCGTAGATGTGCTGCCAACCCTCACTTGGCAGGCACTTTGAAACCCTTCTTTACCTCTGCAGCTGTCAATAGTGTCAACAGCTCCGTCAGACCACGTGTACGCCGCAGAGCCTATGAGTCAGTGTGACTGGAGCATTTGTGTGTTCATGTGTCTTTCTACTAGGGTGTGAAATGGGTTTGTGCAAACTGTGTGTGTGTGTGTGTGTAAGCAGCTGCTGCAGGTTTTAAATTTAGACACTTCTTGATGCTGAATTTCTCTCATTTTAAAAGGTTGGTTCACCCAAATTACTTGAAAAATACTTTCCCGCTCACCTATAGTGGAATCTCACCATGCAAATAGCTTTGAGTTTTTAATGTCCGTCTGTGAGATTTTAGCCTCAACCCCAGGAAAATGTAGGTGAATGGAATTTTTTTTGTGGTGCTCGCAGTATTAAAAAAAAACATATGACGTTTAAAGCTTCAACAGTAACATCTCTTCCCAGAAACAGTGTTCCCATTACTCTCAATAAGCCACAGACCTGAATGTGAACAGTTTTCATTTGGTTTTCACTATTTCTTTGGTAGAATGCAATTCCAAAGAAAACTGTCCACAGTGAGGTCTGTGGATTATCCAGAGAAACTGGGACATTTAGACACATTTCTGTTGACTTAAAAAAAAATGTATTCAGTCCCAATACAAACTGATGCCGTGTGTCCAAGCATCATTCACCCCAAGAGACTTGTATTTTACACTCTAGAGAAGATCCCAAAGGTTCCAAGGATCCAATAAGTCACAATAATGTGTATGAAGTGACGCACAGGACAGAACATATTTCCATTTGATTGTCCATCCTGGCTGTGGGTGTAACACAAAGAGGGAATGAGCTACTAAAATGACTGTAACTTTGGAAAATACCCTCTTGAATTGTCTGTCAAAGTGCTAAAGCCTCGTACCATCTTCATGTGAACTCTAGAAGTCATTTTTTCCACAAAGTAAGGATTGTGGATTTTGTCCCCCATCGCTTTCATTGGAAAATCTTCATAGTGTGTTTGGACAGGAGGGATAATTAAAGGGGAATTCCATCAATTTTACACATCAAAGTCTGTTTACAGGTCATGGGGAGTACTGTTGCATTTGTGAAAAAAAACTGTATAAAGCCTTTAGTGCTCAGTGAAGTCTGTATCAGCTGAAGACTACAAGTGTGTGGAAAAAAAAAATTAAAAAATCATCAAGGAGTCTGACAAAGCCTGTTTTCACATTGCCTCTTCTTCTTCCTTGAATCTTTAACCAGAAGGACCAATAATTACCAAGGGAGGTTTTGTGAAGTTTGGTCTAATTTTTTTAAGGTATATACTTTTCTTAATTTATTGGTTTTGTTTATTTTACTTGGATTCCCTGCTGCGAGTGCCCAGATTTGTGGTTGTAATTTATGTATGTTGTAATAAATGTACTTTAGCTCCATTCATCTCCATTATGTTGGGGTGGGGGCAGAAATATCTCAAAAGTCGGACAACTAAAAACAAAACTGTCAACATGGCCCGACACCACTAAAGGCACAGTAAATGAGAAAATGTGTTTTATTTAGTGGCTGCAGAGTTAACTGCTATTCACCACTGCCCTTTTGCACCTTGCTCTAAAAGCTCCCCAGAGCCTTCACTTTAGGAAGTTTGAAGCTCAGACCCCCTCCTCTGCACACATGCACAAAAACACACACACACACACTCCAAAAACTTTCTCCATCTCTGCCCTCCCTCCATCTTGCTCCCCCTCTCTCTTTCTCTCTCTCTCTCTCAGCTCAAAACTATAAGAGCCAGACAGGACTGCCCTGACACACAAAATACTTCTGCTCACATGCACGCACACACACTCACTGCACATGCATCGAGTGGAACAGATCCACAGTGCCGCACAGTAGTGAACCAGTGGTGTGTGATTGAGAGAGAGGTGGGGGGTTAGGGTGGGGAAAACGAGAGACAGGGAGAGAGAGAGAGAGAGAGAGAGAGGATCTACTCTCCCTCTCGCCAACTGAAGAGAAGCACCAGTGTGGAGTAGCTGCATGAAGCAAGTGGTTCCAACTGAGGACTTTCTTATCAGACCATGGAAGCTAAGAAGTGGAGGTAAAAGAACAAGAGAAGAAGAAAAAAAGTCCCTGCTGGCTTAACAGGAGACCAGAGTTTCATCTGAGGGATTACTGGACATTTTATATATGACCTCCTGTCATGGTGATAGCCCACCTGACCATCTCTTGTTGACAGGAGCCTCTGTGTGTCTTGGATTTCCCAGGGATCAAAGTTTGTTTTCAGAGCACAGTGCGTGAATGAAGTACGCGGAAGCAGGAAACATGTCAAACGGACGTTTCAGTCACCTGTTGAGGGGAGTCTGGCTGCTGTGGCAAGGTGAGTTCAGCCACTGTCTGCGGGAAGGCAGTGTGTCCTCCACCTGTCTAAACAACTTTTGGAATATTTAGTTTGTCTTTAATTTCTCCCATAAATCCACTGATTTCTGTCCAGTGAGCTGGTGCAGATTAAAGATATATAAAGCCTTGTTTTTAACCCTGATCCAAATTTTATTGTCCTTTTAAAGGATAAGTTTAAGAAAAGCTTAATCTGATGCTGGTGTTTTTTTTAAGTGTGAGAAAATTTGTAGTGTAAATCTTTCCTTCAGAATCTAATCTTAAAAGATTGGAGCAGATTTCCCCTTGTAATCCACAGCTTTTCCAGTATGAAAACAATGATAAATGCTCTCTCATGTGAGAAATCAGCTGAACACTTGGGGATTTAGCTTAGAGGAACACATGGCAGGACACAGAGACAAAAAGGAAGAGATTATAACAGACAAACTCAAAATTACAAGGAAGCTATTATGTAATTTGTCACAATTCAAACAATTTGCAAAGTTCAACATGTGGATCAGCACTTTGAAAAATAAAAACACAACCTGTGCTGATGTTAGACTCATGAATAGCCAGTCTGTGTTCGCCCTCTGCTCCTCTGAGTGTCTTCAAAGCGTCAGTGGCCAGTGGAGGAGTCTTAAAAAGGATCTCTGGCTGGTGCCTTTAAACAATGGTTCCCTAGGAGCAGGGAAGCGTGGCCCTGGAACTAATGTTGCCATTATGTTAATGGTTAGAATAACAGGAGACGGCCATTACTGACCCCACCTCAGGCTGCTGTGCAGAGCTGATTGTCCAGCCGCCGCGGCCTCGATCGCGGAAGCACAGCGTTTTGCCCATCAGGGCTGGTTAGGGTGATGGGCGGTGGGAGACAGACGGGAGGAGGCATCTGCACAGTTATAATCATCATCCAACAACCCAATGCCAACCTCCTCCCCTCCCTCTATCCCTACTGTAGCTGCTTCCATGGCAGACTAATAGACCAGTATCTGTGAACTGCTTTCTTTTTCACCGCTCAAGTGTAGTAGAGGAGACAGGAGAGGTTGAGTCGCTGGCCCGAAACAGGCAGTTCAAACACAGCTGAAAAGTGATTCAAAATTAATTTGAGGCACCACTGATATCAAAGTGGAATTTTTGGATCACAAAATCTGTATGTAGATGAATTTTGACAGGTATAACTGCAAAAAAACCCCCAAAACATCCCATCTCTGTTATATCACACAGACTGTGAGGTGACTCCATGTTAAGCTAGACTTCTGAGCATCCTTCAAAGCCAAACTCTGACTTTAAAGCTACAAATACTAAATTCTCCTTAAATGGCTGAACAATAAAAGCGACCAATTAGCTGTACAGAAGAGACTTAACATTAAATATTTGGATAAGGTCTGGTGGATCCTTAGACAGAAGAATTTTCTCTTGTGGGTCAATCAAGATGTAAACTGAACCGAACAGAACTGGATGGGAATATTTTGTGATCCAGCCCTTGATCATATTCATTTAAATTAACCCCTGGATGCAGTATTCCTGTTTCAGCCTTTAACAGTCCTGTTCAAATTTGAAACTCTCCAAGTGTGTGAAACAGACACCGACCGGATTCTCCCAAAACGTCTCCAAACCGAGCTTTTGGATTAAGGTGAAACCGATGTAATCTCAGCTCCAAAACATCAATGGACCATCAACTTCTCTTGTCCGCTATCTGCATCTCGACTGCAAATGGCTGTCCACCAAGAAGAGACACCACAATGCATGTCAGCTGCTATTATAATGAGGGATCCTCTCTGATGTCTGAACGCTTGAAAACCAGATATTAAAGCCATTGTACATCTAATGGTGCTCAATGAAGTTTGAATAACTTTTTGAAAATTCAAGATATATGAAAGCTACAAATAACACAGAGGAAAAGGAAGAGATCAGAAAGTGGTGGGGTAGGTGGACGTGTTGGCTTGATGTGCCAGCTGTTTTCCTCACGGTGAGGGTGTGAAATGCAGCAGGACGATCTGTGCGCTGTTGCTTTGTGAACAGGAGCCAGAGTTTGCAAACCACAGTGGAACTGGCAGCAGCGTTCACTGGGCAAACCCCTGTAGATCCCTTGTCTAAATAAATGAGGCCGCTGGATTAACCAGCTTACGCTGTGATGAAAAGACAACAGTAGTCGTCCATGCGCTGCCCTGGGGACAGAGGGATGCTCCTGGTATCACAGACCACTATGAGACACTGGGGTTAAAGCTCCAAAAAAGGAAGGGGGACTGAGGGTTAGAATAACACGACAGACCTCATGTTCTTTGAAAAACCTCTAAATCAACCTGACCTTCGTCTGACTTTGCTGACGAGGATGGAGGAAAGAGAATGAAACAGAAGCAGGGCACTGCAGTAATAAGGCCTAACTAACTATTATTTTCTTCACTGTTTAATGTGCCACTTTTTAATTAAACACCTAGTCCATGACATGTCAAAAAAAAATCACAAAACTGCTTATGAGCAACTTCACAGATCTGAATATGATGTCTTCAAATGTCTTGTTTTGTTTGACCAAAAGTCAAAAACAATTTAGTTTACAATGATATATGACAAAGAAAAGCAGGAAACCATTGCATTTGAAAGGCTGAAATCAGAGAACATTTGCTACTGTTTCACTATTTTTGCCTGAAAAATGACTGAGATGGTTAATTGATTATCAAAATAGTTGCTATTTATTCTTCTGTGGATCAACTAATTGATTAATTGACTAATTATTTCCGTTCTAGCTGGGCCACATAAAATTTAAAGTAGTGTGATTAGTTTTTTTTTATTGACTACTGATGTAAAATATTGCAATTTTAATTTCTCAGTAACTCTCCATTACTTTGAGAATCTGGGGGTCAGCTTGTTAGTTAGGTCCTGAAGAGTTGTGAAATAATTTGAATAGTCCTAATGAAGCAAACTTTATCTCAATAAAAACTAAATAAGTGTACAACGTGAAGCTGCTGCCACTGTATGAATGAAAAACAATAACAGCTGTTTCTTGCTGTGGTCAGCAGGTAGATATTTATATCCTGTGTTTCTCGATGCTGGCCTTCTCTGAGGAGGAAAACAAGAACAATCTGCAAATTGAACAATTACAGAGGATATAGAGCTGGTCATATTTCATAAGGGATGATGAATAACTCTCAAAAAAGTACAATATAGAGGATCCATCAATATCTGGGTGATGGGAAAACCAATCAAAGTATCTCATGACAATCTACAAGGTGGTAAGATGAAGTTGAGAAGTAGTGACATGAGGAATAGGATGGGGAAGGGAAGGAAAAACAATTTTCTACAACACCATTATTTAATTTTTTTTAATTTGGACTTTTTTTCTAAACTTTGCTCTTTTTTTCTTCAAAAAAATAAATAGTTTTTCCTCTTTTGGTCTTTAGAAGCTATAAATAATAATAATGAAACAATCTGAGGTGTTTAGAGGGAAAATTACTTCATGTTACTCTCTGCCCATAATTTATAAAAGTATGAAACCTGTGACGAGGGGTAGCAAGAGCACACTCCTTCACTGTAAGTGTCACGAGCCAAAAAAAAGTTAGGAACCACAGCCTTACACCTGACCAAGATCTGGAGGACAGCTCAGTGGCCCAGAGAGCCTGAAAAAGCAGCTGTGAACTGTGAATAATGTCCTGCACTCACCTAAATATGTGGAATCTCTGAGTGACTGTAGCATTTAATTTCTGCTCACACACACAAAAACTCATGCACTTCACTAATCTCGCCATTGCAGCACATGAAGACTCCTAACCCTCCTTCCCATCTCCCCCCTCATACTCCTGACTGCCTTTATTCACCTCATCAACCACTAACAGACAGAAAGAGAGAGAGAAAAGAAAACAAAGACAGAAAAAAAGAAGGGTGGAATCTGAAATCCATCCAGGAGAAATGAGCCGTAAACATCATGGCTTTTTCATCAGGGGGGAAGGGGAGGTGGGCCAGGAGGGCACGGGCACTTCAGGGACAGTTTGGAGGGTTTTGTCCTGCAGCATTGAGGCAAAGAGAGATGAGAGTGGCTTCACAGTACACAGGGGGTAGGCACACTGAAAGAAATGGAGTGAGGATTAAAAAAAAAAAAAAAAAAAAAAAGTAGGAAACACATGAGGATGTAGTTAAAATAGAGGAACATGAAGGGCCTTGCCATCATTTCAGGGCCCCAGCAACATTTTCTCTGGGACAAAATAGATTTTCTTTCACCTCCACTCCCTCCACTTTGGCAGTTTTAGTGATTCTCAATTAAAAGCCTCAATAGAAGCAGCTATGAGGCAGACACAGGCATCCCTCTCTAATGAATGAGGTGCTGGGTTGACTTAAACGTCAAGGACTCGATTCTCTCTGCAAGTCCTGAATCAAAAGTGCCTGGATCTGGTTCTTGTTTTTACAGGATAGCTCAAAATAAAGAAGGACATAAAACTGTATTTTGACATTGGCGCTGTGGATGAGACATGAGAGAGGAGAGCGAAGGCTGCCAAACCGTAATCACAACTGCAAACAAACAAACAGAGTGCAGCCTGGAGGTCCTTTATAAATGGTATCCCTTCTGCAGTCTACTGTAAATCAATGTGTGCAGTGTGTTTTTGTGAACGTGCCTGCATGGTTGTGTGTGTGTGTGTGGAAACAGGATGAATATGGGAGCTCAAAGGCAGGTAGATTACTTTGGCCAGTCATCAGTCAGATGAGGCGAAGGCCAGCGGCAGCAGCAGAGTTGGTGGTGATGACAGACTGACTGTCCAGACCACACGCAGGTCACAGGCTGCTGTACTGACACCTGGTGGGAGAACTGTGACACTGCCTGAGGACAAATAGGGAGGGGAGGGAGTGGGGGAGGGGGTGTTGGTGTCTCAGCCTGCCTGTAATTGATTATCTTAAGTGTGTTGTTCATACAGTGAAGTCATTTTTTTTTTTTTTTTTGCAGTAAAGAAGATAATAGGGGGAGAAAAAGTGGCTTTAACCCAGTCAGTCCACCTGTTCTTTAACTGAGGCTTGCACACAAACTAATCTTGCTGTTAATCAACATATCAATAGCCCTGGTCCACATGAGCAAAACAAACCATCATAATTGTCTGACTCTTTGTGTGTTACTATGGCAATCCAAGACAAAAATGTCTTATTTTGTTTGACAAAGAGTCCAAAGCCCAAATATGATCAATTTACTGTTATGGTTATGTAAGACAAGAAAAAGCAGCAAATCCTGGCATTTCAGAGGCTGGGATCATCAATTAGCAATGAATATTCAGACTATTGACTACTATATTAATAGGTTGCTATGTGTTGCAGCTCTATGGCGAGTAAATGTTTGATGTTGCACCTTATTTTATCTATTAGTTACGAGGCTGTGTGAAGCCTAAAACCAATGATATTTGACTGCCTATGTAGGAAGTGAATCAACTGAAATAGTCCCCCAACTCCTCCAAATTGAGATGGGGGTTGGATATTATCATATGTATTACAACATTGCCTCACTTGTGGTTGGAATAGGCTCTTTTGTAGAAGAATACTTAAAACCCCACGATGAGCAATTTTGTTTTACTAAGCTCTGCTTTTATGAGAACTCTTTGAGTAAATGCAACCATATGCCCAACTGGAATGAGATCCAAGAGAGGGAGAGGGGCTGAATGACAAGTGACCTCAAGAATCACTCTATAGAAATGCTCTGGCAAAAACAGAAACTCAAATATAGCAACCCAAATGACTCCACATCACATACTGTGACTCTTGCCTCTCTGTTCATTCATTGTAACCACTTAGGCAACATGTTGAATGCAGCTACAAAGCCCGGATAACACAAAACAGACCGACTGAATGACTTGCAAGGAGCAGTGGAAATTAATTAATCCTGATTAGTATTTCTGCTCCGAGTTTTCCTGTGGGAGCGCAGCTGGGTCCGACTGACTGGGTTCCCTCGCCAGCTGCAGTGACATGGAGCATAAACAAACACATCACTGCATGGGGAAAATTGCAAACATGTTTCAATGCCTGTGACAGGAAAAAGAAGTATTAATCATATCAACAAATAGGCAGACTGCTTGAAGGATGAGAAATGCGCCTTGAGCTTAAATCTGGTTTTGTGGTCTGTGACCATGCAGATCAAAAAAACCCAAACTGTACATGTATGTGTATCAGGTGGAACGATGCTAGGAAATGACTGAGCAGCACACATGTCTGCGGATTGTGGTCAACATATGGGATGCATTCCAAGAGTGAGGGGAACAAAAAATATCCTCCATCTGACACTAACAAGGTTAATAAACGCCGATCAGTCAGCCTCCATCTTGGAGCCTTTTACAGAAAAATCCAACGGCAAGTCAGCGTCATACAATTTCCATTCAAAAGTCCCCGTTTTCCTTTAGCTCCATCTGCTCAGCTGACACTTTCACAGCTAACTCCCTGCTCAACTGTAGACTTGACAGGTGATGTGCTCCCCATGTGCATCTAAAGTCAAGTGAGAAAAAAGTGGAGTGAGATTACCCCCATAAAACTGTCTGTCCCGGGAATTTTTTTTTTGAAAGTGAGAGAAAGAATGCAAGAGCTCTGGGGAGGCTACAAAGGTGAAAAAGGGAATAATGGAGAAGGAAAAGTGAAATAGAGTTGCAAGCTGGATACACTGACTTTAGGGCTGCAACTAACAGTTAATTTCATTATTGATTAATCTGCTGATTTTTACCACAATTAATGGTTTAGTCTATGAAAAAAAAATTACAATTTCTCAGTGCTCAAGGTGATGTCTTCAGTATGCTTGTTTTATCCAACAAGCTGTCCAAAACCTTGAACAAAGAAAAACAGCATATTATCACATTTAAAAAGCTGGAACCATTTGTTAGCTTAGCATAAAGACTGGAAACAGGTGGAATCAGCTAGCCTGGCTTTGCATTTAAAAGAACCTCTAAACCTCACTATTGAACATGTTATGTTTAATTTGTTAAAGCCATACAAAAACCTAAGTGTACAAACAATAATTTACCATAAAGAAGAAAGAAAGCAAGTGGACGAGTACAAGGCAAAGAGGATAATAAGAGTCAGAGAGAACTCATCCCCTTTGCTTTTTGGCATTTGTTTTGGGAGGTTGAAACTGATGCCATAATTTTCACACACACAAAAATGCAAACAGACATTGCTCACACAGACCCCTGTGGGTTTCCTCGTGTTGCAATCATGAATGCAATCAGAAAATCACCTTTATCTCCTCTGAAACCAAATTGGAGTGCTTGGCCTTGCCTTGTCGTCAAGGCACACACTTCTTTGCAACAACAAGTGGATGGAGCAAAATGACCAGACAGACTGCAGATGTGCTCATGTCGGATCAATAATTGCTGTGGAGTGATTCATGTTTTCATTTGGATTAAAAGTACTGTCAGTGTTTGGAAAAAAAAAATCCAGCGAGAACATTCATCATCATAAGTGTTTTTTGAGACTTATCAACAACAGATGTGTTTGACTTGGCTGTTTGCTGTCAGTGACCAACTATTTGATTCCTCTCAGTGACAGAAATTTATATTTACTATGTATAAAGAGTATACACTTAATAGCCTACACACACACACACTCACACACCTCCAAGCAAACCCATAAACAAGGACTATGTGTTGCAGCTGCAGGCTGATTGAAGTGACAAGCCAAAACAGTTTGCACTGTGGCCAAAGTCCTGATTCACAGCTATGTATGGTTCCTATAGCACAGACCCAACGCTCATTACATGGAAAATTTACCAAAATTACCGCCTGCAGTCAACCAGAATTGTGTTTAGACCTAACAGAGTGAAGATGTGAATCTTCCCCTGTGGCAGAGGTGTCCAAACTGTTCCACAAAGGGCCGTGTGCCTGCAGGTTTTTGTTTCAACCAATTGGAACAAAAACTTGCAGTGCCCTATGGCTTTTACTTGTTCCCTTAATTTTCAGATGAAGGAGGCCGATAATCATCACTGAACTGTACATTTTTGGTTTTCCTGTTTCCCATATCCACCCAAAAATCAGCCTGGAAATTTAAATGAAGCCTCTGTGAATATTTACTCACTGTTTTCTGACTTTCCTCTGTAGCTGTGTTTGTGGCTGGGACTGGGAGCAAACTATGGGAGGTGCCCACAGCCTCCTTTACTTCCTCATTCAACCTCAGTGAGAGTCTGCAGTGGGAGCCCCACTGTCAGTACCACCACCTACAGGACAGAGTGAGAATCACAGCAGACATCCCCCCAAGACTGGATGGCACATGGGTGTCAACAAGGTAAAGGTTCATTGAGTGGTTGTGGCAATGATTCAATTATAGACAGTCAGTCAGTTTACAGTCTATATCCTTTTATATCATACACAGACGAGTGAACGGTGAAAGTAAGAAGTTGATTAGATTAGTGAAGATGTATCAAAGGCAGATTCTTCCATACAAAGCATGAAGGGTCACTAAATAGCTCATAGTGTGAAAATTGTGAGTCACATACTATGACCTTCACGGTTACCGTATTATTTTCTTTTTTATAGTGTCTTTTTTATCTGTTAAACCTTGAGTAGATCAATATAATTTGCAAAAAAGTCATTATTTTCCATTATTTTAATTGAGGCACATATGACCAAAGCTTTAGACTTGAGTCAGACTTAAGTCACAGAAATAAGGATGTGACACTTGACTTGGAACTGACTCCCTTAAGGACTGGGCTTGAGATTTGGAGCCATATGTTTTGACATAGTTTTGACCTGGTAAAAGTTAATGAATAAGTAAATAAAAAAATGCAGCATGGGGCTGGTCTTGCATTGCTCCAGCTCTTTATTATTATCAGGCCTAAACACTGAAAGACTTTGGTTTCAGCTACAAACACTGTTGAAAGATTTGGATAAAATTTTTGAGCTGCCGCCATAGTCAAGTTTGCCTAGACATGTCAAAGCTGTGTATTTGTGGCCAAGAAAAGCCGAGTTTTGGCACATTTTACCAAAAGGGGTGTGTCAGGCCTAACCTTAGCCCTCCTACACTTTTTGACTAAAAGTAATTCACAAAAACTTTTAGCTCTAAAAGTAGCTCCTAAGCCTGAGAGAGGTAAGAGGAAGCCCAGAGGACTCCTAAGTCACTAAGACCTGCTCACAATCAGTCAGCTGCAGCACGTAATGTGCGTTTTTGTGCCAGTGTTTTGGAATAATACAACTGAAATAACTTTTTTGATGGTGGTGAGTTAATAAAGGTCCAATCTGCTCATCAACAACTCAAAACAATCCTGAAACACCGGAGATGATGGTTTGGACTAACTCTGCGTCACGGAAAAAATCTATTTGAAATGTTGATCAACTTGGAATATTGGAGCTGTCTGTCAGAATTAGAAATCAAATCAAAATGATCTTTTCAGACCAGACTCTTCAGAAGGGTATATCTAACTGAATTAGCTTCTCTTAGCGTGAGAAGGGAGGGAGTTCCCACCGCTCTTAAGTTGTTCTCAGCAGCTTTGTTAACAACTTTCGAGAGGAAACTCTTCATTAAGAATGTTTACCACGAGGAGGAATCCTAGTGACAAGATAAGATCCTTTGTTAATGTGGCCCCTGAGACAGAAGTTGCTTTTTGCTAATGAAGTCTTGTGACTTGACTTGGACTTGCCCCAGCAGAAAACACCTCTGGAAACAGCAGGAAGTTAAACCTAAATCTCCCTATTTAATCTAACTAACGCTACCTACCTTTAACCATTTCTATCCTCTCCCTCTGTGTTCAGATGTGAAGTACGGCCAGGTCCAGAGTTCCTCACTCGCTCCTACACTTTTCATCCCAGCCGTCACTTCCAAGTCCTGCAGCACTACTACACTGACAGCAGCTGTGAGGACCCGGCCTACTCCCTGATGATCAGGGGGAAGCTTCGTCTGCGCCAGGCCTCCTGGATCACCCGTGGAGGCACAGAGGCTGAGCACCACCTCAGCAAGGTGGGCATCGTGGTTCACAGCCTGGCAGCCAAGCAGAGGCTGTCCTCCAGGCTGCCTTCAACCTGTGTGGGTCTGACCCTGGGTCGAGCAGTGCCAGGGAAGCTGTATGAGCTGTACAACACCCGGGCAGGGAGGGGGTGTCTGGCAGCGCTGGGCTTCTCGGTGATGGAGATGGGTCTGATTCGGGTGGAGACGCAACACCACAACCATGGAGGGAAGATCCAAGAGCTCTTTTTAGGGGACATCCACACTGACTGGACTCAGAGGACTCATTACAGACCGACAGGGTACCAGCAGCCGCTGCAGAATGCCATGGTGAGATTACAATGAGACATTAGTCTGAAATACTGAATGTAAGGGCAAGAAGAGGTTCTAACAAGATGAAATGTTAAAAAAAACTCAAGGAAAACAAAAAGAACAATTAATATTTTGTAATATTAATATAATATTAATATTTGAATAATATTGATACCAATATAAATATAAAATAACAACTTAAGTGATTGTAGCAGGGCTTCGTTGCAGCCCTAAAACACACTGTCTTACCTCTCTCTCCCTTTTTGCAGCATCACATCCACCCATGCCCGGTGTGCGCTCTGGTGTACCGCTCCTCAGAGCAGCGCCCCCCGGTGTTGCCGCGCAGGCCTGCTTCCCCTCTGTCTCTGGCTGGCCGTTGGGTCAGCCAGCACTGTGAAACCCGTCCCACTGTCCTCTTTCTCACCCGAGACTTCACCTTTGATCCTGATCAGCACGCATGGGAGGGCATCTACCGGCACTACTCTGACCCCACCTGCTCTCAGGTCACATTCACCCTGAGAGCCTCGGGCCACTACGCTCAAGGAAACCCCTCTGCAAAGGTCTCAGGAGCCACTGAGTTTGTCTTCAAGGTCACCCAGGTGAGAGTCACAGCCATGGATGAGCCCACAGCCAAGCTGCTGAACGGGACCAGGCCAGGAAAGTGTGGTCAGGCAGGAGGCTGGGAGGTTGGTGTGGAGCAGGATTTGACCCCCACAGATGGGTGCACGGTGCTGGGAATCAAGCTGCCACATAAGGAGTATGAGCTCTTCAAGGCTGAGCTGGACCACAGGAAACACCCACTGCTGTTCATCGGAGAGAGGCCGACAGATGGGTCCAGTCCTGAGCGACCGCAGAGGAGACCCACTTCCTTTCAAGCTCCCATGGTGCTTTGCAGTGGAGGGGAGACACAACCCTCACACCGCTATGGACAAGGTTTTAACAGCAAGCAGGTTCAGTTAGCGGCCAATGGGACAGAGAGACTGACACAGCTGGTTTTACTGGTGTTGTGTTCTGTGCTGTGCAGCTTGTTCTGCGTTTATTAGAGACACTGTTCACAAATCAAACCTGTTACACAGCTGAAGTCACTGATGGACATTGTTTTCTGGCAGCTTTCCTTCACTCCTCCTCCATCTGATGATGACCACATGTGTGATGGTCAAGAAAAATCATGAGACATTCAAGAGAGCTCAGTAAATTTCAATATCTGGCTTTCATATGCTGCCTGTAGGTTTGGTTTAATGACTCTTCGGCTGCATTTCTACCTACAACTAATCTGTATATAAACCTCCAGCATATACAAGTGCCATCATTTCAGCATGTAAAAATATATTCTTTTAAACCATGCTCCTTGTGTATAATGATCAGTTCCTTTTTCACATTTCTGGGCGAATGCTGTTTTCTGTCATACTGTAATAACAAAGCAAGATCACAGTGCTGAAATGTGGATCAGTTATTTCAACATCAAAATTAAAGCCATGGACATTCCAGTGGACTTTTCACCAAGATGCAGTATAGCTAATGCACTTTGTACAGAACATTTTTTTTTTTACCAGCATACTGAAAAGAAAAGTAGCCGGAAAGCAGAAAAAGAGTTGTCTGCACTCTAACTGTGCAACACTGTGGTGTGAAATGTCGCTTTATCTCTGTCCTCTTTCAAAGGAGGTGCATTAGTCTGCTTTTGTATCAGCAGTCAGTCTAAACAAATCGGAAGAATATTTATTTTAACCATTTATACTGTACTTTTTGATAAAAAGATGATGTTTGTCTAATATTTTAGTTAGTTTTGCCATTTAAGAAGTGATTATTTTCTATGTGTATTAAAAATGGCTTTTCATAACACCTTGTGTTCAATTAGTGTTTAAAACCAAACTAAGAGTATACAGACACTCTAGCTGCTCTGTAGGGGCTTTGCGCTAAATGCTAACATGCTGATGCTTAGTGGGTACAATGCAGATTCACACAGTGTTGAAATTCCTAATATCTCCAACTTGGAATTACAACACGGATGCTAATGTGGAGGGTTTTTTGGGCTTATAGTTAAAGTTTAAACAATCTTATGTGAACACGGCATAATGTTATCATGATCCCCATCTCACTTTTGTGTGATAGCATGTTAAGTTGTTTTTGATTTTTTTTTAAGCTGTTTTGTTAGTTTTGCAGATGTTTAGCCATAAACCATGAAGTAATGGCTAAATCTAAATTTTGACCAGATGACAGCTTTACACGAAAAGTTAGGGGATCACCGAATGTTACAATTACGATTTATTCTCAGAGGGAAATGAGATTCTGTACCAAATTTCATGGTGATCCATCCAATAGTTGCTGAAATATTGCAGACAGGACCACAAATGTTAACCTCATGGTTGTGCTAAAAGAGAAGTCAGGGGCTCACCCATGTCAGTAGGATTCATCCTCTTGGTAACCATGAATGTCTGTACAAAACATTTATGGCCTTTCAGTTGGTGCTGGGATATCTCAGTCTGGACCAAAATCATGGACCGACCACCTGACCGTAAAAAATGGAAGTTTACTTGTGGTGTGTCCCAAAGCTGCTGTTTTATGTCAAGACGAAAACAGAAAACTGGGACAGCATCAGCTGGAATTTGTCTCCTCTCTGGTGTTCGCACTATGGTCTGATTCAAAGCTCAGATAGTGGGTGAGCGTACTGCCGTTTGATAAATAACCGTCATATGGCTCGCACATTACACAAGACATTCCTGTGCAGGTCCAACTGCTGAAAACACACAGAAGGATATCAGATTGGATGCACAGTGTATCATGAGAACGCACAGCCCTCAGCCAACAAAATAAATTTTGCAGTCACTCTGACAATAAATGAGCCGAGAGGAGCAGCATTTAGGAGGCAACAGAGGAATATATATATATAGCTCCAGATTTTCAGTGTTATGACTGAAGCAAGTGAAGCATCGTGCTCCACAGAGAGATATCCTCCATTTGTAAAATCCTTACACCTGCAGGCATTTGAGTTCAACTCAGCACAAAACATCACAGAAACTATCAACAGTGTTTTCACCCTTACACATATAAACTATTTTGAATTCATATGCAAAGAGGCTGGAGTTTTTAACAAAAGAGGAATGAAAACAAAATGCCAAATTTTTAGTTTCTTACTTGCCACTGGGGTCCTACTTGAGCACACAGTGCGTCACAGTTATTTTGAGAGGTCTGGTTTAAAGCATCCTCCAATTCTTGGGTTAAATGTCTGGCTCTTTAGTTCTGAAATGCTCCACTATGTTTACCAACTAATTGCAACCTTTGCCTGTCTAATGTTTGGTTGGGGCAGGTAAGGTACAGTTGGTTTTTATGGCTTTATCTCTGAAAACAAAGCAAACAATAAATTAAAGAGATCAGTTGAGCTGGAGTGAGCTGCAGAGTCGAATGATATAAGTTAGTTTGTCAATTTGAGTGACCCCTTTCACTTTCAAGTGGTCAAGTGATGCTCAGTTAATATGGAAATATTGATTATAGCTGCATCAAGATATGAAACCAACTTTTCAGGGGCTGTAACATTACATCATTCTTCTTTGTACGCTTCTCCAATGCATCTTTAAAATCAGGAAAAAGGGGGGTAGTAAAAAAAAAAGGTGGTTTCCGAGAGAAGTAAAGGTAAATATAGAAAAAAATTAATGAAGAAAGGCAAAATTATGTTAGTTGGTTCTTTAATGTTGAACTAGTGGGGACAAAGAAAGAAAGAAAGAAAGAAAGAAAGAAAGAAGGAGGTAGTCCGTTCCAGAGGCTACATACTGTTCCTATTAACTCCTGCGAGAATGGTGATGGCAGCTGCGAGCCCCATGAGGTCATCCTCCAGGCTTGGATGGAGAATATAGGTCTGTAACCCCCACAAGCCAACACAAAAAAATGAACAGAGACCGAGTGAAAAAAAAAGCAAGGGTGGATGAATGGCATTTATCTGTACAATAATGTGCAGAATCTGTCATTGAACAGACCCTGAACCTGGATAAATCTTCGTTGAAACCAGTGAATTCAGCAGTAACCACACAGGTCCACCCAGCTTGTTGTGGGCTGGAGATGGCTGGGTGGTGATGATGACTGAGAGGAGGGCCGGGGGCCTGCACAGTTTTTCATAGTCTGTTTGTGGTTTCTGTTGCGCGCCATAAAGTAGAGAGACTGTCAAAGCAGAGAGGAGTGCAGAGGCCAACCTGTTAGTAATCAGGCCCAGTGGCTTATTGAATGCATCCATTGAACAGCAAAAAACAAAACACAGACCCAGTTTTGTTTGTAGTAAAAAAGCAAACATGATTACACTCTGGATGTGTTTTTGTGTGTTTGCACCAGGTTAATTTGAGTCATTGCCTAAAATAATGGTATTAAGACAATTAAGCTCCTGAGGCCAAGTTGATCAGTTCTCGAATAGTTCTTGGAGCTCAGTTAAAGGTATTACTCAGCAGGATGAGAAAGATGCTTATTTGCCTTCTTGCCAAGAGCTAGATGAGAAGACTGATGCCAGTCTGTTAATATGTAGCTGGGATGAGAAGACTGAGGTAAAGCTGAAGTCCAGTATTTTCCAACCTCAGGGTCAGGTCCCCTCGGAAGGGGTCACAAGATAAATCTGGGTGGCAAAAAGGCAAAAAGGTTGGGAACCACTGCTTTAACATATAATAATGTACATTATTATAATATAATATCGTAATATATTTGGCATGTTTCATATTACTCGGAAAAGCAATCAGTTATTTTAGCTGTAAGTGAAGTATAAACTGACATAACATCAAAATTGTCCCACCACTGGCTTAGCATAAAAACAGTGGAAAACCTGGCTCTATGAAAAGGTAACAAATAACACCTAACAGTATCTCTTAAGCTCACTAATTGATACATTACATGCCATTTATTAAATTCGTACAAAAATCAGGAGTTAAAACCAGGCCAAGCTAGTTGTTTCCCCTTGCATCCTGTATTTATGCTATGCAAAGCTAATGTCTACTAGTTGTAGCTTAATATTTAACAGACTGACATGAGAGTGGTATTGATCTTCTCATCTAAGTCTCAGCAAAAAAGAAAATATTTCCCAAACTATTTATCTAAGAATTTTGAATTACTTAATATTTTTGGCAGCAGAAAAAGAAACTAACACAATAATTAAGGGGCGTATGTGGTCATACATGAGCAAACTGGCCAAAATTCCTTCACTAAACAAGCAGTAGAAATCCTCCAGACTAGAAATCACATCCAAAATTATGTCAATCCAGCAACAAATGTAATGAGGAAACTCCAAAGGGCCACAAGTACAAGAGGAAAAAGCAAAAACGGCCAAGTTGTCCTCTGTGCAGTTCATGTTGCTCACATGGGCCTCTCAACACATGTTAGGCTTTAGCTGACATTTTTGAAAATAAATCTCTGGAGTTTGTTGTTTGATTTTCTGTAGGCTGCTCTGAACTCGGACCGTGAAAGACCCAACCTTTTAATATGACTTTAGGAAGAATGTTCCTATAAGACTGTAAAAAAAGAAAGAAAGAAAACAAAACAGGCCCTAAGGAGTTTCCTTTCAGCTAAACCAATTTTCCGAACCACAAACAGTTTGGTGGTTTAGTCTGATAAATGTTCTGGTAAAAGAAAGACACTGTGCTGCTTTTGGACAGAGACTCAATAGAAAATACAGCAGAGGTATGTCTTTTTTTTCTCTTCCATCTCCTGCCTTCCCATAAAAATCTTGCATATGCAGTTAATGCACACACACACACACACACACACACACACACACCACTGAGATGACATCAGTGCAGTAGTACAGGCAACTTCCAGCCTCTCTCACTCATTCAAATTTCAGGCTCTGTTAAGAAAATCCCATTATTTCTATAAGAATATGAGCTGCAGCTGCCCCATAAAAGATAACATCAGCCATAAGTTGGCTGGCTCATTTGAAACAAATGAGTTTCTATTGAAAAATTTGTCTTTTTGGCTCTGGGACAAATGAACAAAGTGTTGTGTTTTGCCCACAGAGCTGCAGTGCAGGGCAGCGACTGTACTTTCCTGCTTGATCGCATGCCAAACAAAAATCGGGCTCCTTTCTGTCATGACCTCATGCTCATATACTTAACCAACTACTAAGCAGATCCAACACCACATACCAGCCCCTAATTTTCTTCTTCTACTTTCTCAACACAAACTCCTCATCTATCAGGACACCAGCAGTGGCAAAAATGTTGACATCTTTTACTGAAGCTAAAAAAACCAAAACAACCAAATCTTACTTTAGTAAAAATGCAAAAGTATAAGCAACAAAATGTACATAAAGTAAAACTTGTTGAGCAGAAAAATGGCTGACATATTAGACTGCTCATACTGATGCATCAGTGCATAAGCAGCATTTTACTGTTGCACAGTAACTGGTTGAAGTGGAGCTAATTTCCAGCCTCAGGGTCAGGCCCCTATAAAAGGTTCACGGGACAAATCTGAAAGGTTCATGAAATGATTAATGGAAAAAAGTTGCTGCAATACAATTTTTTCTGTGAAGTATTGTAGAGTTTTACATTTGTGAAACTTATTATTTATTTGAATTAAATCATCACAGAAGTTGAGAGGGATTCTCCTACTTTTATTCTTAGATAAAAAACAAAATTCATCCCCCTCCTCAACCAATAGTTTTCATACAGTCCCTAACAAATGAAATACACCTAATTCAACACTATTCTATAGGGGGGTCACAAATAGAAAAGCTTGGACAACACTGTTTTAATTTACAGCAATGATTGAGTTTTTTCTAATCTCATCATATATTTTATTAAAAATCTTAGTGCAGTAACCAGTAACTATAGCGCTTATATGAATAAAGTAGGAGGAAAAACGAACAATTTTTCCTTCTGAAAAGTAGAGCAGTAGAGGTATAAAGTGGTAATGCATATTTAGAGTACATGTACTTCAAAACTGTATTCAAATACTTGAGTAAATGCACTCAGGTCCTTTCGAGCACTGCAGGAAACAACAGATCCCAGAAAGAGACAAAAAAACATCTGATCTACTCTTCACACATAAAAACATGACAGATGGACAGTAACTTGCAACATCTAGTGTGAGTCAACCTTTTTAACATACTTGTTGCCTTTGGGATTCATTTTGACAGAAGCGTTCCCCTTAGAGCGATCTATCAGTTTTGGTGGCTTGTTAAATCAGGTCATGTTTCTGCTCTAAGGTTAAGATCACACAAATGATTGAAAAGGTTATTGCTGGAGAGATCTGCCACAGACCATCTCTTCCAGACTGCATCACCCGCTGCCAGCTGACCTGCCTCCAACCTTTCTGGCAAGCTGCAAGTCCTTTTCAAATCATTGCCCCAAAACTCTCACAAGGAACTCTTGTAAGTAGAAAATTTGCATGAAATTTGGCTTATTTATGTGCCAAACAGCTATGCTGTGAAGAGTATTCTGTTTCACTTGTGCAACTTTGAGAAGGAAAATAAATTAAGGTTATATATAAACATGCCAAATATGTAAAACCTGTTGATAAAGCAGGAGATGGATTGTTTTGCACTTTAATAACAGTGTAAAACAATACTCATCACGTTGCCAAAAGTAATTATGGCACACAGTTAACACCAAGAAAAGGAGTGTATAATTGAATGTTTTATGTTTTCCAATTTCAAAGCACAGCCAGACATCAGGTTTATAATACAGACCTCAATGAAGACCAGATTCACTGAAATAGGGCAAGAGTCAGGCAGAATAGTTAAAGATTAGTAACAGCCCCCCCAAAATGTGTGTCCTCTACAAGAGGAAGTCTAGAAGACACTGAGTCTGAGGGTCAGAGATCAATGTCTGATGTGGTTTCCTTATGGTAAAAATGGATAATAAGGAACCACAGGCCAAGACAGGGCAGGACAAAGTCAAAGAAAAGTTAATTAAGTTGTCAATAGCCTGTATTGTGGGCATATTACATTCAACCTTTGCTACCTACGATCTTTCCTATTATTGGTAACATTTCAAATTTGTGTGTTCTTTGATCTGGGACTACACTTACCCTCATTGAACATGTCGTCCTGAAGCCCAGAAGACCCTGGGCCATCTTTAACAGTTAAAAAATAACATATCCAACATTGTTTTAACATCTTGATACTTCATGACTTTTCCTAATTTTATGAGAACTGAACTGATGACATGCTTCAGAAGTCTGCTACAGCTTGTAGCCAGCTAACGTAACGTTAGCATAAAGACTGGAAAGAGGAGGAAACAGCGGGCCTGTCTCTGTCCAAAGCAAAACAAAGACTTCTAAAACTCACTAATTAATACACTGGATCTCACTTGTTTTTCTTGGTACAAAAAACAAAATGTTCAATCAATAAATTGAGGCTTTGTGGAGGGTTTTGTGCCGGACAGATTCTTGGCGAGGCGCAGTGACTTCCTGGAGTCTCTGCTGGTTACCTGACAACTTTACGGTCACAACAGAAAAAGTCAGTTGCTGCCTCTTTGACCTTTTCTTTGGGTGAGCAGCAAACCTCTGGTAATTTTCATCTTCTCAGTATTTTGAAACATTCCTCAGTGATTTACCTTGGAGATGGACTATTTCCCAACTGAATGTAAAAACGTAAATTAATATTGGTTGGTTTCCACCATTGAGTTTGCAGCTGTGTTTTGCTGTGGCCAAGCCAAACAGCTGAGGAGCTACCGGGCCCAGGTGCACACCATGGGGTTCCTGATCCTGACACAAACTCCACTCTACTCTCCTGCCTCCAACCACGAGGCGCAGACAGCAACACTGTCCGGTTGTTACTGGTACAATAACACTGGATGAATCACCAGGACTTTATTTTATTCGACACCACAACGGCAGATGTACAAATCCAAGGGGTAATTAATTTCCTTGCAGCTATATATTTTAACACTCTTATCCCACTGCAAATTGTGGTACTGCCAAATCAAGCAAAGTGGTAACAACTAACAAGCCAGCTTGGCCTTGGATGTCAGTGGCAGCAGGTCTGGCTGTGAGGAAAGTAGTAATTGTACAGCATGTTAGTTTTCTGTCTCTTAGCACTCAGTATTATTCTTGTTGTCATGGCTCATGTACAGCCCTTTTCTATTCTATCCTAATCTATTCACCCTGTTATCAGTCTGGCAAACACTCTGACAAGATAATGTGACAAAAAATAAATAAAAACTCATACACTTCTGCACATACAGTATACAGCAGACTTGCAAACAAGTATAAGAGAGTCAAAGCACCCATGTGGACCCAGAAGCTCAGAGACCAAAACCAACTGGGAAGCCAAGAACAGTGCTGAACCTATTCATGTATTAGCATTAGCAGTACATTTAAGTCACAAAGTAGTCTTTGAGCATTCTGGAGACACCTTCAGAACAGCAGTAAGTGTTTTTAAATGACCTTGGTTTTTCAAATGTCTGCATATTTTATGCATGACACAGATTCTTGCCACTGTGACTTGAATGTAACGCCAATACATGAAAGGCACAAACTCTGGCAATGATTTGTTGGGCTTTGACAAGAGGTTTTACAGACCTTTGAATGCTTGGCCGGCTCAGACACACTGCACACTGCTATGAAGTGATCCGGCCTTGGACCACGAGACTCAGTCATTTTTATGTGAGTGATGAGTGATGAAGTGTCAGAGACTGCTAAGATCTAACTTTTCCTCTCTTATTGAGCAATGAGGCTCGAGATACCATGAGGTGACATTTTTTTAATATGATTGTTAAATCTTTTCAGGCTTAAGTTACATGATGACTAAAAGTAAAATGTATGCCTTCATGGTCTTTTTATTAAAGGGGAACCCAATTTTTACACATCAAAGTTTGTTTACAGGTCTTGGTGAGTTCTACTGCATATGAGAGAAAAGTTGTAAGACTAAGAGTATGATAAATTGCTTCAAATGATGTTATTTGATTCAGGGCTGCAAGTTGCATTGTGGGTAACATAGCCATCAGGCTTTGACAAGAAGAGAATAAAAAAGATGAACTCTCTGGTTCTGTTGCATCGATTTTTATCCTAAAGAGGTGGAGTACTCTTAAAAAAAAAGCCATCTCACACTGTTAATTGACCTGCAGTCATGTATAAATGCAACATTTCAGCCAGATGGCCAACAACAGACATTATTTTCTAAGCTTTCCTTCCAAGCTTTTTTTTCCCCACACTATCAAACACAAACAGCCTTTCCTTTAACTGTTTTGACGTGTTTTTGTTCACAATAGCTTGTTTTTCCTGAGAGCACATGAACTGAACCTCTGTAGTCATGGCTGGCTGCAGTGAGCTTCAGAAAAAAAGAGAAAGACCTGTGCTACCACAGACACACAACCAGATCTCAGTCACAGCCCAACTACACTTACATCATACATTTCAGTGCATGAATTGACCTGAACTTTGACCTGAATCGATTCTTATCAAAATAAAAATCACAATTTTTTTTCCCACTCCTTTCCATTATTCTTAGGGGCACCGTTTTATTAACTGTTGGGGGGGGAGGGGGGGGCACAATGTGCCCAGTGTGCATAGCAGGAAATCACTTCACACAGTTAGGTTGGGGCTTTATTCATTTAATTTATTAAGATGCTACATAGTCCAACCAGTTTGGGTTGTTTTTATACACCAGAGAGACTACTTCACTAGTAATGTTAATCTTTTCAGATAGACTTATTTATTTATTTATATACATACAAAACAGTTTCCCGACTGCTTACATTGATCACGGTGATGGTCAGAGACTCCAGGACACATCAGTGTAGTGTGTTTTACAACCGGGCCTGGATCCATTAGTATTTACATGCAATTATTTTTGTTTGTTTAATCCTTCTTGGAGTACCTGCACTGAAGAGGTTTGCTGCATCACTGGTAAATTTTTAATCACGTAACAGTATATTTAGTTACTTGGAAGTATTTTACTTTTTTGTTAAATGTTTGATACTCCAACCAGGACTCACTGAACAAGGAGAATTTTCTGTAAGTACTGCGTGACCCAGGCCTCATAAACCCAAGATGGGACTGTAGCTCAAGTGTGCTCTGCCCTCCCTCTAAGCAGCAAGTCATCCCCAACCCAACAACTCTATAGAGATACAGTAGAAACACACGCTCATGTTTATTTTAATCTTACCCGCCAGCCAAATCTACCGTCTTCCACCCCACTTAACATGAAAAGATGGTGGAATTTTTGCAAGTTTTTTCTTTCAATTTAGCAAAAGGGAATACTCCCCTGCTCACTCATCTTATGTGGATACACTGGGGTAGAAATAATAAATGTAATGTAAATAATAGATAAATCTTTTTCCTTCAAATAATGCAACGTATAGTGACACTGTCCAGTGTGTTTTTTTCCTCAATATGCAAATTGGGAGATGAAACAATTTAAGCATGTTTTTGTTTTGTTTATTTTTTGACACAAAAATAACCATTGGCTCTGGAACAGTACAATGTCATCATGTGATCCCCTCAAGGCTATAGCTAGGCTGTAATGTGTTTTTCCTCTTGCATGAGAGAAAAAAAAAGGTTGTAAGCTGCAGGAAGATCAAAGGAGAAACACTCTTAACCTTAGTGAATTAAAAATGAACACAACTTCAAATGCAATGAGGATATAACATTGATAAGCAATGGATAAATGCTGAACAAACACCAAAAACTGAACAAAGGCCTGTAGTGCAGTGAAAGAAAAACAGGGAAAAAAAGACAGCAAAATGACCAGCAGTGGAGAACTGCAGCAGCCAGAAAAACACTCAATTCATTTCTGACATACATTTGCCCAAACAAAACAGAATGTTAACAAATGTATGGCTCATTAGCTAAGTATGAAAAAAAAATAGCTGGAAAAGACCAAGTTCCCTGTGTTAGGACACAGTAACTGGACCTTGGTGGTGTTGATGTTGTCAGGAAAACACAAAACTATTTATCTCTACATGCACGTTCTGCCCATTTGTGGTTTCTCGCTATATGTATGCATGCTTTGAGTGTTTGCGTGTGCATGTGTATATATAATATATGTTAATGTTTTGTATATATACCTCCTTCTTGGCCTGAGAATAACTTGCCCAAACAGGTCACAAGGCAAGGCTTTCATCTGGAGAACATTACACTTAAATGATCCTAATCCTACAAATCTCATTTCATTGCAATATTCTTAAACGCTGCAACCCTAACAACAACAACAAAAAAAATTACTTAAAATCATAAAAATGCAACAAAACAGAAAAGAGAGAAAACAAAAATCAGAAAATGTAGTTGTGCAAACCTACAGCCAAATGATAAAATTATTATAATCACCGTTATAAAAGCAATTAAATTAGATTCAAAAGTCCAGATGCAACACTGTGTGAATGCATGCAATCAAACATCCCCCTCTGACAACCAGGGATGTGGTGAACACCTAGTGATAGGTGAAAGGAATAAGGTAGACTGAACAAAAAAAAAGGACACGTGGAAAGAAAATACCTATGATATAGTGTTTCATACACTGATCAAGGTTGTTCCACAATCAAAGACGAGCTGATTTTACAAAGCCTCTGATTGGAGGAGTCAGTTTGATAGCCCTGTGTAAAACCCCGACTGTGTGGATCATCTCTCTGGTAAATCCCTTCCTTAAAGGGGGTTTAGCTGGAAGGAACATTTGGATATACTGTACAGTGGGGGGGAGGGGGAGGGGGGGGGGGGGGGGGGGGGGGTTGTACGTATACATGTACATAGGCTCTGGCCTCCGTCATTTAGAAAAAGAAACAACAATACACTAAAATGACATTCGCACAATTGCAAACTGACTCAGTCGCACCAAAACTACCTTGCCGGTGTTAGAAAATCCATTGGTCTGAAACACTAGCATTAAATCATGTTTCCATTACCCCCCACCCACAGACCCAGTCATCTGTATATATGAAACTTTGGGAAGAGGGCCAGAATGATTATGTGATGATTACGTAGAGGCAAGACCTGTAACAGTAGGTTTGTTCATAAGGTGATTCTTTTTCTTTTTTCTCATACATTACCTTTGATTTTTTTTTTTTACATAAATTAGACTGAATCAAAACTTGGACCACTCCCCCCCCCCACCCAGCGGATATGGCATTTTCTGATCCAAAATCCCAGATCCCATGTTTTGTTTTCATCCCCCGAAAGCATGCTGCGGCCAACCGGACTGCTCTGCGCTCTACAAGACCAACTTGCCCACAATGACGCCCACCACAAAGAAAAGCATGATGAGGGCCACCGTGCGGGCGCTCAACCCTTCCTCTTTCTTCATGCCAACTGCGGTGTGCTGAGACGACATCACGTTACTCTTCCTCATCCGCAGACCATCGTCCTCCTGAAATGGGGAGGAGGGGAGAGGAAATAATTGAGAAATGATGAAAGAAAGGAAGCGAGTGGGAAGAGGAAGTAAGGTGGTGGTGGTGAGAGAGTGATAAAAAAAAGGGTGAGTTTGTAGAAATGGAGAAGAAAGAAGACAACATGATGAAAAGAGATGATCAGTTTGTCAATCAGTCAACAAGATAAGGGAGTATTTATTTATTAGCTCAAAGAAATAGGATCTGTTTAAATCTTCATCTGACCCAATCCCCCCGAGGAACACAGAAGGCGCCAGGCTTTAACACACTTCATTTCCCAGCAGCGGGTGGGGGGGCTCTCTGTTAGTTTAATCTAAGCCGCAGGAGCAGCCAACAGTTGTTCTGCCTCTGGCAAGAACTTAAAGGGGAGGAGGTGGTGGTGGTGGTGTTTGAGGGGAGGACGACTGTTTCTTGGCTGTCTGTGGTGTGTGTGTGTGTGTGTGTGACTCATTTCCAACCAAACCTTAACAAAACCCAATTTTTTAAACCTTAATCTATCGATTGCTGTGACTGATGGCACACTCATTGATTTGCGCAATTGCTTTATGAGAGTTGAACCCTGAGGTCTCCGGCTGATTATAGATACGAGAAGGTTCGCTTAATGCAAACCTCAATCTTGAGTTACTTTCTCTGTTCAAAGAAATACAGAAAAGGGCGAAGGATACTGCGGAGCCATTTGGAAGAACAACTTTGCGTGTCTCAAATTTCCATTTAATTTACTTATCTTGATTGTGAACATCAATCAGTACAGAAACAAATGTGACTCTGGATGTTCAGTGATGTCATCTGCTAATTTTGATGATTGAGATGACGGGAGGTTTTCTTCTCTGTTCGTTTGGTGGAGTAACACTTACATTCTGTCTTTGATTTAAGCCTGAAGCTACAGATTGTTTGAACTAAACCATATGTTACACAAGATTCAATGTACAGTGCGAAATAACTGATCAAGGAAATAACCTGAAGATTCTCCAATAATGAAAATAGTCATATAGCAGTTGTGTGAAGATTAAGTACAGTACAAACCAGAACAAATCTTAAGCAGTTATGTTTTCATGAGATATAATTTTTGAAAACGAGCAGTGGAGCTACATCACATACAGCAAAGGCCCAAGATTTAATGAGTGAGGCAATTGTTTAAACCGTTGTCTAACACAGATGACAAGATGAATCAGGATCTGTCAGATTCAGCTCAGCAGGTGAATGGCTGATCGATAACAATGTAGGTTTGCTTTCTGGTAATTAATAAGAATAGCTTAAGAAAAAGTTGGTATGACAGTCACCAGAATGAGTCTGCATCCATTTGAAGTTACTTTAAAGTTCGTATTGACCAGCTGGATTTGTCTCATCAGTGATTTACCACCCACTAAACAAATTCCTTGGTGCAACCCTGCACACCCTTTGTTATCTCTGACAGGAAGACTAAAGGGGTACCTGTGTATTCAGTGAACCACTGAAATGGGAACTAAAGCTTAATAACAGAAAAATGAACTAACTCTGGTCCTCAACTCCTCTCACTCACCCTGATCTGTTTGTTTTCTTCCCGTAGCCTCTGAGCCTCCATCTGCAGCCTCTTACACTCCTCCATGATCTTCTTTACCTCCCCATCATCAAGGGTGGAGCTCAGTGACTTCGCAGGCAGCGCAGAGGAGTCTGACTTCAGCAAGCTGGCCGACATCATCTTGTTGGACTCCATGTCATGCTGTAAGTGGGTTACAGGGGGGACGAGTTATAACTTAATATGCACCGTTGTTGCTTAAATGTTTCTATGGTAACTCTGAGCAATGGCTTGGCTGGCATCTGCCTGCAGTTTACATTTGGGGACTTGCAGACTTTTATGTTCAGTGTGTATGGAAAACACAGGCCTGCAGGAACACAGAGCCTCTGAATCTGAAACCTCCTATCTCTACAGTCCACTATGTAGCCAACATACTCAGAACTGTGGGGTTACAAACTGTAGGCAAGGAAACAAGCATGAAAACTAAGTGTGTATTGTGACAATATGTTCAACAGCAAAGTTTTCTTTTACCGTAGCAGGGGTAAAAAAGAAAAAAAAAATCAACAGCTTCATTAACTGCAATACAACTAATGTACTGTAATTTATTAGCTCAGAGGCCCATGTGGCATGACTTACATAGGCCAAACAAAAAAAGCTTTGAATTCATACTGCAGAACATAAGCCAGCCATTTGGCATAAGAAGGAGGACTACGCTATTGCCACGTCATTATATGAAAGTAAACCACAGATCAGTAGCTACTTTACACTGATCAGCCACAACATAAAAAACAGTAACTGGTTTTAATGAATGGTATATACATAGAGTATATAAATATTTATATATTGCGTAAGATTTTATTCATTGTTCTTGTCCCTTTTACACAGGCAGGCATATCCAGGTGTCCTGGAAGCTTTAAATACTGTATGATGTGATTTGTTTTAGTCTTTAAGCTCTGAAGAAAACACGTTCGTGCCAAAACATCAGCTTATGGAATAAAGCCTGCTCTGTATACCCATCAAATGTGCTCCAGCCTCTTTGCAAGTTTTTATGCTTGTTCAGTGCCTCCTATCTCTGTTTGTAGAAGAGTTCACCCAGGGGTGCCTTTCATAAGTGGATCAAGCTGGTTTCTATCAGCGTTATCTCTGTCTAAAGGACTCTGTGGAGCACAATGCTGACAGGGGGCCATGTGTATGTATGGCACAGCTCATAATGAATTGAAAACAACTACCACAGGTCCCTTCCCCTCCCGGTGTTCGTGAAGCCAGTTGACTTAGCTCATATCATGACGAGATAATGTCTCTACAGTTGTGCGGGGTCTGAGAGGAATCGCAACAATAATAAACTGCATGTGAGAATGAACAAGGTGGCCCTCTGAACGGCTGCTGATGCCTGAAAGTGTGGGAGGGCAAGAAGAGAAAGGTGGAGGTGGAGGAAAAATGGAGAAAGAGGTGAAGAGGGAGAGAACAGTGCTAAAAAAGAGACAGTATAGACAAGATGGAGAGATTAAGAATAAGAATGAGAGCAAAAGAGGAGATAAAGACTAAAGATGGGACAGATGAAACAGAAACAGGATAGAAAAGGTGGATACAGCAGAGCAGTAAAAAAAAGGTGTGGATGAGTGACGAAAAACAATAATAAACACTGTATCCCTATAAATTATGTACCCCCTCCTTGGGACAAATATTAACAAATGTTATACTATACAGAAGGAAGCAATAAACGGTATCACTCTGTTTACGTTTGGTGAAAACCAGTTCATGATAAATAAAAAATGACACACTGACAATTAAAAATGCAGTATGTTGTGGTGCCCTGCTAAGGCCAATTAATATGATTTTCACAATACTAAGGAAGCAACGAGATGTTTCGGTCCCTGAAGTCTCTCTGATATCCAATTTGTAGTGACAACAAACTCCAACACAGTGAGATAAAGAGAAGAGGGGGGCAAGAGAACTCGCTTACCGTTTTTTCGTTCTCCACTGGCATCTCGAAAACACACCTCAGCTTGGAGTCCATCAGCTCCTCTGGCTTAGCCTCCTTCCACTGGATTTATTTAATCAGAGCAAGAGGGAAGATTGCAATGGTTGGTGAAAAATACAGAACAAAACAAACAGGGTTGGTGTCACTTAATTAAATTTAAGAGCTTTTTAATACCACTTAGATTGCAATTAAATACTGTTTTCACAGTCATAGGGGTCAAAGAATGACGTAAAACCAGTAGGGACATTAAGGATTGTTAGCACTTCCCAGCTGCATGTAACCAAATTTCGCAGTGATATAATTAATCACTCAACATGATTTGAGCCCAGATCAGCTGGTCATTAAATTGATGTTTTAAGTTCATTTAAATTTTTACTAAAAACGAACAGGGACAGTTCTGACGGTGCTGACTGAAACTCCACAAAAAAATGGACTGAGTTGCCTAAATCCACAACAATTCCATTTTTATTTTAGTTTAGAGGTGCATAATGTCTCTCATTTTCATCAACAGCTGGACTGTTATCAGGGAGATCTGCTCTGTCCATTGTTCCCCACCTCCACATCTTGTGTGAAACAACAATGGACAGAGTTTTACCACCAGGAGGACTGTAGTCTGTCTCTGTGATTCTCTTAAAACCCAGCACCAAAAATCTACTTTCATGTCAAAACCCTGTTAAAATCACAGGTTTGCAAAATACCCCACTGGGTTTCAGGCTCTGCCTCAGTGCAGTGTCTCTTTTTGTTACCGTCACTCAGGTTGCCTGTGTGTGAGAGTCAAAATGTCATATCAAATTCTCAGGACAATTGCTGGTGTGTTCGTGATGATCTACTGCATGTATGTGGGCCAGTGACCGCAAAGATGACTTTGAGACCACACATGCTGTTCTGACTAAACTGTGTTTTTTATTGCTGTGTGTCTGCAATGCAGGCTCTTATCCAGGCTGGATAATCAATCAATCGCCTCTTTCCTTTCAGTTAGCTTCAAAGGATGTATTTCCTGTAATGTTAAAGGCAACGTTGATAACAGTGTCTACCTGTCTACAATACTTGCGTGCAAGGCATTTTTGTTTTAAAGCACTGGCAAACCCTGGCACAGATAAATACACACTGATCAGTGTTTCTGTAGTGTTCACTAAATTAGATTTAAGGCTTTTTAAGACTTTAATACCACACAGAATGATATTTAATTCCTTTTTCAGGGTTACATTCAAAAAGTGACAGAAAACCAGTTAATGTGGCCTGGACCTAAATAAGGGGCAGATAACTGATGGATAGATCAACCAAAATTTTTTTTAAAATTGTTAAATTGTAGTTGTAGTTTACATACAGAAAAAGTTATAGTTAATGTTATTGAAGAAGAAAAAATATTTGTAAATTACTTTTAATATCTGCTTGCTTTTCAATGCTTTTCAAGACTTTTCAAGACCTGCAGATACTGCGAATGATGGTGAAAAACTATTTTAAGAAGATGAGACACACTCACCACTCCCTCCATGTCAGTCATGTCAGGAGGTGCTAGCATGGACTGGACCATGAACTTGTGTTTGCTCTTCTCATTGGGGTCATAGTCAAAAGGCTGCAGCATAACTGAAACACAAAATGACAATCAGTGTCAGCGCAGGAAAGAACACATAAATCCTACACACCTAAGGTGAAAAGAAATGTTAAGAGCAGGCTATAAAATCCCAGCAAACCTATGGGCTCTGTAGGATTATTAAAACGATACCTCTGGGCAGTGGTTCTGGGGTCAGGGCAACTCTAAGGGCACACAAGATAAATCAGACCATACTGTTCTGCTATACACATTTGTTGATATTTTCCAGACTTTTCTCTAATCTCTGCTTATTTCTGTGAAAATGAGTAAAAAAATCCCTCAATTCACAGACATAGGTTCAGATGCAAAAAAAGGCTGTAATAAGAGTCTTCCAAGACACTAAATACCTTTATTTGTCTTTAGTTAACAGTTAAAAACTTAGAAGTAACAGAAAACATGGGGATGATCAGTGACAAATGTTATGCACCAGCATACTGTGTGACCACTAAGTCCCAACATAGAATTAATATGATCATTTTGTTTTGTAATGACTCTCCCAGTTTCCCCCCCTATTTTAAGCCTCATCCTCAGGAGGCTCAGAAAAACATGTCAAAGTGTCTTGTCAGTATGATCCAAACAGCAGCAGACAGGCAGGGACACAACATGATTTGCAGGTGAAGCTCAGAAAAAAATAATTCTTCTGTCCCATACACAAACACTAGTGGAACGCCAGAGATTGGGCCCTTACTTCTTCTTTGTCAGCAACTTTCCATCTCTTTCCCTTTCTCAACTCTTGTGTTCACTCCTCAGATTAAAGAGGACTTAGTGAGTATCGAATACCCCTGTATTTGTCAAACAGTAAACTAGGGCCTCCACGTCTTCAAGAATCTGGGCTTGCCCCTGCTGCTCGGAAAAAGTGGTGGAGATGATTTATTTCTATGTTCGTGTTACCATGACGGCGAAACACTGACAGATCTACAAATTCCCATGGGGGTAATCTCGCTAACAGCTTCCAACCCTGCCTTTTTCTTTCTTAACATTACATATCACTCTAACAAAAAGCAGGTGTGGAGTTGGAATACTACTTTAACCCATCACCACATCAGTCCCCTCGGTCCGTGGTGTGTTATTTGATGTCATTCCAATGACTGAGAAGGTATTTTAGAGCTGCAACTATGATTTACAATCACTTTCTCATGTCAGTGTTCTAGTCAAGTGAGCTGGAAGCACAGAGCAGATGAAAGTGTCTATTGATGGTTGATCTTTTTGTCCCTCTTTAAAAAAGGGCGTAATTCAAAGGCATATTTTGACATCAGAACCAACTATGTGTGCAATGCCTGCGTGATTCTTTGGCTTTCACTGGAAACAAATGACCTCCTAATTTCAAAGCCGGAGTAGCTATTAGGATGGTTTTCATATATGGCACATGCCAATTCTCCCTAGGGTGGAAAGCCTCAGAGATGTAGTGCACCATTACAGCAATCAGGGCAGTTCAATATCGCAAACCAAAAACAGACGGCATGAACAGATTGAGAACGTCCTGTTTCAGTCAGACCCAATTTGCACGGCCATCTACCTTAGGGTCCAAAGGGACAATAATAGAAAATGGAGGCAGAAAAACATGCAAGTTCTTTGAGCAACATAAAAAGGTCCTGAGCCAAAAGCTGAGATGAAAAAACATAACCACAGCAGGGGAAAAAATGATTTAAATCATCTTTGATTTATAGCCTTTGAAAACACCTTTACAAAAAGCTACTTCTCCTAATGGAATGATGTAGTATTCTTACTTCATGCTGGGTAGCCATTAATAAAACTCACTCATAGGCTAATTGTAGTCAACACGGTCAAGCAGGATGTTAATCACCTGCCTGCTTGTTGATGATGAATGGAACAAGAAGAAGGGTGAGGGAGGGAGGTAAGAAAACTTTCCTTTCCTGTCACTAATTAACTGTGCCACGTGAGACAAGATACTCACAACAGAATTACTACTAACTATTTACCTTCAAGTGCTTAAAGAGGTAAAGGTTAAGATTATGCCTGCAGAGGATTCTTTGTAATGTTGTTTACATTATCGATTAATCTGCAAAGAAAAAAAATGCCTTCCATCAATTAGCTGCAGATAAATCGATTAATCAAATTTATGTTTCAACTGCACTCTATAGATATGGGTGTAACAACTGACAACATTCATGGCTCAGTCCAGTACAGAGACCACAGTGTCATGTAGGGCTGCAACTTAAGATTCTTTTCAGTTTCATTGATTAATTGGTTTGTCGATAAAATATCAACAAATTGTGGGAAAAAAGCAAAAGCAGCAAATCCTCAAACTGAAAAAGCTATTTTTATGTGGACAATGACTAATACAATTAATTGATTTGATATGTCCTCACTACAGGAAAAATAACGTGCCTGAAACTGTGTCTGAGACTGTGCCTTCCATTTCCATTTTCCAAGTATTATGTCACCTAGCTTCAATAAAAGTATAAAACTTGAGACTTCAGCATTTCCCTGACCCATTTAAAGTGAATTCTCAGCAGCATTTGACATAGAAAATGCTGCTTGACAATACAAGTATTTACGAAATACTAACAAATTCTGAACAAGAAAATGAGGTAAATTAACCACCTGTCAGCCTTACTTTGAACATTATGACACAACATGTTATGAAATAAGCTATGAATTGACACATGAGACATTATGGCTCGGTGTCACATGCCTATCAGCAACCTTTTCACAACCTACAGAGAAGCCTTACATGTAAAAGGGTGCTCCCTGTCCTCTGTGTACAGTATTACTCAACACAAAAACTTGGTCAAAGATCAGCAAACCTATTGAGACAATATAGCGTGGGAGCGGGGAAGAGAGTGAAGTCAACCATATACGGGCCAGGAGAGAAAACTCACCGACATGTAAGAGCAAACACTCATAAAACTTATTCATATTCAGGCTTCTCAGGGCAGAAGGATCTCACACTCCTGAATATGCTCTCCTGGGTCCACCTTATTCAAAATAATCCAATAGGAAAAAAGCACTGGCTATATAACACAAGGCTTATTTACAAGGGTGGGGAATAACTCCAATGCTTCAATCCACCATGCTTTTGAAGGAATCCACAACTACTAAAAGGTCAAGTCCTAAAACTGTAGTTGGTGGGTAAAATAGCTAATGAAGCTTTCGAATAGAGAGGCGTTAATACACCAGTTTTACCATACTGTGGTAAAACATACTTATAGTAACAATACCAACAAGTATTTCTGTTACCGTCACTGTGACAAAGAGGAAACTCCCAGCGTCAAAATTGTGCAAATGTTCTGACGTTCTGCTTTTTAACTGTTAATACTCAGCAGGAGTGTTAACAGCATCACCTCAGACAACAGGTGGGCACATTTTAAAGAAAGAACCAATATATCAGGCATACTAAAATTTTGTGTGTGGCACACGTAAATGAACATGGACATGGACTCAGATGTGAGCTAAAACAGGAGATCCGCTTTGTCTTGTCCTGTCATAACACAGACACATTAGACATAAGCGTAAGGACAAGCTAAAGAAGTTTATTCTGATAAAGCAACAAAAGAATTGTTAGTTTTTTATTGTGGTATGTTCTTCTGTTTTCTGGCTGCCTTGGAATGATAATACTTCGGGAGCATGTCAGACAAACGTCTGACACATTCCCAGAAGAAGCTCAATATTTGTGGACACAAGGATTTTTGAAACATTCACGCCACATATTTTTCCACTGGATGCCGCTACATGACACCAATCAAGCTCAGCAACATTCCTGTGGTCATGGCTACATTCAACATATACAGTTACAGCTGGGTTGAGCTTCAAAGCGCTGTGTCTATCCTCAGCTATCCTGCGGCAGGCAGTTCTCTCTCGCCTCGACGAGAGTGGATGTCTATGCAGCGTTTTGTTATGCTGCTTTGTTAAAAAAAATTACAGGTCAGAAATATGAGACAAACTCGACTGTAGCAAGTTACAGATTCTGTCCAAACAAAAACTCGGTTTAACAATGCTCTCGCTTGAATACCTCAACATGGATGATCTTATTTTGGGAGGAATTATTTGAGTTTTCAGAATATTTTTACACAAAAAACATTTTTGTTAGTAATGTTAATAAAACAACCAAGAAGGGTTTTATTTCACTCGGCTAAAACTGTCTTATGTGCTATGAGAGATTGAGAGATTTGAGAGATATGAGAGATTTTGATCAAATACCTGTGATGCAGCATTTAAGACCGGGGTACTCAGGGTACCTTTAAGCTATAACACAATGTTACTATATCACAAAAATCGGCCAATATTAGTTTGTACATTAGGTTATTGATACAGTGACCAGTTCTAATGCAACCGCACACTCCACCAGTCATTTTAGTAGACTGGATCTCTGCTCAGGTTAAAGGTGGTAAGACAAATACGGCCACACTCCATTTGGCCGCACCGGTGCGCTGCTTGTTTCATAGCAACAAGATCAAGGAAGTGCAGTTAAGAGTGCAAACCAGGCAGCAGGTATGACCCTGAATCTTAATCAGCTGATAATCAAACTGCAACAGGTAGTGGAGGTGCTGTCGTTAAAAGATCTGAAGTCATGTGAAATACGTGTTCGTTAGTCTGTACTATTTACAATGATGTTGGGACACATGATACTTTGTTTTTGTGCCCTACAGAACAACTGATTATAGATGGCATAAGCACCTTCATTAACAAAGGAGAAGAGGCTAAGAGAGAGAGAGTCAGGGAGATGTCAGTCAGTACTGTACACACCCACAAACTCCTAAGAGGAAGTGTAATCAACCAAAATAGGTAAAATCAATATGTGAGTTAAAGTTAAACTTGGGTTTTTCTATCAAAGTATTGTGTTGTGTGTGTGTGTTCACTTTAAAAAGCGCACAGTGCCAGCAAGATAAGAACCCACAAGCCCTTGTTATCTTGTTAAGTGCACTGCTTTGATAATACCATGTAGACTTGAGCTCTGCCTGAACAAAGATTGGACAGAAAGAGGTTACAGACCATGCCTATATGTTTGCGACTACATTTGACTACATTATCCGAAAAGTCTTCTCTTGGGACTCAAACCTGTGACCTTTCTCAGCCTAATGAGGGGGAAAAATGACAGCAAGTGACAGAGGGGACTCTGCTGATTTGTCACCCACTGCTGACACCAGGCCCCAGTGACACAGTTTGCAGTTGTTGACACCAGATAGGAGAGGTTGTAAAATGAGTCTGTGGCTCTAAATGGCATAGGAGGCGCAGTGTGGAAACATTAGACTGTACCCGTCTCCCTCCAAGTATATGACTGGGAATGAGGCCTGCCAGGAGGGACTGGGGTGAGAGGACAGGGGAATAGTTCGTAATGGAAGAAGAATAGCATGGATGTTTTTGTAAGAGCAAACCTATTTAGGATACTAGAGAGACAATAGTTTGCTTTCCTTGCTTACACTAAACCGTCCTCACATTTGCTTGTTTTTATTTGGATTAATATACAAATACAACCACAGAGATACTCAGATATTCATTCTTAGAAGCAACTAATGATTACTTTCATAATCAACCTTATAGTCTAGAAAATCTCAACAATCGTCAAAACGTACAATTAATAATACTTTAAAATTACATAATTTGTGTGACCTACAGTAAGAAAAAAAGAGCTGTATACAGAAAATGGAGCAAGACTGTCATGTCTGAGAAGCTGTAACAAGCAAATGTTTTGTATTTAATGTGATAAAAGACTTTTAAGATAACTGTCAAATTATTTTTTGATGACTGATTCCTGTTAAAGTTTCCATTAGGTAAATAAGTCAGTAAATAAAGTTAAATGGCAGGCTACAGTGTCCTACAGTACTTTTATGCCTCAGTCCCTTATTTATTACCTGAGACGTTGATTGAGGTGCCTGCATCGATGATTCCACTGTTTGGCCGGACACAGTACCGGCGTGGTGCTGTCGTCTTCACCTTGAAACACACATTCCTGTCTGTAGGGTTGGAGAGCTTGAGATTTGTGGTGACCACGTCTGAGAATGGACCTGTGAAGACAGAAGACAAGGTGGACACTTAAAACGTCTGCTTTTAACAAGTTTTTGGACTGATCAAAATACATAAAAATGCAAATTCATTATACACAGCAAGAAAAAACCCTGACAACAGTTTAAAAGAAAAGGAAAATAAATAGCTAACCTAGGGCAGACACAGCTCTTCACATTATATTCTAAACATCATGTCTTTACACTGACATAAAAATAAGATTGACTTATAGAGTATTTACAGTCTGTTTCTCACATTGAAAACCCCAAACATGTCTCAGTAACACACTGGTGAAAACTAGGCAACTGTAAATATATCAAGGATGGAAACTAAGCCATCTTTTTTCTTCTTCTTTTAACATTACCCTCTAGATTACTGGTGTTTAATCTGTCCTCTTCAGTCAGAAAAACAATTCGAGCATCAATTTACAAAAAAAAACTTTAAAGAGCAGACTGTGTGCTCAAACCTATAAATCACAGACTTCAACTACTGCACTACTGTGAGCGGAGTAGCTGATGCAGTTTGGCTTCAAATAATTACAGCTATCATTGTTGATGCAGGCCACATCTCTCTGAGGCTCTCACAAGGCCAAATGCATTAAGCTGCACAGATTTGTCAATAATGCAGAAAACCAGTACAACAAAAGTCACAACAAAATAACACTGTGCCAAGTCTAAAAGATGAACAAAGGTTAAGTTACTTATCTGTCCACCATGAATGACCAGCTTATCAGTATTCTTTTATGGGGTAAGTTAAGACAATAGCTTTAAGTTAAGGTTTTAAGGTGATCATTTAAACCTTTACTTTATGTTTTGACACATTTTCCTGGTCTTTTTCAAAAAGCCACAAACCTTGGAGGACAGCAGCTATGTCCAATTAGTATCTAATGATTTCTAATGGTTTAAAAAATTATATGGTGGTCAAGGTAATGTTTGACCTTGAACAATGTCTTAGGTTGAAAGAGTAAAGAGAAATGAGGACATGAAAGACGGGAAGGGTGGGGAAGACATTGGAATAACCAGCGAGTTCACACACAGTAGTTGTTTCGTATTACCCATTTAGCTCTGATTTTAACAACCATATAAAAGCACAGGATTCCTCAGACTAAAGCCATTTTCACATATTAACTCCGGACAATGTATACTCGATATCAGCTTCTGTTTAGAACCAATTTATATCATCTAGACACTGGCTAACACAGCCTCAGTGACATGACAGCAGATGTGGATTCAGAGTAACCTAATAATCAGACTAAAATTAAATTTCTTTTCACTTCAGTATTCAGTCTGATATTGTGCTTATGTTAGCCACATTTCCTGATCTGGAAGATGTGTTGCTTTGACTAATCAGCAATGGCTAGTTGGCCTTCCATCCAAAGGTAGCGTGAATTTTAACCAAATTTCAAGAAATTTGGCAAAAGAAAATGCAAATTAATGCATGCTTCCATCCACCACTGTTGTGCGAATATTAGGAGTTCATTTGTAAGATGAATAGCTTGACATGGCACTAATTGTCTGACACTGATACAGTATAAGGGCTTTAGTATGAGTACAATAAGTACAAAAACATGCAAACCTAATCCGGCTACTGCACCCATTACACATCTTGTAGGGAGTGCAGCCACACTGGTCAGATATCCATAGTTTAATTCCAACAAATCCCATTCTTTGTATCACTTAAGTGCTCCCTCACAAACCCACAGAGGTGCATGTCATTATTTTATTCCTGTTATTATTGGCAACAGTTTCTTTATAAGCGGGACGCTCCAGAAACTACACAGTGAAATGTATCCAGGTAGCTAACTGGCAAGCATTAGTCACTCCTGTGTTTTTCTAGTACCTCTAGTGAAAGCAAAGCTAATTCATAGTCAAGTGAGGAGCAATGATGAATGGATGTAAGACTTCCCAAACTTAGTGGACACAGTGCCAATACCACACATTTTACATAAGTCAGACTTACGGAAAATCAAGTTTCATTTTAGAACTTTACAGTGCTGTTAAAAACCACATAAAACAAATATTATTCATAAATTTTATTATGTCTGTGAAGGAGGTCCAAGTTTATTTGCAGCCATTTTTTTTGTTTCCTTGCTGATGTATATTAAGATCTGTAATTATCTTACACATCATGGTTAGACACATGATGAGTATGGGCTGATTTGGGTTTTGAAACATCATTGGTCTGGTGATGTTTTTCAAGCTGCTGATGCAGTGAAAATATTTTTAGGAAAAGCACAACTCATGACTCCTTGAAAGTGTTGACAGTGAACCCAGCATTTGTTGACCAATTTCCATTTACCCAAAAACATTTTAACTTGTGGTCTTATGCAACATTACAAACCCCACTGCTTCGTAAGGCCAAGTTGTCTACTCAAATATAGTTTTCTAATGAAACAACAAAGTAGGTCACTACAGTAGCTTCTATGGTGAGGATAAAGTCTGCAGTTGAGGGAAGCACAACTCGCACTGCATGAAAACATAAAGCTATTTCAGAATTAGCACATACACCAGATTGAAGATAAAGTTTCAGCTCAGCAAACATCCCGAGCAACTGACACTTCCCTTACCCGTTGAGCAAAAACAGAGAGGAAATTCAGACCCTCACAAGCTTGGCTTGACATCTAAAGGCTTTTAATGAAAGGGGCTCACGCCACCGACTACTGTACACCTGATCTACTACTTCCTGAAAGTTTCTTGGGATATGGTCCAACTCACGAAAACCGCAAATGGCAGTAAAAAACTATTATGAAGAGCTGATATTTGAAGCTGTCGTCCTCCAAGGCTGGATTTTATAAATAGCAGACAAAATGTGTGGAGTTGGGAGATTTTTGTAAAGACTTGTTGATATCACCCCTGAGGAAGATGAAAATTAATTTTAAAAAAAACAAAAAAAGAAAAACAATGAAGAAGTCCAGAGCCTAGCATTTTGGTCCACAGGTGGTTTGAGCCAAGGCCTAACAAGTTGCTACTAACAGACCTACTCCCTGTTTCCGGAAGCTTCACACTGTGTACCTACATATTACACAGTGGGAGTATAGGCATGTGATTTGTGGTATTGTCTGGTATGTTGAGCGAGACACATAGTCCTTTCTGTCTGTTTAACACTCAGCACATCTGCTTTCAACACATTGCACCAGCAAATTTTCAGGAAATTATGATAAATATTTCCAGGAAATTAACTGGAAAATATGGGAATCGTAAAATAAAAAAAGCATTGCCTATGTACTCCTTTCTGATTGGCTGAAATGTTTCCATTAAAATCATGTAACAGGACACCTCAAACATGCAGCCAGTCAACAGTTTCCTCACAAGTCAGGTATATTAAACTACAGGTAACCATGGCAACAGTGTTTCTGCTCCATACTGAGTTACCAGTTAAAGAATGAAGCTGGCATTTTTTTTTTTTACCTATTGTCAACAAATCCCACGAAAAGACCAAAACAAGCAATGCATTGATCAGGCTGGTAAGTACTGCCTGTGTATCAAACGCCTGCTATCCGGTAGCTTATTCCTCCATGACATAGTTGTCGAAAAACCATTTAAAATCATATAAATAAACCACACATCACACCAGTAATCCCACATTGTCATGATGCTGTAAATACTCTAAAGCACACTGAATGTGTATTAATCTGGAGATGAAAATAGACTCAACAAATGCAGTATTTACTCCTGTTTGAGCAAAATTTATTTATGTTTTTAAATTAGACCATATATTTGGGAACTATTTTTAAAGATTTACATCTTCAGTCACAACAAATGGGCTTGAGGTTAGATTCCACTGACAGGATTTGAAAGCTGGGAAGAACTGAGAGACTGGGTCTTTTTGTGGGATTTGGTGACAATAAATAAAACACTGAATAACGCCAGCCTTATTTCCACATTCTCACTGGTGAGATGGACCTACTGACAAGTTAAATTGGCAAACAGACAAGCTTTAGAAATTGATAATGATATGAACACAACTTCTCTTTTTGCCTGTGGTAGAGAGGCCATGGTGCAACTGCGGGCAATGCGTTCAGAGGTGTCTTATGAGAGTGGAAAAAAGACAAAAAAATAAAAAAGACTCTGCTGTAGACAGACAGTAGACCGTATTATGGCCTGGGCCAGGTCTGCTTCATCCATTATTTCCACATATCAGGACGCCCTGTTATATATTATTGCTTATGCAATTCCAGGGCTTGACGCTTACTTTTACCCAAGGAGCACATGTGCTGCTAAGTTAAAAAGATTTAAGAGCACATAAAGAACTTTAAGGTTACAATGAAAATGTATCAAATAATGGGTTTTTCCTTAATAAAGGGATATGAGGAGAAGTTTACAAGCAAAATGATTTAATTTATTTGACTACAAAAAATACACTAGGATTTGAATCATTTCTGCTTTAAACTGTATTATTTATATTTAAACTGATTTAATTATGTGAAGAGTATGAACGGTATAAAGACCTCTATAACGAAGCTGTTCTTCTTAGTTCTGAATGCCAAAAAGAACACTCAGTCCGTTCAGACACAGAGGACATTGCTGGCCCTGCTCTGAGCTCAGCAGGTCCACAGCAGACTAGAAGACTCTTTGCAGTGACGAGTGGATTGTGATTTTTTTCAATGGACATGAACATTCACACTCACATTTACACTTATGGGCAGTTTAGAGTGACCAGTTAACCTAACCTGCATGTCTTTGGCGTGTGGGAGGAAGCCAGAGGACCCAGAGAAAACTCATGCATCCACAGGCAAAACATGCAAATTCCAAACAGAAAGGTCCCCGCCGGCAGGTTCGAACCCAGAACATTCTTGTTGTGAGGCAACAGTGCTAACTACTGCACCACCTGTAGTGTTTACAACTAACCAGAAAATTATAAAAAAAAAAAGCCATGCAAAATCTGTTTTGTGATCCTGTGTGGCTGGTCAATAATACTGATTACATCTTCCACTGACAGTGTGTGTGTCAGGAGTGAAGCTCTGTCTGTTTACACTGCAGTCATGTGCGTTTTTGCATTAATCTGGCATAGAGCCAGAGTTTGCTATATTTTGAGGAAACAGCAGGATTTTCATACATGCTAATGATAACCGGAATGAGCACACCAGTGCTCTTAACATGCACAGCAGGCAAACAACATAACAACATTGTTTTTTTAAGCTAACACTGTGCTTGTAAATATAACCCGTGCTGTCAGTTGATAGGTCATTTCACTCTTCCTGTGGAGCTAATTTTGTGCATAACCTTCATTTGCATTATCGCTGGTATTAGCTGCAGTTTCTCACTGCAATATGTATAGTTACCAGAGGCAACAGATGTCTGTTAAAAGTGAGATGTGGTTAAAAAAAAAAGGTATGCACAAAGATGTGTTGATCATAAATTCACCTCTAAACAGTAGTTTCACAGGTTTCCAGCAAACTGCTTTATTTCTAAATAGTGAAAATGTTGTTGTGACATTGACATCTTCTACCCCAATGCTGAATGAACATGCTCGATTGTTTGTAAATGGGAGACGATTACAGAAACCAGAAAAGTCACATTTCAGAAACTAAAACCAGAGTTGTTTACACATTTTCTTAAATATGACTCAAAACAATGAATCAGTAATCAGAACAGTTGCTCATAGTTAACTCATCTGATTTATAGTGTGATCAATCAAATCAGGTGTGAATCACAGAGGTCTGAAGCTGATCACTGAAGATCATGCAACTTCAGTGAAGCTCGCTGGCTTTTGTGACAAACAGAGACATTATCTGTTGGTACTGCTGGATTTGTTGGAAGTATAATTTCTGGGTGCTTTGAGCTTCACAACCCAAACACTAGGGGTGGGCAAATGAATCCCCAAAGTAGAAGTACAAAGTTCTGTTTTGAGCATTGATACTAGCCGGAATAAAGAAGAAGTATAATAACATGTGGATCCATCACGTTAGATCACATCCTATTCACATCAACACTCTTCTCAGTGCTGCAATATTTCCATCCTTGTTGCTGTTGTGTGCATGTGTGCAGTGATGACCTCTTTAGTTCAGTGTATTCACGTAACGGACAAAACAAACAAAACAACTGCTTTGTGTTTAAATGTGCATGTTATTAAGCAACTAACAGAGAACTGCCTTGTGTTTTAGAAATTATTGATTAAAACGAAATTGTGTGGTATCCCTTACCCCTTACCAAACAATACTGGTTGCATTTTTTTGGGAAATTGGGACCTGATATCCCCATTACATTACATTACATTACATTACATTAATTTGACAGTAACTGTGTTCAAACCACAAAGGAACAAAAGCTAGATATCATTGATGCTTTTTATCTTTAACCATTTTCTGGCATTTTATAAGCAAAACAGCCAAACAATTCATTGGAAAAAAAAATTATCTGCAGATTAACAGTCATCGCTTGCAGCCTTCAAAGCTCACCCCTGAATAGGGTAAAAGTTTGACTGTGTTTAGAGGATGTGCTCTAAACTGTTAATAATTGCAGGAAACTATTTAGCTAATTACTCCTAAGAGCAGGGTGCAATATTTCATATTGTGTCAGGATGTCTGATATCTGTTAAAAACGGATCCAACAGTACCATATGTGTTTATGTAACATTATTTGGGCCTAAAGCAATGTGACATCTTGCAGCCAAATACCGAGCTTCACTCAAATATCTATTAGCGACTGTAGAGCCCAAACGATAAGGAAGGTGGCACGTTGATGACCTGTAGCAAAATCATATTAAGTAGCAGAGGTTGCAGAGTTATCAGCTGTCATGCTATTAAATGACAGCTGGCTGTCCAGCAGAGCAGAGAGAGCTAATGTCAACTAGCCAGACGTGCTAAGGATGTTGCAGCTTATGTACAATTAAAGGTTATGAATTTAGAAAGCAATTATTTTGTGACATGTTTATTATGACTGCTGTTTCCCAGTGGGCATACGTTTCTTGTCTTCAACTTGGGAGATTGTTATAGAGGCTGCAGCATGAATGCATGACAGGGCCTGGCTAGCTTAGCCATCGGAAGCTAATCCAGCTAGCTAGCTGTCACTTGACCTGACGTCCTCTCAGAGCACTCTTATTCTTCTCATACGAGGGCAACATTATCAAAATGTGCACTGCAGTTTCTCCCCAGTTTGATTACCGTAACATTGGCCTGCCCCCCCCTCCGCCCCTGCACCTAACCCTGCTGGCAGAGGCGCACCCCCCCCCGCCACCCCTCCTCTCCCGACCAAAGCCGGGCCCTCCCCTCTCTTACCTCTGAATTTCAGTTCGTGCTGAGGCTCCAAGAGCAGAACCTGTTCCGGCCTGGCCATATCCCAACAGCTGGAGCGGGGTGATCGCACTGCAACCAGTTCCTGTCGGCTACCCCCGTGTTAGGATGTTGTTGAGTCCTGCAACGTCCACTGAGTTATTTTATCAATGAATTAGCGGTGGATATCCTGATCCTATTCCCCCCCCGGTCACTGGTGCTACTCGAGCTGCTAACGGCTGTTGTGATGCAGCAGGAAGGGAGTGAGAGACAGCCCGGTGACGTCACTGCCTCTGCAGAGAGCGAGAGAGAGTGGTGGTGGTGGTGGGGGGGTATGGGGGGGGGTCGAGTCGGGGGCAGGGTGATGATGGGCAGGGTGTACCTGGGGCTGGTCTTTAGGAAGTGATTTTTGAATGAATGGACGGAAATTATTATAGTGGAAGAAATAATAATAATAATACATTTTATTCATACACACTCAAAGACTCAGCTGAAGTGCTCAGATCCTGCTGTAGGTTCACAATTGTTCAAGAGTGTCTGAAAACATTAGTCAGGTGCCTGTTTACACCAGTTTTCACACTGCCATGTAACTGTAATTAATTACAAAAACCATACCTCAAAGAAGCCCTCAATTTCTACAGATGCAATTGTTCACAGCCCTGTTTCCCATTAACCACACAGTTTTACATGCTTTAAAAAGAAATGTATGTATGTTATCCACAAATAGATGTTATCCACAAAGTGGATCCAAAAAGTGGATAACTTGAATGTACACAGTCTGTCCAGTTGATCAAAAATGCTGCAGAGTGAGTGCTGACAGACAGAAACTAGGCAAAGAGATCATATTTCTCCTGTGTTAGCTTCTCTGTATTGGCTCCCTGTAAAATCCAGAACAGAATTTAAAAACCTGCTCCTCACCAACAAAGCCCTCAATGGTCAGGCATCCTCATATCTTCAAGAGCTCGTGGTACTCCCCACTAGAACACTGTGCCCCCAGAATTTAGGCTTAGTTGTGGTTCCTAGAGTCTCCAAATGTACAATAGGAGACAGTGCCTTCAGCTACCAAGCCTTATTTACACCCTCTCCATATTTAAGAGTAGTCTTAAATATGGCTTTATCAAAAACTTTCCTTTTTGATAAAGCTTATAGTTAGGTCTGCCTCACTCTTGTCTGTAACCATCCCCTAGTTATGCTGCTATAGGCCTAGAATGCCATGGGAATTTCCATGATGTACTGAACTCCTCTCTCATCCTCTCCATCTTCATCTGCACACATTCACATCCCATTAATATCTATTACTAACTTTGTCCGATGTACTGTGTACTGTATATACAACTATACTGTTGTTTAGAAGGGGATTGGGGTGTTGTCAAAAAAAAGTGTTCTGCCCTCTCAACACTATTCAAAGTGCAGTGAAAAGCCCTCTGCCTGTCAAACACACATCTCAAGTGTCATACTCATATATATAGCCAGGCAGCTGGTTGCCAGCTGAACAACATGACAAATCACTAACAACATTGTCACTGTGTCCCCAAGGAACAAGTTAATGCACACATCTCTCTCAGGCCTGACTTAAGGGAGAACTATGTGCACTACGCACACACGCGCGCGGGCTGCATGCAGGACCAGAAGAGGAGAGAGGATATTTTTTGCCAATCTTTTATTAGTAAACAATTGACAATTCCCTTTTTACACATTTTGAAATACACTGCAACCAAGTGTTTTCAGGCATTTTGTTACAATCAATATGAAACATAGTAAAAAGCTAAATATGGTAACTACAGTGCTGATGGTATTACTGCAAATGGTGAACAAGTCTACTGTGGTCACAAAACTGGCTTAGAATAGAATATAGTCATTGATTTGTGTGCAAGTTGATGGTATTTATCTACACTGAAAAATATACATAATATAGATTAATCGCATTCCCAGGGCCAGCCCAAGACTAATGGTATTTTTCAATGCAAAACTGGCACACACTATCCATGCCTCCTGTTTCCAAATAAGGGAAAAACATGTGTCATCATTACCAAACTTCAAATAGTTTTAAGCATTTTATAGGATTAGTACTTTAAACCATTATATTACAATAATAATAATAACAACAATAAAAAATGGTTAATTATGCGTGACGTAGTAAAATGGTTTTGACATTATTTGGCGCCATGTTCTTCGTGGCAGTAAGAACTGAGCAAACAGTCAAAACCTAAAATAACATCACGGGACATTAAGAAAGTTTGACACCTTTACAAGAATGTTTCATCAACTGATTTCACAGACATATTAACAGACTGCAGACAGAGTGTGTGTGTTAGTAATGAGAGCCAATTAATACAAAGTCAGTCAAAAGTGCAGCTTTCAAAGTACCAGAGTGATTCCCTTTTTAATATGATTGCTGAAGCTTTAGTAAATACAAGCTAGAGCTGGTGTTATGATGTAGTGCTGTGTGAATTACCAAAGACAGCAGTGTGAATTAACTGTTTTAGTTTTTGACCTAAAATACCACTCTTTTTTTTCCCCCAAGGGATCTGGTTGGCCCTATCACACTGCTCATTTGATCAACTATGCGTGAGCTAAACTGTCATCAACTAAGTGTAACATGAGGTCAGTATAAACCTGTCATTATCATCTGTTGGAGACTGTTTTCACAAGTGTATTCTCTGCTGTGTGAATGTATCACTCTGTGACTGATTTCTTGGATTAGGTCACATTTCACCCTTGTCACAATAATAATCTATTGCACTCCATAGGAAAAAATCCTGAAACATAGGCAGCGCTGCTTAGCACAGAATTCGTCAATAATAGCTACATTTAGGATGCTTAAAGGCAAATAAAGTTGCTTGCACTGACAGAAAAGCACAAAATTCATATTTATACATGTGCAGATGCATGTCTAATAAAACCCACATCTGTAGTTTTTGGCAACTTTGCAAAGAGGTTTTAGGGCTAAAGGGGCTCAGGAGATACAGACAAGCATGAAATTACACAGAATGATTAAGTCGGTTTAGGCTCATGGGTCAACTGCTACTAAAGTTCATTTAAGCCAATATATGAGGTGAATTAGAGTATATATATATATATATATATATATATATATATATATATATATATATATATACACACACACACACACACACACACACACACTTTTTTTGTGAATGGAAGAGGTGATGATAGCTCCATGAAAGCTGTATATGTATTGTACCATAACTGAAATCTGGCCTTACAGTAAGAGTCTGGAGTTTAGAGAAACAACACAGAAGAAGTGAGAGAAAGGAAAGTCAGAACGCAGACCTTGGGAAAAAGCAAATACAATCATTCAGAGCAGAATGGAAATAAAAGTTCATTAAGGGGTCAGCATGTCAACACAGCGCCATGTCTGATTCTCCACCTTTAACCTTCTGCTGAAGGGAGATTTAAGCTCTAAAATCTGAGATTCCTCTGAACGAGGTCTAGTTTCCAGATCTCACTGTTTTTATCACAAGCCAAGTAGTAAAACAACTTTGGATGTGTGAGCCAGTGCTGATTATGTGAGGAAAAAAAAAGGAAAGACGAAAATATTTATGGAACAATTAAAGAATCTGGCAAAACCTCACAAAGATTGGCTTCTCCTGTAAAACTGCTGTTAAGTAGCAGCAAAGGACAGAAGACATGCAGGCTCGCCAGTGAGCAGTTAAAATGAGATTTGAGAAAAATAAAGCTCAAGTAATATTTGGAAACAACTGGCAGGATCCTTCATGTACTACGGGGTACTTCAAATACACAAGTCTATTCATAGATCTTCAGCAATTACAAGTGGAAATGTGCAACACATATGAGCAGCTGCAACTGTTTTCATATAATCAACTTCAACACTACCAGCAGAGTCAGCATTTTCTGCCCTGATTAAAGCACTGTCATTGTGAGAACTGGACTGCGAGGTCCTTCTCGTTTCGATTTGTGGTAGAGAGTTAGATGAGAAGAACAAAACCACTCTCTTACCTGGCCATTAAGTTTAAGGCAATAGCCACCAGCTGGTTAGCTTAGTTTAACATAAAGACAGGAAAGAGTGGGAGACAGCTAGGTCAGCTTTGTCTTCATGTTGAGCTATGCTAACCAGCTGCTGGCTCCAGCGTCATATTTACCGTACACGCACAAGAGAGGTATCAATCTTCTCATCTCTTGTCAAGAACACACATTAGTGTCCCAAAATGCTGAACTACTCCTTTGCTATAAAGGAAACAGGCTCTCACACACCTTTCATTTCTGCATATTTGACTGTGTCATCGTGGTTTACGTCAAAACGCCCATTTGCTACTTTGCCTTGATGAAACTAGCAATCACACAGTAAGATTTAAATGTAAAGTGTGCACCATCCTTCTTGAGTTTATCCTTCAAGCAAACATTGAGGTGGGAGATTGATACAAACACTGTTAATCTCTTTCATCAGAAACGTACGATAAATTAGTGGTTACACACATTAACTATAAAAATGGATACTTCATGAAGTTGAGAATGTTTTGGGGAGAGATCTCCCAAAAAACAAAAGGCAATAACTTAAGTATTATCAAAATATTTTGGAGAGATTTAAGAATTTTCATTCCATTTTTGGTTGAAAGATAACAGATCTGAAGCTTGTTCCTCTGATCAACCTAGAGCTATAATACACCAGACAGAGACTGCTGTCCATTATAGAAGCCAAAGAAATTGCACGTGTGGGGTCTTTCACTGACAGATGAATGTATTTATGCAAGCATTTCTGTCAATGCTCAGTAAACAAGAAATATTTCTCCTGCCAGCAATTTTCAGATTATACATGATGGCTTGCTGTTGCTATGTGCGGTAAAAAATGCATTTGCTACTATCATCAGAGTGACACTGCTGTACCCGTGTCGGTGGCGGCGGGGTGTTTGAGAGCATGTAGAGTAAGCTGAAGAAGGCCAGGAGCACAGAGGGTAAGCTAAGGCCAGGTCACAAGTCATGTGGGTACAGTCACCAGCATCATCAGCAGCACGTCCTACGAGACTCTGAGGCCTGACGTCCCAGTTTGAAACCTTTTCCTGAAGTTCCTCCTGCTGCGTCTGCAACGGGGATGCGCTTACCTGTGAGACACACACATATTAACATAAAATTCAGGTTCCCTATTCACTTTGTTCTATTCATAGCAGTGTTTTGTTTTTTCACATCTATTTTAAAATGACACAATTTGTCTTATGACCATTGCTTGACATAAATTATATTAATACTGTAGTAAATGACAGTAATACTGTAGCTGTGTCCCCAGTTTCACACTAATGTTGGAGCTTCAGAAGGTGCTTTAGAGCCTTGGAAAGATTAAGCAAATTAATCTGCTGACATATGATAAGGCAGCTGTTACCTTCTCATAATTAGTATGTGAGACAACACATTCTATAATCAAATATTGTCTAGAATGGAACTGGGACACAGATACTGTGAATATCTGTTTTTTTTTTAAAGGAAACTGAAGCTTATCAGTTGCCAATGACAGAACTAAATCTGCTGCTCCCTCGCTCACTTGTCTCTACAGATTTTTGTTCCAAAATTAAGTGTCAACATGTCATGATTAAGCTTTACTTCCAAGATTATCTGTAGCTTATCCTGAACCAGCTCATCACTGTCAAAGGTCTGCTTCTCACACACACACACACACACACACACACACACACACACACACACACACACACACACACACACACACACACACAAGAATGGTAACACTCTCGAGACATTTATACAAGACAAGTTATACTTCTAATTGGCAATATGGTTCAAAATACAGTGTACCTGCCTAAAAATATGCAGGGACAAATACAAAGATGTTAATAATGTTGTACAATGCTTAATTTGTCAAATTGTTACACAGCTCAATAGGAACCTGAGGATTTGTAGGTCAATGGCACCAAATACTCAAGAAACAAACTCACTTATCTCTATAAACACCTCATTGATGTTAATGGCGTTCTTGGCGCTGGTTTCTACAAAGATGGCATGGATGGAGTCAGCATAGTCCTTGGCATCCTTCTCTGATACTTCCCTGTAAATACAAGAGGTAGGTCAAAATTGTTGTATTGCAATATGCACACAGCTTCTCCAATTTCATGCATGACCTGATAAACAGGTTGTTTTTCTACAACTAATATGTGGAAAATTTCACAGCGGATCTCAGCACTGAATACAGAAGAGTGTCTGTATCTGAGCCTGGGAGCTCTTAAACTTTGCAGAAGATACTGAGTAACAACAATATATTGAAAGCATATTCAGTCCACTATAAATAATCACCACTTTCCTACTAGAAGCCTACAGCAGCTCAGTAGCCATAACGATTGTGGTGGCCAACAAAGATCAAGAGAGGCGAGAGTCTGATCACCTTACATTTAACATCAGACCAATCAGTAGTCCTCCTTGCAGAGCATTTCAGCTACACACACTGTCAGGTCTTTCACAGTATTTCCAGCCAAGAACTACTTTAATGTGAAAACTTAATAATATATCCTTACATGGCCTTTTTTGGTTCTGTCACCTAAAAAAAACATCTAAATATTATTATCTCTAACTCAGACTCACCTTGCATCTGACAGGTCGCATTTGTTGCCAGCAATGGCAACCACTATGTTAGGAGGACCATGCTGCCTCAGCTCCTTTACCCAGTTCTTCAGCGTTTGAAAAGACTCCTGGTGATACAGGAATGCAACGTTTCACCGAGACAACTGTTAAGCAGACAGCACATGGTATCTCTGCTAAAAAGTGGCCAATCCATGAAACTGTCCAACATATAACCGTCCCTAAAAGCACACCTTTCTGTTTTGAATACTGCTGGCAGTAACTTTGTATTTGCCATACACACAAGAAGGGTATCAGTCTTGTATTTCAGCAAGACATACTATGCAGTAAGTACTTAGTGGATTAGTGGTTGAGGGAAAAAATTAAACGATACCTCTTTTGTGATGTCATAAACAATGATGGCCGCTGCTGAACCTCTGTAGTACATCGGTGCCAGAGCACGAAACTGTGGGAAGGCAAGGAAATTAAGCGGCAATGAGTAATGTCCTGTAGCAATTCTTCAAAGGAAAACGAACATCCTCTTTTGGACAGGGAAGACGTTTGTCTGTTTAAAGCCTCTCAATGAGATTCATCTCTGCCTGAACAAGACTGATCTACAGACATCATTAAGTCTGCATATTGTTTTGAAACCAAAACAAACTGAATGTGATCAGAGTGAAGAACAAGAAGATTTCTTTAAAAGACCTTACTCAAAGACAGTTGATCACGACTCATCTTTGAAGACTGTTTACTTCCAATTTTTCATTTGTGGATATGAAAAGTGTACTAAAAATATCATGTCTGTATAACTGCACTATTATATATTTTCACACCCCTTACATCAAGAAACAGTGTCTAGGCTTTTCACAGACAAAGGCTAATCCATTACGCAGGCACAGACCATGGTGATTACACTCACTGTGAGTTTCATTAGACTCAATAACACTGCCTATGACAAACTCAAGAGTATGAAAATAACCAAAAAACAAAAAAAAGACACCAAGCACCATTTCACAAAACCAGAGGCCTGGTGTTCTGAGCCTATAAGCCAAGCAGTTCTATTTAAAATGGAAGTATGGCGAGTCTTTCCACCGAGACCTCACACATGTGGGAGCCATCAAGAGAAAGATGAGCAGAATGTGTCAAAAGCTGTTAGCGTTTTGATATTTATGGAAGACTATACATTTGATCTCAGCCCAATACATCACCAAGCTCTGCATAATCAAAACAACATGTGCGAAATTTCTAAATCCACAGCTGCCTGGGAGGCTGGAGGGGGGTTTGTTTTTTTTTTTTTTGCCAGGTTTTGCCATTTTTCTGGTAAAATACTTTCCAGTGCAGAGTGAAAGCTGGCTTCAACAATTAGCCTGCTGTCATAACATTTTAAAACGTAGTGGGGTTTTTACCTCATGCGAAGGGAACGAAAAGGTTAACCCCAACTACAGCATCAGCTTAAAGGATCTGAGCTACCCAAATATCCAGGCCACTGTGTCAACTGCCTTTAAGATGACTTCAACAAAGCACCAGACAGATAAAAACTACTGTCTATTTTATTTATTTAGATGGAGGTATTAATATTTGAAACTTTAAACTTCTCCTTCACTACTTGAAAGTTAAAGATTTTTTTGAGGATTTTGAGGCTGTTCCCGATTTATAATTGTAGTTTGGTTTTCACCCTAAACTGCTGTTGAAATGTATTACATTATACAGAGAGGTGTTTTGGTTATTTAGCCAACCCTCATTCAACAGTCCCACAAACCACGGCCTCCAAAATGACCATAATGTTGAATCAACAACTATCTGAAACTATTTCATTCATAGGCTTTACTGTAGGACTTTTGTATAAGACTGCATTAGTTTTAGCTGGGTGCACCTAATAAACTGGAAACTGAGTGTAATTCAAGATCTGAAAGTGACAAATGGATTATTTTTCCATCTACAACTCCTAACCTGTGAGAATATTTTTATGCCCTCTTGCAATATAGGCTGGAACGGAGCTTTTAACAGGCTACTAAAACCATGTGTCATGTATTAACTAATGATATTTATTTTAAAAGAAGCAACCCATGTCTCCAAAAGACCTTCACTTGGAATGACCCCGCCTTCCCGCCAATTCTATTTTCCTTTACAATATGATGGAATAAACTATCCATCTTGGAGTGACACTGTTACCTCAGGAAAGCACACATTCCACATAATTACAGTTGTTACTGGCCCCAAGTCCACCAACGGGGATCCAACTTGGGATATTTGGCAGAGGCACTGAGGAGAGTGCTGTCTGTTTCATTGGCTAGTGGTGGGCTGCACCACCGCCAGTCCTGTGTGGTCTATCTGTGCCTTAACCCAGAGAGTAATCACAGCGAGGCCAGACGTCTGGCCACACAGCAGCCCAGAAAACAGCCCCAGTGATGCCCTGCGAGTGCTGATTAATTGCTGAAACCACAAGCAGGGTGCATAATGACAGGAACTCTCCTATTCCAGTAGGATACAAGGTTCCCTTTGCTTGTTTTCAGTGAGAAGGAGCAGCAAGGAGGGGGAGACCTGGATGGGCCGTTGACAGCTGGGCTCACATGTACTTGTAAGGCCTCATGTGGTCTTGAGATATGGATTGTGGAGTGTGGAAATCACAGAACTTTTCCTTACTGCCCTGGTCTCTCCTTCCATGTGAACTGGCTGGCTCCGTATTCCCCTTTCTCAACTCAACAGATTCTGATAGGCCAAAGCTCCACAGAGGTTAAAAAACGAGTCATGAAAGGCTTCAAAATACCACAGCAGCTTTGTAGGAAAACACACACGCACTCACACACAAACACATGCAAAACCTACCAAAGGAATGTTGTTACTTTTTCACTCACAGATGTGAACCACTTGGGAGACTGAAAGGCCATGTGGGAGTGAAAAAGTGGATTTGTGAGAAATAAAATAGGTGGAGGGAAATGGAAATGAACACAAAAGAATCACAGGGACAGAGACTGTTGCCAAGAAAAGAATTATCGCAAAGGAGAAAACACAAAGAGGAAAAAGGAGAACATCCTGATGTGGTGTGGCAGTGACTGTCAGACAAGACACAGTAGCAGCACAGGCCAGTGGGCTGAGACAGCTTGGGTTTCTTCCTCTCATCTTATCTTAAACGGGGCTTCACTGATGTGCCCTCAAGGCAGCAAAGAAGACAAGCCTTCCAGGGCGGGAGATAAAGACAAGTCACATCTTATCTCACCTCTCTGGAGAGGACAGCAGCAGGGATAAAGCATTACAACAGCAGGGAATTGTGCATGAGAAAAAGGGAAGGGCAAGCACAGAAAAAGGGAAGTGATGTGGAGAGCTAATGCAGAGAAATGTGGGATGCAGGGTGTGAGTCAAAAGAGAAAGTAGTTCCTTACGCTACAACTGTCTGGAACTTGATGTCAATTTGACAAGCTTTCACACTAAAGCTGTACTCAGATACCACAATGTATCTCATTTCTTGTATCATGTATCATCTGTAAGTGTGGTTTTAGTCCTAAACTTTGTATGGGTGATAACGCTTTTCACATACGGCGTCTATAGACACACAGGAGTCCAGATTACCTTAAAAGGGGCACCTGGGCATGATAATTGCTGACAAACAACACTTTTCAGGGGTGTGTGTTAAATAAAAATCTCACAAAAGGAAAGAAATGGCACTTCATCTTTATTTGTGTCTAAAAATGTGTGCAATGAAAAAGAGGAAATGAGATGGAAAGGAGAGGAGGTGACAGAAGGGACAAAACATGACTGACTCGATTTATTTCTACTCCACTAACACACTAAAACCTCCGCTGATTTAAACAATGAAAATCCAACACTGCACGTCAATTAAACTATGAAAAAGTGGACTCCTGAAAGAAACAGGATATTGGTTAGGGGGGCAGAACTGCACCTATAGAAAGCTAAATGTTGCCCCCTATCAGAAATAATGAATAACTACACTATTCACGTTCCCCCAGGCTGGTTCAGGGAGTGGTTCATGCACATGTAGATAGCTTTTTCACTTCCTTTAAAACCAGCGAGTACATTTCTGAGTAAGCCAAGTCAAACTGATTTATTACAATATGAAAACTGTGTGCTGTTGTGCCAAAACCTGTAAATCCTCCCCAGATTGATTGTCTACCAGCCTATTAAAAGACAAAATCCTTTGGCAAATACCTCAATGGAGATTACTTACCCGCTCCTGTCCTGCTGTGTCCCAGATCAGGAACTTGTGTAGTTCATTTTGGTATTGCACTGTCTTGGTCATGAAGGATGCCCTGGTGAAGAGAAACGGTTTCATCACACAGCATGTCATACTACAAAGTTATTCATTCAATTTTGCTGCTTTACAAAACACAGTACAGACAAATAACAGAACTGCAGCCAAAGCCACAGCTTTCCAAGTCACTGTCAAGAGTCCCAGATCAGCAGAGAAAAAAAAACGCACACCATCACTTGGTTCATCAGTTGATTTACATTATCTTATACTATGTGCCAGCTTTAGTAAACTTCATCTCAAATGTAAAACATTAAAAATGACTGATTTACAGTCAATTACAGTCCAACTCATGCTGTATTTTTGAGACTGGCAATATCAACATTTGGTTTTGATATAAAATTGATCTGGATGTCATTATTAAAATTCAGTAACAACATACAGTATCTGCCAGAATTCTTCACATTTTCACAGCTGAAAAATAACTGTCAGTGTTTGTCAGGGTAATGATGAGGCTGTTTGTATTTTACTTAAAAAATATGTGCAGATTCTGTACTAAAATTTCTTGTTATTTGACATATTCTAACACAGACAAGTAATAAGATAAAACTGGTCTATCATATTGGCCAAAGTTTAGTGTCACATAAGATAATAAAGCAGAAACTTGTCACATTTGAGAAGCTGGAACCACAGAATTGTTGCTGAAAAATGTATTTCAAACAATTATTTAATTAATAATATAGCTGCAGATCATTGCAGATTTCTGTCAAACGTGATCAGTTGATTCTTTCAGCTCTCACTTCAATAATTAACTGATGATTGACAAAAATCAACTGACTACATGATAACGCCCTACAACAACCATAAACAAAACAAATTAGAAAGTGAATAAACAACTTCTAGCGTGGGAGACAGCAAGAACTTACCCAATTGTTGGATTGATGTTTGGGTCAAAGCTGTCCTCTACAAATCTCCAAACAATACTCGACTTTCCAACGCCAGTATCCTGCAGAGACAAAATAAAGACAATGCTTACTAAACACGGTCAGAAACAGTTACTACAAGTTTCACCACAAAGATAAAAGCACATTCTCTGGCAATAGGCCTGGACATTTTTTGTGTCTTCTTCTTTTTCCTGTTCCCCTCATAGTCCTGAAACTTATTGATAAATTCAACAGGACACATGTAGTTACAGTTACATTGTTTTTTAATCTTATAAGCAGATCCAGAAAAGAAGGACTTGGAATCTTGTTACTTCAGTAATACCTTCATTTATTACTTCAGTATATAGAAAATTATGGCTTAAGCTGTTGTCATAAGCAGTTTGCTGAATAAATGACTTAACAATTATTTGATTATTTTGCTGTAAACTGAATAATTGTTTAAGTGCTGTAGCTCTATTTTAATCTTATTAGTAAATGATGGAGAGGAGGAGATGTGATGTTATTTCAGGAATGTACTAATAGGATGCTGCTAGAGAAAATGACTTGGCTTAATGTTGTATGTAGTCTGGACATGCATGAATGTTACTGATTTTTAGTTTTTAAAGCACAGAAAGGACAGTTAAGTTATTTGAGAATATAATATTGTCACTCTCTTGATCACAGGTATGAAAAAATGTAATCCATGTAAACAAAACAGCCTGATGCAAGAGCAGTGGGACTTATTTGATACTACAGGTACAAATATGAACTACAGGGAAACATGTTTTGATAAAAATCGATGCTGACTTACCCCCAGGAGACACACTTTTAACTCTCTCAACGCCATATCGATCTCCTCTCTGTCAAAATGAGTTTGTTGCAGTGATGACCATTGACAGTTTTCTCCTCCTCTTATCTTCAATATTCTTCAGGTGGCCTTTGTTTACAAACAACTTTACTTCATTGTGATCAAAAGCTGCCACATACACGCCTCAGGTTAGGTAATGACTCTTGCAATTAGCGTTAAAACCTCCAGTATCCCGCCGTATTTGCCATATTGTGACTTATAGTAAACAAGCTAACTAGCTAACAGCGAAGCCTCCAAATCGCTCGGTCTCCATCTTGAACTGCGTGGTCACGTGACCGTTCAGCTCCCTTTTTCCTGTGTATGTGTGTGTGTTTGGAGACACACAAAGCCCACGGGCTGTTAGTTATACCCAGTTATGTCGAGTTTGTGCAGAAGTTAAGAAACGGTTTATCTGTTGAGTTGTTTAGAGGATAATCCACCGGTGAATACCAGCGTCAGGAAGTGTTCTCAGGAAGTAGTTTGCTGCCCTGTTTGAGTGACAGCTGTGCGGCGGTGACAGCCCACACCGGGACGGCGGCCCCGCAGAGCCGAGCCGAGACTCAAGATGGCAGGTAATGGTACTTTTTAAATAGTGTTTTCTTCTATACTTTCACGCTGTGCGGTCACTTGTAAAGACGTATTTGCTCCTCAGAACTGAAACAGTTGAAATAGCCTGCCTCACTACATTTGTGCTATTCCCAGGCGATGCGTTAGCCTCAAGTCAAGCGTAAGGGCTGGACAAGCCGTGTTAGCAAACTTAGCACCGCTCGCTAGCTAGCTAACGAAAGCCACTCAGCGGTATAGAAATTGGTGCCTTTGAAGCAACGTTTTAACGTAAAACGTCTCCATGCGTGTAGTTTATTCTTTAAATCACCACGGTCTTTCGTAGTTAGACACTACTGAACGCCATCAGCCGTGTTTATTATCGAACTGTTGTCATAGCACAGGCTAGCGAGGTGACCTAGCTAACGTTAGCCAAGTTGCTAAAGTCATTTTCAGCCATAAGCTGACCAAATCCTCCTTTATACCATAACAAAGGAGAGATGTTTTTCCTTGCCAACCTGCTCTTTGGTGCTGCTCTTGATAAACCACTCGCAGCGTTATTTGATCCACTCATGAAACACCACGTTTAATGTATCTTTTCGAGGTTAGGATGTGTTTTTATATTTGGAGCACATTCCCTTGCTTGCCCAGCTGTAAACACAGGCATTACCCGTCCCACCACATGCTTCTCCTTCTGGGACTTATTTCTGGGCTTTTCTTTTGATTACCCTACCGTACTATTGTCCTGTATCTAGGGCTGGAGGGGTACTGAAAACAAATCATGACTGAAAGTCCAGTAATAGTGTCGCTATGCTATCAAACGGATATGATGTTAAGGCGTTGATTACTTCATAAGAAGGCTAGTTTCTCTCTCTCTTTGGATTGCATGACAATGGGAAGCCACACAGAATTTTTTTTTTCTGGAAGAATTTTGTCTTAGGACCTGCGTTGTAATTTTAGTTTTTCCCCCTCTCTTTGATGATATTAAAGCTGTAATGATTAGTCAATTGAATTGATTAGTTGTGTGACCGAAAATTAATCAACAGCTGTGCTCATTATCAAGTATTCATTTTAAGTCATTTTTAAAGGAAAAAAAAAATTGTCCTCGTAGGTCCAACTCCTCAATTGTGAGCCACTTTTCTTTATCTTATGTCATAGTAAACTTATTATCTTTGGCTTTTGGGACTGATGGTCAGATAAAACTAGACATGTTTGATGCTTTAGGAAAATACAGTTGATTATCATTCAAAAATTGGCAGATTACTTGAAAATAATTACATTGCAGCGATAATTGACACAAAGGAACAGGAATATAATTTCTAATGTAAATAAAGATTTTAATAAAAAGATAGGTATAAGTCGTTTTAACAGCCTTTGGGTTTACAGAAATGTGGCTCAAGTAAATGCACCAGGATTTTCTGTGACATAATAATCACCTAATCACATTCATTATGTAAGCTGCAACACCTGTCTTTCCTGTCAGGGTTTTGTTGGTAGTAACTTGACTGCTTATTAGCTTATTGACCAGAATTATGTCAAGTAGTTTAAAAAAAATCAGCTGAGACAATAAACGTGTGTCATTGTAAAATTTTCCTTCATGCTTGTGTGGTATTCACGAAAAATATTACTATTACTGATATTTACTGACTTGTTTTGATTTCTTCTCTTTCACATCACTACTCCGACAATGTCATGACCATGACTATTTATTGTCAGTATTATTGAAGGAGACTTGGTCCCTTCTGAGTAATTGGCAGCTTGTAAACCTGCCAGCTCAAAACTCCTTTCATTTTGAAGGGTGCAGTGGTGTATAAAGACAAGTGATGGTATGTTGATGACATGTTTACCACCATGGACCACCCCACCCCTCTAATTGCCTTATCCTTACAGGTCTATCTTTATACTTTGAAGATGGCCATGATGATTTGGATGACTGTGAGTACTCCAGTTATTTTAATTTCTTTATAAAACCACATTAAACAATACCTGAGTTGAAGGGTTTATTTCTTGCATATACTGCATGTGGAACTATATATATATGGTATATGGAAGTGTCATCTTTCTGGGCAACCCCATTCACCCATGTGAAATTTAAAGCTGTCAGCAGTATTTCAGGGTTTTACGCTATGCTATTCTTAGCAGTTATAGAGAGTCCCTGTTGTCTGCATTGGCCAAGGTGATGAAACAGCATTTAGATCCAACTGCAAAGCAAATGTGTATTTATGGTTGGATCATTAAAGGGAGTAATCTGTTAGACTTTAGCCTTTCTGCTTTATTCACACATTGGAGGTTCTTTATTTCTGACATTTAGCTTGGCTCAGTATCATCAACATGATGCAGTAACTGCTGTGCTACTTTTGTCAGTGTCCTTATTATAAGTGTTTTGTTTTTCTAGGCATTAAATGTGCTTTTCACAAATTGTTCCTATTTGTGTGACTATAAAATTACTTTTCTCTCCCTCTCAGTTGGTTTTGATGACTATGGTTCAGAGTGTGACGGCATCCGCATCACAGCCTTTCTTGACGCAGGACAAGACAACTTAACTCCTCTTGGGAGGCTAGAGAAGTATGCCTTCAGTGAGAATGTTTTCAACAGGTAAGTGGAGCCCTGTGCTCAGGCAACACCCAAAACAAGACAAAATGCTTAATATCAAACAATCAGGTGCCTGTGCCACGAAGCAAGATTAGTGGGTTATCCAGCTAACTTTGGGTTTAACTTTGGTTTTCTGTAATCACAAAACTGGCTCATTTTTTAATGGAGTAGATCATACAGTTTGCCCTGCTCCAGAGCAGGTTAACTTCCGAGGGTCAAATGCAGATCTGTCAGATCTGAATCATCGTTCCTACAGAATCCAGAGAAGGACAAGGTCATTTGTCATCATAAAAGGTTTTATGACAAATAATAAAGAGCATTATGTATTTTTAATAGTTTTCATTCAAATCACTTTGCTGTTCTGGGCTTTCCATGTGTCACATGGGGGTTAACCACAAGAAATAAGTACATAATGACGACTATAAGATTCTTTGATTTCCAAGTGTAGATGCTTTACAGTCTTCCTCCGTAACTGCAGCTCAGAAGAACATGAGGCAACTTGGTTATTGTAATTGAAAATAAAGAATTAAATCCTCTCTTTTCTTTTGTTAGAAAAATAATCCTCACAGCTAAATATTCCCCATGATTATCTTGAGATGTTTGCCACATCGGATCTTGACCTGCTAAAGCTTCAGTTACAACTTCTATTTCTCTTCATTTGCATTTCTTGCTACTACTACAGCTGTTGGTTGATCTGACGATTGTGTTGGAAACATTACGCTGCCCCAAGTTGATCTTAGAAAAAGGGAAACATCTGCAATCTAGTGGAGCTTAGTAACAAGGAAACATCTGTCAAATGGCAAAGAGGTGTCACTTGAAGAGAAGAAATTGAAATGTGAGACTGACACATCGCACAATCTCAAGTCATCTGCGGATGTGTTTTTTCATAGCCATCTTGAGGATTGCCTACATTCCTGTGTATTTACAAATGACATACCTGTGCTAACTCTATAGTGCAGGAATGCCAGAAGACTTTAAGTAGAGCCCTGGGAGGATTGTGTCTGTCTGAACATGGCATTAAGTCTACAACAGTAGTCGCTGTTTATAATAGGTTTAATGGGTATTTTTTTAATGTTCTTTAAATGTATTGTTGGCATTTTTTAAAATATATTTTGTGTTCATCAGTGTGTGGATTTTAATGTGGTACCTCCTTCTTGGTAAAACCTGCCAGATAAACTCAGTGTATTTAAAATCCTCAGTATGTGGCTTTTAAATAGTTAAATCACAGTTTCCCTGCAAACATTTAATACTGCTGGTGAACCCTCACAAATGTGTCTAGCTCGCGTCTTCATGCTTTTCATGCACAGCTTTGCAGGGTTCAAGCCCTCCTGTCATTTCCAAGTATATGTGTGTGTAATGTGCTTGACAGCTCTGTCAGTGCTGTGTGTTACGCTGCGTGCACTCAACACTCATAGGTATTGGCAGGCAGTCTTACTAACTTGAAGCTCCTCTTGCTTTCTAGGCAGATCGTGGCTCGTGGCCTGCTTGATGTGCTTCGAGAATTCAGTGACAACGAAAATGACTTTATCAGTGTCATGGAGACAGTTGCCAGAATGTCAGAAGATGGAGGTAGATGCGTTTTTAAATCCACCACAGCCTTATATTAGGCTCCACTTTAGTATTTGCATTTTCATAATAAGCAAGATTAAGCTCTTTCAGGCTTTAATCTGTAAATGGAAGAAAGTATATAACATTTGTTGCCCTGTCATGCACGCATTTTATCTTTGTTCATTAACCATATGATGTGATGTGTGTACTCAGAGCCCACAGTGCGAGCTGAACTGATGGAGCAGGTCCCCAACATTGCCATGTTTTTACACGAGAGTCGGCCCAACTTCCCAGCAGCTTTCTCAAGATACTTGGTACCAATTGTGGTCCGGTATCTCACTGATCCAAATAACCAGGTAGGTTTCAAATTTGCCAATTTTCTAGCTGAGATGTACAATTAAAAAATTTAAAAACAACAATCACTGCTCATTGACAATGTACCTCTCTTCTGTACTTCTATACTTTCTGTTTAAGTGAACTATTAAAAAAAAAACCTAAAGATTTATTTGCACAGAGTTGGTTTTTTTTTTAAAAATGTGTCTGTAAACTTGCTTTCAACTTTTCAGGTGCGGAAGACCAGCCAGGCAGCGCTGCTCGTTCTGTTGGAGCAGGGCCTCATCTCTAAAGCTGACATGGAGACCAAAGTTTGTCCGGTTCTGCTGGACCTCACAGAACCCAGCAGTGACGATGACTACAAAATAGAGGCTGTTGCTGTAAGAAAATCCACTAGTGTTATAAGTTAATATTTTTTATTTGCCATTATCAGGGCAATTAGCTTGAGTGAAATGAAAGAAAAACATGGTACTAGACAAACTTAGTCTACAAAGGTTCAGCTTTTAAATCAGTATTGGGGAGTGGGGATCCTTTACCAAAGAATCCTTTTCAGCCTACACTGTCAGTTTGTTACTGATGGAGTTGGCTGCTCCACTTCACTCTGATAGTGTCTGAGTAACGGCATCGAAAATGCTATTGCAGTTGAGTCATGCCTCTCTTAAAATCCTGTACACACTATGAATTGTGGTTTTGCTGCACTGTCCTCATAGTGGTGTTCTGTTGTTTTGTTCATGTCAGCTGACGTGTAGAAAAGCAATGTTTGAAGCTTTCTCACTAGCTATACACCCACTAAGTCTGAAGTTGATCAGATAAGCGATTGCTGAAAAAATTGAAATACAACAGACAGAGAATCCTCCATTTATACTTAAATTGGTATTTGTTATGCGTGATTGAACTGTCGGAAGTATAAACTGCATCTTTTGAATGAATGAATTCAAAAGTTGAAATTGTAATGCATTTTGAACTAAATGCAGAGATTCTAATTTAAATGTGATTTATTAATTTCACTCTCATTTATATTGTATTTATGTCTTAAGTATTCACTAATTCACTTCACCCAGTTCAAATTAAGTTTTCCCAAATCAGGTTCAGCCCCCTGAAACACACATAACCTACTATTGAGTTGTGTAGAATAGTTATGTAACTGAAACTTAGTCTGAGTTGTGATGGCACTAAATCCTCTCCATATGTCCCTTCTTACAGATCATGTGTAAAGTTGTCACCATGCTGAGCAAAGACACAGTGGAGCATCTACTGCTGCCGCGTTTCTGTGACCTGTGCAGTGATGCTAGGCTCTTCCAAGTCCGCAAGGTAACAGCCACCACACCATGTTTATCTCCTCCAACTTAAAGATGAAAATATTTTCAACAGTCTGAAATTACTTCATAATTATGAACACACAAGATATTCTGTTTCAAACTGTTGTCCCAGCTGAGCCAAACACTTATTTGGGCTAGAGTTTAATTGTGTTTCATGTGCTTCGTGAGGATAAATTCAATAACTCTGTGAATTCTGACTTAATTCTGTTTTGCGCATCAACTTAGCCCACACTATGCTGTTGTATTCTGAGGAATGTTAATTCTCTGGTGTGACTGTGCCAGTTGGAGGAGAGTTATTTAAGAGCTGTAAAGGTGGTCTAAGTGTTTTTTTTGTTTGTTTTTTTTTGTATCTTGTGTTATACAGGGCTGCACTCTCAATAAAACATACAAATCCTTGTTTTATTAAATTATTATTAAAACCAGCAGAGTGTTTTCAGAAAGCATTGTCAGAAAATTGTGCAATAGTTTACACAGATTAAGCCAATTCTAATGGTCTGTGATGGTTTTGCAGATAAAATGCACAGTTATTTTAACAATTTGAACACTTATATTCTGGTAGAAATGTTGTGAAAGTAGTTACTTGTATTGGAAAGGTTAAAGCTATAGGAATTGTTGTCTAGAATTGCATATTTCCAAAATTTTCTCTTTTAGGTATGCATGTTATGAAAAACAACAAAGTCACAGACATGAGCAAATCATTGTAGTTTAGCTTGGGTTTCAAAGTACAGATGCCAGAAGGGTGGGGAGATTTTTCTCAGCAAGGCCATGTAAATAATGCATGTAGAAAAAAATAAGCTAACAAGTCCAGGGCATTACATGAAAACAAATTAGTGACTGAGTCGGAGGTAATTTAGTAGCCCACATGGTCTGTGTAATTTTCTCTCTTGGCTTTTGTCTAATGATACAAAATAATAATTATTCTTTATTTATTTAATATGTGGCTCTTTAGTTTTGTGTCATTGAACTTATCATGTTTGTATTATTTGTGTATTGCAGGTCTGTGCCGCAAATTTTGGAGAGTTTTGTTCTATCGTGGGTCAGGAGGCCACAGAAAAACTACTGGTGAGACACTCGAGACTTCATTTTAATTATGTATTTACATTTGTGTCATTATTTAACATGACAATAAAATGTCCTTTAAGCTTTTCCAGAGTCACTACTTGACAAATATCACACCACAGTTAGTGCATCAAGCTACCTGTGTTTGTCTGCTGTCATGCAACTTAACTGTGTATCAAATTAAAACATTTCTAGTTAATTTGCTCCGTTGCTGTTTACAGATCCCTTCATAGTTCAGACACTTAATTTGTGTGAGTTGTACTGATTTGGTTTTGTTTTTAACCTAGATGCCCAAGTTCTTCGATCTGTGCTCAGACAGCCTGTGGGGCATCAGGAAAGCTTGCGCTGAGTGCTTCATGATGGTCTCAAATTCCACCTCTCCAGAGGTGCGACGTGCAAAACTGTCCCCCCTGTTCATCAGCCTCATCAGTGACCAGTCCCGCTGGGTAAGACACACACAAGAATAACTGCAGTTCATTCGATTGCATAAAATTACAAGCGCATTTGTTCTCTCTGTGTAACTTCCTCTGTGCTGTGATGAAAAAAGGGCAGTTATTGCTTAGCCTTGGAATCTAGAAAGTTTGTTTTCTTCATTAGTGTATGCACTCTATTGTCCCTGATTTTGAGCTGTGAACTTTAGGTTTTTTCTGTTTTTTGACTGGCTTAACACCTAATAAACTGCTTTGTAGTCACAATGAAACTGACAGATTCCTCCCGGCTCCACTTCCAGGTGCGCCAGGCTGCCTTTCAGTCTCTGGGACGCTTCATCTCCACCTTTGCCAACCCCTCCAGCACAGGCCTTCACTTCAGAGAGGATGGCGCCCTACTAGAGGTCCCCAGGTGTACGTCGGAAGGGTAAGACCACCCCACCCTCATCCCCGCTTCAACAAGAGACATTAAAAGAGATTCTCTTTTAGTCTGTTCAAGTTCCTTTAGATTTTGTCAATCTCATTTCAGCGACTGCTCCCTAAACTCCCTGAACTGCTCCAACATCAGCGGCTGCCACACAGAAAGAACCATCGCTCACACACCTCCCAACCAGGATGGCCGTGCCACACCGTCCCCAGAACACGTGTCAGCAGCTGACAGCGAAGACATGCACAGCTTTGATGACAACCACGCCTCTGTTCTTGGAGAGATGCATGATGGTTTCACCCGCACCGTCTCAAACAGCAACGTCAGCCCTACAACTACAAACAACGCTAAGAACACAAAAGAGACAGAGCAGACAGATGAAAACTTTAATTCTTTCCACTACTGGAGGTCTCCTTTACCTGACATCAGTGGGGAGCTGGAGATGCTAAGTTGTCAGACACCTGAGGATGAGACAGAGAAGGAGGAGCAGAAGGAGAAAGAGGAGGAGGAGGAGAAACCTGAAGATAGTTGTTCAGAGCCCAAGTCCAGTCATGGCAAAGCTACGAGCGACCAGATCCAGAAGGTTTTGGACTGTTTGCAACCACACATGGATGACCCTGATGTACAAGGTGAGTATACAGAGGCAGAATGTGTGTGAATTACATTTGATCGGCTACTGTCACTGTGTTTTTATTTTGGCACTGTATTGGCATGAAGATTGAGTTGTGCGTGTGTAATTTACCACCAGCTCAAGTCCAGGTGTTGTCAGCAGCTCTGAAGGCAGCCCAGCTCGACAGCCCAACAGACAACAGCCCAACTGAACCCCAGTCAGAAGTCCAGCCTGAGAGCAACACTGAGAGTCTGCCTGTGGAGAGCAAATCTGTGGAGGTTCAGTCAGAGAGTGAGGAGAGCACCGCAGAAGAGGAGCAAACAATGGAAACTCCTCCAGCTTTGGAGTCGAGCCCCGTCCAGGAGCAAGGGGACGAAGAGACGCAGACGGAGCCCCAGGAGCCTCAGGAGCCCCAGGAACCCCAGGAGGACCAGGAAGAGTCTCCTCCTGACTTCCCTGTTCTGGTACGAGACAATTCAGATTATTGCAGTGTGCTAAATTCAGCTGTTGTGTAATATATATATATACCTGCACAGATATACTCACTAACTACATACACATACTAAACTTAAGCTGGAATTATACTTGATGCAAGGGGTTAATTTGAGTTGTGCTGTAGGTAAGTACAATGTAGGGTTTCTCATGTTGATATCTCATGATGTTTCTCATGATGATTTCTATGTATTCACGAGTAAAGCAGCAACATTGAAAGTTAAATATGGGGGAAAAAAAAACTTTATCAGGACTGTGTGGGTTTGGTTTGACCAGATTTGACTGAGTGGGCTGGCATCTTGGGGTAGATAAAGAAAAAAAAAATCTAAACAATTTCGACTTTTAGTTAAATGATTCAATATGAAGTCTTAAAATCCCTAGATCACTCTTTGCATTTGCGTCTTTTCTAAGTGAATTTGTACATCTGCGCTAAATATCATGTGAATGTAGTGGTTACTTGTTGTAAGTGCTTCAGTTAGGGCTGCATGATGTGTAAAATGCCCACTTTGTATTCTCCTCAGGAGTCTGAACTGATTGAGAGTGTGGAGGAGGAGGGAAAGGAAGACTCAGCTCACAGCCCAGTGTCTGAGGATAAGCCTAAGATCCAGGTCAGTAAGCATGGATCTCAAACGTTCTGGAAATATTGATCTGTTGCTTACTGTTGGTATTGATTGGCTCAGACACAGATTATTAAATACCTTCTCGCTGTGTCTCCAGAATGTCATCCCCCAGCAGCTGTTGGATCAGTACCTCTCCATGACGGACCCGGTCCGGGCCCAGACGGTGGATACAGAAATAGCCAAACACTGTGCCTTCAGCCTGCCGGGGGTCGCTCTTACTTTGGGACGACAGAACTGGCATTGCCTCAAGGACACATATGAAACTCTTGCTACTGATGTGCAGGTAGGTTAAAAAAAATTGGAAACCATGAGGGTAGTGAGGGATTACAGTTGCTGTTTCACCTTCATGAAAAAATATAAGCCTAAATAGCGATAAGATTAAATAGTATAGTGTTTGGTCATCTTGTATACACTTTACACTAAGAACACTTTACACTTTTGTACAGCTCAAAGTTGAACAGGGTAAAGTGGCCTTAACATTTTCACACTTTTCTTGTGTGCATTACTTGAGGATGTGAGCAAGAACGGGAAATGTACAAAGTGAACTGTTGCTTCACCTCGAACAGCAGCAGTGACGGTGTGACGGCACTCAGTCATGTTCCTCATTACGTCTTCACAACACTGAAACACTGAATGTCACTGTTAGCCTCACAGCATTGTCCTGGCAGGACCACTGCCAGTCACTGAGGGGTTCAGATAAATGATCTGTTTCTTTAATAATTTATTTTTCTTAATGATTTTACAACCTAATCAGTAATTATGAATACAATAAGATGTTTTTCCTCGTAAAAAAATTCAACCTAATAAGATTTCTTTATTTTACACTTGCTTGTTCATGGCTGATGTGTTTCTCTCCCTCCTGCCTTCCCCCTCTTAGTGGAAGGTGCGGCGTACGCTGGCTTTCTCCATCCATGAGCTGGCGGTTATCCTGGGAGACCAGCTGACGGCGGCTGATCTGGTCCCCATCTTCAATGGTTTCCTCAAAGACCTGGACGAGGTCCGCATTGGCGTGCTCAAACACTTGTATGACTTCCTTAAGGTAAGATTTATAGATTCATCTGCTGCTGGTCCGGGTGTGATAACACTATCAGAATAAGATTTGTACGTTTGGTCTTGTTTTTCATACTGTTTTAAGATTAGCGAGTAATGAAATGACAGCTCTTTTATGATTTGAAAACAGCTGCTTCATTTGCTTTACATGTAACACTTGGTGCTAAACAACTAATCTGGCTCGTGCATCTCCTTACTACAGCTGCTGCACGCAGACAAGAGGAGAGAGTATCTTTACCAGCTGCAGGAGTTCATGGTGACGGACAACAGTCGCAACTGGAGATTCAGATACGAGCTGGCAGAGTACGTCTCCTTTTTCTCTTCCAGTCAGGAAGGAATTTGGAAATAATCACATTTACATTTTTAGCAGACTCTCATATCCAGACTGGCTTCCTCTCAATGTCCTGCTCATTGGCAGAATAGCAGAGCTGAATTCTTCTCTTACTCTAGATTTAATTCTGCAGTCAGTGTTAGCCAAACTGCTTATTTACTCATTTCTTTCCACAATAGATTATTTTAAATAGCATTTTATTTTACTTTTGCTGTTTGTATTCACAAGAATGTTTGGATAAACCTCATGTTTACCTGAGCAAAGTGTTATTTTCCCTGTCTCCTTACAGGCAGCTGATCTTGATCATAGAGTTGTACAGCCACTACGACGTGTATGACTACCTCAGACAGATAGCACTCACCCTCTGCTCTGACAAGGTCTCAGAGGTCAGGTGGATCTCATACAAACTGGTAAGTTTACAGCAGATTGCACGGTTTGGGTTTTTTGTTTTCTGGTGTAGAGGACATCTGTTGAGGAAAAGCATTGGCAGCTTGTGACAGATGGTTGGGTCAGCAAAAACACTGGAAAATCTAAAACAAAAGGGAAATGAGTCACACACATGGATGAAGTTTAGTATGTGTTGTAGTGAGATGAAGTAATGTCCTGACGGATGGTTGTATTTGATCATCTTAGCTTGGCTACAAGGAAACTGTAGACTGGAGCATAATGTGCTCCCGCAGACTCCAGGAAGGAACGGCTGCCCTCCTGGCACATAACCAACCATAAAACTGCATTGTGGTGTTTTTACACTTTGGTATTTGTCTGGATTAAACAGATGAGATACAGTGTGTTAATTAGTGAGCTTTAGAGGTGTTGGTAAGCAGATTGTGTTACCTTTGGAATGAGCCAGGCTAGACATTCCCCTTGTTTCCAGTCTTTATGCTAAGCTGCTGAGCTAGCAGGCTGCTGGCAGTAGCTTCATATGGACTGCACAGACCTGCAAATGGTATCGATCTTCTCAACTCACTCTTTCCAGTAAAGACAACGTGCATGTTTCCCAGACTGCTGAACTCTTCCTTTAAACGCAGAGGACAGTGCGAAGTTTTCAGTCTATTCAGCTTTCAGTATAGCTCCTGCAATCAGTCTCATCTTTTCATCTCATCCAGTCCAGTGTGTGACTCTGAACTTACTGCACATTTGTGATAAATTCCTATAAATCTTGAAGGAAAGTTTGCATTTTTGCAGATGAATTTAAATTGTGTCACTGGTCTAAGAAACGTACATTTTAACTGTGTCGTTACTGGCTGTGTTTTCAGGTTGTTGAGATCCTCCAGAAGCTGTACACATGTGGTGCTGATGACCTGGGCCTGAACTTCATCAACGAGCTCACCATGAGGTTCTGCCACTGTCCCAAGTGGGTGGGGAGGCAGGCCTTTGCCTTCATCTGCCAGGTCTGTTGTGTTTATCTCACATCACTTCGCACAAAGCGGCGGCTTCTGCGTCGTCTCCCTACCTGTTATTCCAGTTTCATAGATAGCTGTTTGATTGCTCCTCCGATTGTTGTCTGAGCTACTGTTGACAAATGAAGTCGCAGATTAAATCCTCTTTGGAGCTTGAACCAGTTTTAATCCCGTTTATGCTTCTGGGAACATTATTTATCGCCTTTTTCATTGAATTTCTCTCTAAAAACTAGGGATGGGGCCGATCCGATCCAGTATCGGTATCGGTTTCCGATACCAACATAATTCATGGATCAACCTGCGCAGATTTCCGATCCATGAACCATGTCTGTGCTTTAATGTTGTCTGCTGAAATGACTCCACAAGTGATTCCCTGCCGGCTGCTCTGCTAACTGGCTGCAAAATGTGGAATGGATTTCCTGAACAGAGGCCTGTCTCAATGAGACGCTGGTGTCAGAATAGTATTGGTATAGGCAGATATCCAAATTCAGGTATCGGGATCAGATTGAAAGTGAAAAAATGTGGATCGGTGCATCTCTACTAAAACATACATACATCAGTGTTTAAGGATCCTGGATTTAAAATTGTCTTAAGTAAAAGTAAAAAGTTTTTTTTTTTTTTTTTTGACATTTTATAATGTCTTGCAGTACTGCTGTAAATGGATACAGATCAAACACTGGTTGTTCCTTTATATAATGACCATGTTACACAGCGTGAAGACAGATAAGAGCGTGACTAACTCCAGCTACGTGTTACAGTGATACCATAGTGGAAAAGTCTTTGCTCATGAGCCAGTTTGTCAATTTCTCTGTCTGATGAGAGGATTATGATCTGACGTATTTTCAGGCATGTGTGAAAATATTTGTGTGTCTGTTTGAGTGACTGTCTTCTGTGTCTCCTTATATTTTAGGCCATAGTGGAGGAGGACTGCATGCCCATGGAGCAGTTCAGCCAGCACCTCCTGCCCAGCCTGCTCAGCCTCTCCTCAGACCCGGTGGCTAATGTCCGCGTACTGGTGGCCAAGGCTCTACGACAGAGTGTCATGGAGAAAGGTAAAATGCAGATGAGCTCAGTGACCAGTCATTTGGACTGAATGCGCTGAGAACATTATTCCCTGCCAAACTCCCAACTTCTCATTTTTACATTTTCTAGGTGATAACAGTGAAAGATAATCTGTTTATTTGTGAGCTTTAGAGTAGACCATCATAAGCTACTGATCATATGTGACCAAGTAAAGTTGTCTCTCCAAAGTTACATATTCCTGTTTTAGCACATGCTCTGTCCCTTTTTTTTTTTTCTTACACACACCCTTTAGCTATTTGGAGGTAGCTATTTACTTTAAATAATAGAGTTGTGTATCTGGTTTACAGCCTACTTCAAGGAGCCGGGCTGCGCCTACTCCGATGAGCTGGAAGAGACTGTAATGGCTCTGCAGTCCGACAAGGACCGGGACGTCCGCTTCTTTGCCAGCCTGGACCCCAACAAAGGCTTGATGGACACGGCTCCTTTGATCTAGCCTCAGCGCCCAGCTCCTGTTACAGCCCACCTGCCTGTCTACCTACCTGTCTGTCTGACTGACGCACAGTCAGCGTAACCTGCAACACCAGCACCTGACCAGATCCCCAACCACTCGCCTGCTGGGCAGACCTGCACCAACGACCACTTGAGAATCATGTCATATGTTCAGATCACAATATAAAAGTATGAGCATGCTCAGACAAACACAACCCAGTCTCTGGTTGGGCACTACATAGCGCACATTACATTCACAACACAAAATGCATACTCAGAGTTTTCAGGAAATGAGCAGGACTCAGAGGTCGGCTGCACCACTTTGTTGGAGCTGCCGTATTTTCACCTGAACTTTTTCTCACTCTCCACATTAATGACATTGACTCGATCCTTCCCCAGTCACAGACTTGTAAGACTACGACGGGCTCTTTCTCTCCAAAGCTAACTGTAAGCTTGATATAAAATTGCTGAATTGATCATTTTTTTTAATTCCTTAATGCTTCTTTTTTTGTGGATTTCTTAACGAACAAGCAGGCGAGGCCTGCCTGACTCTGACGTGTGCACTAACTCAGGGGGACTCATCTGAACCTAAACAGCATTATTAGCTTACATGATAAGCAGCAGCTCCTGGATCCCTGGTGAAAAAAAAACTACAGCTGTCTGAGCAACAGACCAGCCACACCAAGTAGCTCTGCTGGTGTCTCTCGCCTCGTTTCCTCCTAAATGCCTCTTGTCTCAGTCGTCCTTCGTCTTCTGAGATGTCCTCTGGGTTGTTGTCTGTTTCCAGTCTACCTTCTCTTGTTCACTCTCCCCCCCCCCCCCTCTGCATTTGTCGACCTGGTCTTCATGGGCCACTGAAACCACTACTAATGCACAGAAGGAACAGAGATTCTGCCACTCAGCATAACACTTGATAAAAACCATATCTTTAACATGTTTGAAACTTCACCGTAATGAACTGTTGACTCCCCTTCCAGAAAAAAATCAGTGTCTGTGTACCAAAAATGTGACACAACGCGTCTCCCAAACGGCAGGAGACTAATGAAATACCTCTGTTTGGACATGACTGGCCAGTGTGTCGCACATGTAGAGAGACTTCTGCGGTTCAAACAGGCGCCGAATGTCCTCGATTGGTGATTCTTTTTGAGTGATTCTGTGGTGTTGACCGAAAACATCTTCTTAACAAGGGCTCATGATGATGTACTACAGGGTGATGTAAAACTCAGAGAGGAGGAAGAACGCAAGCACACTGTTGGATTATGCATGCCCCCGCCCCCAACCCCAACCCTCCCTCCCTCCCTTTGTGTATAGTCAATTCCAATTCCTTAAGGTTGACCTCCTGATATGAATTATGTGACCATGGTAGCTTTCAGTGGATCTGACTGACCAGTTGTACAGTACGATATAGGAATGGCTGTATTAGGAGACTGAAAGACAGCTGACCATTATTTCCCTGTCTTGGTGGAATGATAAAAGTATGAGGTTTCTCATTTTGCTACTCTTTGTACAGCTTGAACCTGTGGAAAAATGGTATGTGTTTATGGAACCAAGGCCAGTTTAGTCGGGTTTTTACCCATCGAGATGTGTGAATATTGGGAGCAGTCACCAAGTCACTTTTTTGTAGTCTCTTGAGCTCATTTGTTTTCCTCCGTTGTAAATGGTAAACCCTACCCTCCGCCCCTTTTTTTTCTCCCCTTTTTTTTTGGAACATAGACATAACTTGAGAACTTAAGCTGATTGTGGTGTGTGCTGTGCATCTCAAGTCTTTCTTTCTTCGAAAGGAGAGATCACTGCGGTAATGGCGGTGTCTGCTCATCTCATCTGTCTGCAATTTGTGTCCATCTCATTTTTTATGTAGTAGAACAGTTAATATATACATTTTATGAAAATTATTTTTCTTTTCAATTATGCACCATTGTTCAAAGATTTTATATCCTAACTTTACAAAATTTACAACCTTTGTAATATTCAATGGTTTCTTTTAAAAAGACATTTTATGTAATGTTATTTTTAGTATTCGGTAATTAAATTGATGAAAATAAGAATGCTGTGTTGAAGTTTTTGTTTCTATGGTTCAATCAGCTCTGATGCAGAAGGGAATGACCGCTTCATAAAAAAAAACGCTGTGTTTTATCATCTAATTGACATGGTAACGATTACACATTCATAAAGTGAACAGCTGTGTAGCTAGGCTGTCAGGCAAATATTTTAATAAATGAAACATCAGTGTTGAGGCAGATAAATTACAGTTAAGTGATTTTACATGAATGACAAAAACAATGTATTTCAAGGTTTTAACGATAAAATAGAATTTAAATGTTCTTCAGCTGCCAGTTTTCCTTTCCCATAGAGCTGCAACTCCCAGTCAAACTGGCAGTAATTTTGATAACTGAGTAATAATTTATTTTTTAAGTAAAAACGCCAGGAATAGATTAATAGTCGGGTCTATAAAATGCCACCTAATAGTCATTTTGCTTCTTTGGTCAAACCACGAGTACAAAACCCAAGAATACAAACTGAAGACAAAGATAAATACAAATCTTCATATTTCAGAAGCTGGGACCATTGATTTTTTTTTAACTTTTTGCTTTAAAAGTTAATGGAAATTGATAAAATGACTATCCAAATTGTTGCAGAGTAATGTCAGTCAATTCCCTGCAGCTGCTGTGCAGCAGATGAAAACTTGAAACATTGTCCCTCAGCCTCATCTCCGTCTGAATAGCAACAGTTTTCGGTCCCATGCAGTGCTGCCAAAGCTCTGGATGAGCTCCATGTCGCAGTGTCTCTCCAGGTGCTCCCTGGCATGTTCTGCTATGTCCCCGCGAATCTTCAGGGTCTTGAAATGGTCAAAGTCTGAGCGGCCCAGCTTCCTCAGCCGCCGGGCCGCAGAGCGGTAGCACTTCCAGGGCTGAGCCTCCAGCAGGAGGTGCTGGCTGATGGAGGCCAGGCGAGAGAGAAGCTGCAGCAGGCCGGAGTCTCCGTGGTTTAAATGGACCCACATGGTGACAGCCAGGCACAGACACAGGTGGAAGTGGGAGCAGCCGTGCTGGTTGAGGTAATCCTGCAGCTGGTCGCTGTCCGTAGTGATGTCCAGCGGGACAAAGGAGATGCTGTTGGGCAGAGGGTTGATCTGCTGAGCTCGCTGAATAAGCGCCTCATCCAGGTCAAACCCCAGGAGATGAACTTTGCTCTTTTCTGACTCTTCCTCACACACGGGCTCCTGCACCAGATGCTTATAAAAGGCTACACTCAGGTCCTGTCATTCACAGAGAGAAACAAAGAGGACAGCTCTTACCACCATGGTAATTTAAAGGGGCAATCCACCAATTTGACACATTTACTCATGAGTTGAATAATGTCTTCTGTGGAAAGTTTGAAAAAAAAAAAACTGACATCATCTGGATTTAACGACAGACACTGTTTTGTTTTTTGAATTATGGGAAATTTAGAATCAAGGATGTTTGGGGTTTGACTCATACTGGAGAGTAAAAGTCAGAGTATATCAGCCTCTGCCACTTAAACTGTAACCAGTCACTTAACTTTATGGGAATGCAATACTAAATCAAGGGAGTATCCCTTTAATTCTTCCCGCATGGTGTACAGAAAAATGGGCTTACCATAAGCATCACAGGCAAATGTACATGCAGAAGACGCTCACAGGCTATAAAACGAATTCCAATGCACATGTATCTGTGCAAATGGCAAATGAAACTCTATTGTATTGTATTGTATTGTACTCTACTCTACTCTACTCTATTCTATTCTAAAGGCAGGTATGTCCCTGAGAACTCACGTACCCCTGAATTACATCCCACGTCCAGCATTAATGTGGTCCGATGTCCGTCTCTGTAGCCTAAATCCTGAAGGAGTGTGGCTGGAATCAGACTCAAGCGGTTCTCCGGAGGATTAAAGGTATAATAGTTTATAAAGTTGCCATAAGGAGCGGCTCCTGGATCATTTATTTCATCAGCAGAACCGCTGCTTATCGAACATGTTGCCATTGCAACGTGTCCGACTCTTAAATGTGTCCGGGTGGAAAACATGGATAGCAGTCAAATTAGGACTATTATGTGTCTGATTGAACTAATTTTTCTGTAGTTCTTTTCAGTTTGGTCTATTTTTTAAATAACATTGGGGTACAAAATAGTTTTGTACTTATGAAAAGTTTTTTTTATAGTAAGGCGTCAAAATCAGCCAAAAAAAGTCAAAAAAAAAAATTTCTTGCTATACTATGACGTTTTTTATCACATTTTGAGGTCAAAAAATTTTTTGACTTTTTTTGTCCGATTTTGACGCCTTACTATACTATGACGTTTTTTATGACATTTTGAGGTCATAAAAAACTTGACTTTTTTTGCCCGAAAAAAACGCCTTACTATACTATGACGTTTTTTATGACATTTTGAGGTCAAAAAAATTTTGACTTTTTTTGGCCGATTTTGACGCCTTACTATACTATGACATTTTGAGGTAAAAAAAAATTGACTTTTTTTGTCCGATTTTGACGCCTTACTATACTATGACATTTTTTATGAAAAAAATTTTGACTTTTTTTGGCCAAAAAACACGCCTTACTATACTATGACGTTTTTTATGACATTTTGAGGTCAAAAAATTTTTTGACTTTTTTTGTCCGAAAAAAACGCCTTACTATACTATGACGTTTTTTACGACATTTTGAGGTCAAAAAAAAATTTGACTTTTTTTGTCCGATTTTGACGCCTTACTATACTATGACGTTTTTTTATGACATTTTGAGGTCAAAAAAATTTTTGACTTTTTTTGTCCGATTTTGACGCCTTACTATACTATGACATTTTTAATGACATTTTGAGGTCAAAAAATTTTTTGACTTTTTTTGTCCGATTTTGACGCCTTACTATACTATGACGTTTTTTGTGACATATTGAGGTCAAAAAAATTTTTGACTTTGTTTGGCCGATTTTGACGCCTTACTATACTATGACGTTTTTTGTGACATATTGAGGTCAAAAAAATTTTTGACTTTTTTTGTCCGATTTTGACGCCTTACTATACTATGACGTTTTTTATGACATTTTGAGGTCAAAAAATTTTTGACTTTTTTTGTCCGATTTTGACGCCTTACTATACTATGACGTTTTTTATGACATTTTGAGGTCAAAAAATTTTTTGACTTTTTTGGGCCGAAAAAAACGCTTTACTATACTATGACGTTTTTTACGACATTTTGAGGTCAAAAAAATTTTTGACTTTTTTTGTCCGATTTTGACGCCTTACTATACTATGACGTTTTTTATGACATTTTGAGGTCAAAAAAATTTTTGACTTTTTTTGTCCGATTTTGACGCCTTACTATACTATGACGTTTTTTATGACATTTTGAGGTCAAAAATATTTTTGACTTTTTTTGGCCGAAAAAAACGCCTTACTATACTATGACGTTTTTTACGACATTTGGAGTTCAAAAATATTTTTGACTTTTTTTGGCCGATTTTGACGCCTTACTATACTATGACGTTTTTTACGACATTTGGAGGTCAAAAATATTTTTGACTTTTTTTGCCCGAAAAAAACGCCTTACTATACTATGACATTTTTTACGTCATTTGGAGGTCAAAAATATTTTTGACTTTTTTTGGCCGAAAAAAACGCCTTACTATACTATGTCGTTTTTTATGACATTTTGAGGTCAAAAAATTTTTTGACTTTTTTTGTCCGAAAAAAACGTCTTACTATACTATGACGTTTTTTGGCACATTTTGAGGTCAAAAAAAAATTTGACTTTTTTTGTCCGATTTTGACGCCTTACTATACTATGACGTTTTTTATGACATTTTGAGGTCAAAAAATTTTTTGACTTTTTTTGTCCGATTTTGACGCCTTACTATACTATGACGTTTTTTTATGACATTTTGAGGTCAAAAAAATTTTTGACTTTTTTTGCCCGAAAAAAACGCCTTACTATACTATGACGTTTTTTACGACATTTTGAGGTCAAAAAATTTTTTGACTTTTTTTGGCCGAAAAAAACGCCTTACTATACTATGATGTTTTTTATGACATTTTGAGGTCAAAAAAATTTTGACTTTTTTTGGCCGATTTTGACGCCTTACTATACTATGACATTTTTTATGAAAAAAATTTTGACTTTTTTTGGCCAAAAAATACGCCTTACTATACTATGACGTTTTTTACGACATTTTGAGGTCAAAAAAATTTTTGACTTTTTTTGTCCGATTTTGAGGCCTTACTATACTATGACGTTTTTTATGACATTTTGAGGTCAAAAATATTTTTGACTTTTTTTGGCCGAAAAAAACGCCTTACTATACTATGACGTTTTTTACAACATTTGGAGTTCAAAAATATTTTTGACTTTTTTTGGCCGATTTTGACGCCTTACTATACTATGACGTTTTTTACGACATTTGGAGGTCAAAAATATTTTTGACTTTTTTTGCCCGAAAAAAACGCCTTACTATACTATGACATTTTTAACGACATTTTGAGGTCAAACAAAATTTTGACTTTTTTTGGCCGAAAAAACGCTTTACTATACTATGACGTTTTTTATGACATATTGAGGTAAAAAAAAAAATTTGACTTTTTTTGGCCGATTTTGACGCCTTTCTATACTATGACGTTTTTTACGACATTTGGAGGTCAAAAATATTTTTGACTTTTTTTGGCCGAAAAAAACGCCTTACTATACTATGACGCTTTTTATTACATATTGAGGTCAAAAAAACTTTTGACTTTTTTTGGCCGAAAAAAACGCTTTACTATTTTGTTTTTTATGACATTTTGAGGTAAAAATTTTTTTTGACTTTTTTTGTCCGATTTTGATGCCTTACTATACTATGACGTTTTTTATGACATTTTGAGGTCATAAAATTTTTTGACTTTTTTTGCCCGAAAAAAACGCCTTACTATACTATGACGTTTTTTACGACATATTGAGGTAAAAAAAAATTTTGACTTTTTTTGGCCGATTTTGACGCCTTTCTATACTATGACGTTTTTTACGACATTTTGAGGTCAAAAAATTTTTTGACTTTTTTTGCCTGAAAAAAAACGCCTTACTATACTATGACGTTTTTTTACCACATTTTGAGGTCAAAAAATTTTTTGACTTTTTTTGGCCGAAAAAAACGCCTTACTATACTATGACGTTTTTTATGACATTTTGAGGTCAAAAATTTTTTGACTTTTTTTGTCCGATTTTGACGCCTTACTATACTATGACATTTTTTAAGACATTTTGAGGTCAAAAAAATTTTTGACTTTTTTTGCGCGAAAAAAACGCCTTACTATACTATGACGTTTTTTACGACATTTGGAGTTCAAAAATATTTTTGACTTTTTTTGCCTGAAAAAAAAACGCCTTACTATACTATGATGTTTTTTACGACATTTTGAGGTCAAAAAATGTTTTGACTTTTTTTGCCTGAAAAAAACGCCTTACTATACTATGACGTTTTTTTACCACATTTTGAGGTCAAAAAATTTTTTGACTTTTTTTGGCCGAAAAAAATGCCTTACTATACTATGACGTTTTTTATGACATTTTGAGGTAAAAAAAAATGTGACTTTTTTGCCCGAAAAAAACACCTTACTATACTATGACGTTTTTTACGACATTTGGAGTTCAAAAATATTTTTGACTGTTTTTGCCCGAAAAAAAACGCCTTACTATACTATGACGTTTTTTATGACATTTTGAGGTCAAAAATTTTTTTGACTTTTTTTGCTCGAAAAAAACGCCTTACTATACTATGACGTTTTTTATGACATTTTGAGGTCAAAAAATTCTTTGACTTTTTTTTCCCGAAAAAAACGCCTTACTATACTATGACGTTTTTTATGATATTTTGAGGTCAAAAAATTCTTTGACTTTTTTTTCCCGAAAAAAACGCCTTACTATACTATGACGTTTTTTACGACATTTTGAGGTCAAAAAAAAATTTGACTTTTTTTGCCCGAAAAAAACGCCTTACTATACTATGACGTTTTTTATGACATTTTGAGGTCAAAAAATTTTTTGACTTTTTTTGTCCGATTTTGACGCCTTACTATACTATGACGTTTTTTATGACATTTTGAGGTCAAAAAAATTTTTGACTTTTTTTGTCCGATTTTGACGCCTTACTATACTATGACGTTTTTTACGACATTTTGAGGTCAAAAAATTTTTTGACTTTTTTTGGCCGATTTTGACGCCTTACTATACTATGACGTTTTTTTGGCACATTTTGAGGTCAAAAAAAAATTTGACCTTTTTTGGCCGAAAAAAACGCTTTACTACACTATGACGTTTTTTATGACATATTGAGGTAAAAAAATTTTTTGACTTTTTTTGGCCGATTTTGACGCCTTACTATACTATGACGTTTTTTATGACATATTGAGGTAAAAAATTTTTTTGACTTTTTTGGCCGATTTTGACGCCTTACTATACTATGACGTTTTTTATGACATTTGGAGTTCAAAAATATTTTTGACTTTTTTTGGTCGAAAAAAACGCCTTACTATACTATGACGTTTTTTGGCACATTTTGAGGTCAAAAAAAATTTTGACTTTTTTTGCCCGAAAAAAACGCCTTACTATACTATGACGTTTTTTGGCACATTTTGAGGTCAAAAAAAATGTTGACTTTTTTTGTCCGATTTTGACGCCTTACTATACTATGACGTTTTTTATGACATTTTGAGGTCATAAAATTTTTTGACTTTTTTTGCCCGAAAAAAACGCCTTACTATACTATGACGTTTTTTATGACATTTTGAGGTCAAAAAAAATTTTGACTTTTTTTGGCCGAAAAAAACGCTTTACTATACTATGACGTTTTTTATGACATATTGAGGTAAAAAAAATGTTTGACTTTTTTTGGCCGATTTTGACGCCTTTCTATACTATGACGTTTTTTACGACATTTTGAGGTCAAAAAATTTTTTGACTTTTTTTGCCTGAAAAAAAACGCCTTACTATACTATGATGTTTTTTTTACCACATTTTGAGGTCAAAAAATTTTTTGACTTTTTTTGGCCGAAAAAAACGCCTTACTATACTATGACGTTTTTTATGACATTTTGAGGTCAAAAAAATTTTTGACTTTTTTTGGCCGATTTTGACGCCTTACTATACTATGACATTTTTTAAGACATTTTGAGGTCAAAAAAATTTTTGACTTTTTTTGCGCGAAAAAAACGCCTTACTATACTATGACGTTTTTTACGACATTTTGAGGTCAAAAAATTTTTTGACTTTTTTTGGCCGAAAAAAACGCCTTACTATACTATGACGTTTTTTATGATATTTTGAGGTCAAAAAATTCTTTGACTTTTTTTTCCCGAAAAAAACGCCTTACTATACTATGACGTTTTTTACGACATTTTGAGGTCAAAAAAAAATTTGACTTTTTTTGCCCGAAAAAAAGCCTTACTATACTATGACGTTTTTTATGACATTTTGAGGTCAAAAAATTTTTTGACTTTTTTTGTCCGATTTTGACGCCTTACTATACTATGACGTTTTTTATGACATTTTGAGGTCAAAAAAATTTTTGACTTTTTTTGTCCGATTTTGACGCCTTACTATACTATGACGTTTTTTACGACATTTTGAGGTCAAAAATATTTTTGACTTTTTTTGGCCGAAAAAAACGCCTTACTATACTATGTCGTTTTTTACGACATTTGGAGTTCAAAAATATTTTTGACTTTTTTTGGCCGAAAAAAACGCCTTACTATACTATGACGTTTTTTACGACATTTGGAGTTCAAAAATATTTTTGACTTTTTTTGCCCGAAAAAAACGCCTTACTATACTATGACGTTTTTTCGACATTTGGAGGTCAAAAATATTTTTGACTTTTTTTGCCCGAAAAAAACGCCTTACTATACTATGACGTTTTTTACGACATTTGGAGGTCAAAAATATTTTTGACTTTTTTTGCCCGAAAAAAACGCCTTACTATACTATGACGTTTTTTACGACATTTGGAAGTCAAAAATATTTTTGACTTTTTTTGCCCGAAAAAAACGCCTTACTATACTATGTCGTTTTTTACGACATTTTGAGGCCAAAAATTTTTTTGACTTTTTTTCTCCGAAAAAAACGCCTTACTATACTATGACGTTTTTTACGACATTTGGAAGTCAAAAATATTTTTGACTTTTTTTGCCCGTAAAAAACGCCTTACTATACTATGACGTTTTTTACGACATTTGGAAGTCAAAAATATTTTTGACTTTTTTTGCCCGTAAAAAACGCCTTACTATACTATGACGTTTTTTATGACATTTTGAGGTCAAAAAAATTTTTGACTTTTTTTGGCCAAAAAAAAAACGCCTTACTATACTATGTCGTTTTTTACGACATTTTGAGGTCAAAAAATTTTTTGACTTTTTTTGGCCGAAAAAAACGCCTTACTATACTATGACGTTTTTTACGACATTTTGAGGTCAAAAAATTTTTTGACTTTTTTTGGCCAAAAAAAAACGCCTTACTATACTATGTCGTTTTTTACGACATTTTGAGGTCAAAAAATTTTTTGACTTTTTTTGGCCGAAAAAAACGCCTTACTATACTATGACGTTTTTTACGACATTTTGAGGTCAAAAAATTTTTTGACTTTTTTTGCATGAAAAAAACGCCTTACTATACTATGATGTTTTTTTACCACATTTTGAGGTCAAAAAATTTTTTGACTTTTTTTGGCCGAAAAAAACGCCTTACTATACTATGACGTTTTTTATGACATTTTGAGGTCAAAAAATTTTTGACTTTTTTTGTCCGATTTTGACGCCTTACTATACTATGACGTTTTTTGGCACATTTTGAGGTCAAAAAAAAATTTGACTTTTTTTGGCCGATTTTGACGCCTTACTATACTATGACGTTTTTTATGACATTTTGAGGTCAAAAAATTTTTTGACTTTTTTTGTCCGATTTTGACGCCTTACTATACTATGACGTTTTTTATGACATTTTGAGGTCAAAAAATTTTTTGACTTTTTTTGCCGGAAAAAAACGCCTTACTATACTATGACGTTTTTTGGCACATTTTGAGGTCAAAAAAAATGTTGACTTTTTTTGTCCGACTTTGACGCCTTACTATACTATGACGTTTTTTACGACATTTTGAGGTCAAAAAAAATTTTGACTTTTTTTGTCCGATTTTGACGCCTTACTATACTATGACGTTTTTTGGCACATTTTGAGGTCAAAAAAAAATTTGACTTTTTTTGTCCGATTTTGACGCCTTACTATACTATGACGTTTTTTATGACATTTTGAGGTCAAAAAATTTTTTGACTTTTTTTGTCCGAAAAAAACGCCTTACTATACTATGACGTTTTTTATGACATATTGAGGTAAAAAAAAAAATTTGACTTTTTTTGGCCGATTTTGACGCCTTACTATACTATGACGTTTTTTACTACATTTTGAGGTCAAAAAAATTTTTGACTTTTTTTGGCCGAAAAAAACCCTTACTATACTATGACGTTTTTTATGACATTTTGAGGTCAAAAATTTTTTTGACTTTTTTTGCCCGAAAAAAACGCCTTACTATACTATGACGTTTTTTATGACATTTTGAGGTCAAAAAAATTTTTGACTTTTTTTGGCCGAAAAAAACGCCTTACTATACTATGACGTTTTTTACTACATTTTGAGGTCAAAAAATTTTTTGACTGTTTTTGCCCGAAAAAAACGCCTTACTATACTATGACGTTTTTTATGACATTTTGAGGTCAAAAATTTTTTTGACTTTTTTTGCTCGAAAAAAACGCCTTACTATACTATGACGTTTTTTATGACATTTTGAGGTCAAAAAAAATTTTGACTTTTTTTGGCCGAAAAAAACGCCTTACTATACTATGACGTTTTTTATGATATTTTGAGGTCAAAAAATTCTTTGACTTTTTTTTCCCGAAAAAAACGCCTTACTATACTATGACGTTTTTTACGACATTTTGAGGTCAAAAAAAATTTTTGACTTTTTTTGCCCGAAAAAAACGCCTTACTATACTATGACGTTTTTTATGACATTTTGAGGTCAAAAAATTTTTTGACTTTTTTTGTCCGATTTTGACGCCTTACTATACTATGACGTTTTTTATGACATTTTGAGGTCAAAAAAATTTTTGACTTTTTTTGTCCGATTTTGACGCCTTACTATACTATGACGTTTTTTACGACATTTTGAGGTCAAAAATATTTTTGACTTTTTTTGGCCGAAAAAAACGCCTTACTATACTATGACGTTTTTTACGACATTTGGAGTTCAAAAATATTTTTGACTTTTTTTGGCCGAAAAAAACGCCTTACTATACTATGACGTTTTTTATGACATTTTGAGGTCAAAAAATTTTTTGACTTTTTTTGGCCGATTTTGACGCCTTACTATACTATGACGTTTTTTATGACATTTTGAGGTCAAAAATTTTTTTAACTTTTTTTGCTCGAAAAAAACGCCTTACTATACTATGACGTTTTTTGGCACATTTTGAGGTCAAAAAAAATTTTGACTTTTTTTGGCCGAAAAAAACGCCTTACTATACTATGACGTTTTTTATGATATTTTGAGGTCAAAAAATTCTTTGACTTTTTTTTCCCGAAAAAAACGCCTTACTATACTATGACGTTTTTTACGACATTTTGAGGTCAAAAAAAATTTTTGACTTTTTTTGCCCGAAAAAAACGCCTTACTATACTATGACGTTTTTTATGACATTTTGAGGTCAAAAAATTTTTTGACTTTTTTTGTCCGATTTTGACGCCTTACTATACTATGACGTTTTTTATGACATTTTGAGGTCAAAAAAATTTTTGACTTTTTTTGTCCGATTTTGACGCCTTACTATACTATGACGTTTTTTACGACATTTTGAGGTCAAAAATATTTTTGACTTTTTTTGGCCGAAAAAAACGCCTTACTATACTATGACGTTTTTTACGACATTTGGAGTTCAAAAATATTTTTGACTTTTTTTGGCCGAAAAAAACGCCTTACTATACTATGACGTTTTTTATGACATTTTGAGGTCAAAAAATTTTTTGACTTTTTTTGGCCGATTTTGACGCCTTACTATACTATGACGTTTTTTACTACATTTTGAGGTCAAAAAATTTTTTGACTGTTTTTGTCCGATTTTGACGCCTTACTATACTATGACGTTTTTTATGACATTTTGAGGTCAAAAATTTTTTTGACTTTTTTTGCTCGAAAAAAACGCCTTACTATACTATGACGTTTTTTATGACATTTTGAGGTCAAAAAAAATTTTGACTTTTTTTGGCCGAAAAAAACGCCTTACTATACTATGACGTTTTTTATGATATTTTGAGGTCAAAAAATTCTTTGACTTTTTTTTCCCGAAAAAAACGCCTTACTATACTATGACGTTTTTTACGACATTTTGAGGTCAAAAAAATTTTTGACTTTTTTTGCCCGAAAAAAAACGCCTTACTATACTATGACGTTTTTTATGACATTTTGAGGTCAAAAAATTTTTTGACTTTTTTTGTCCGATTTTGACGCCTTACTATACTATGACGTTTTTTATGACATTTTGAGGTCAAAAAAATTTTTGACTTTTTTTGTCCGATTTTGACGCCTTACTATACTATGACGTTTTTTACGACATTTTGAGGTCAAAAATATTTTTGACTTTTTTTGGCCGAAAAAAAACGCCTTACTATACTATGACGTTTTTTACGACATTTGGAGTTCAAAAATATTTTTGACTTTTTTTGGCCGAAAAAAACGCCTTACTATACTATGACGTTTTTTATGACATTTTGAGGTCAAAAAATTTTTTGACTTTTTTTGGCCGATTTTGACGCCTTACTATACTATGACGTTTTTTGGCACATTTTGAGGTCAAAAAAAAAATTTGACTTTTTTTGTCCGATTTTGACGCCTTACTATACTATGACGTTTTTTATGACATTTTGAGGTCAAAAAATTTCTTGACTTTTTTTGGCCGAAAAAAAACGCCTTACTATACTATGACGTTTTTTTACGACATTTGGAGGTCAAAAAAAAATTTGACTTTTTTTGCCCGAAAAAAACGCCTTACTATACTATGACGTTTTTTACGACATTTGGAGGTCAAAAATATTTTTGACTTTTTTTGCCCGAAAAAAACGCCTTACTATACTATGACGTTTTTTACGACATTTGGAGGTCAAAAATATTTTTGACTTTTTTTGCCCGAAAAAAACGCCTTACTATACTATGACGTTTTTTACGACATTTGGAGGTCAAAAATATTTTTGACTTTTTTTGCCCGAAAAAAACGCCTTACTATACTATGTCGTTTTTTATGATATTTTGAGGCCAAAAATTTTTTTGACTTTTTTTGTCCGAAAAAAACGCCTTACTATACTATGACGTTTTTTACGACATTTGGAAGTCAAAAATATTTTTGACTTTTTTTGCCCGTAAAAAACGCCTTACTATACTATGACGTTTTTTACGACATTTGGAAGTCAAAAATATTTTTGACTTTTTTTGCCCGAAAAAAACGCCTTACTATATTATGTCGTTTTTTATGACATTTTGAGGCCAAAAATTTTTTTGACTTTTTTTCTCCGAAAAAAACGCCTTACTATACTATGACGTTTTTTACGACATTTGGAAGTCAAAAATATTTTTGACTTTTTTTGCCCGTAAAAAACGCCTTACTATACTATGACGTTTTTTACGACATTTGGAAGTCAAAAATATTTTTGACTTTTTTTGCCCGTAAAAAACGCCTTACTATACTATGACGTTTTTTATGACATTTTGAGGTCAAAAAAATTTTTGACTTTTTTTGCCCGAAAAAAAACGCCTTACTATACTATGTCGTTTTTGATGACATTTTGAGGTCAAAAATTTTTTTGACTTTTTTTGGCCGAAAAAAACGCCTTACTATACTATGACGTTTTTTACGACATTTTGAGGTCAAAAAATTTTTTGACTTTTTTTGCCTGAAAAAAACGCCTTACTATACTATGATGTTTTTTTACCACATTTTGAGGTCAAAAAATTTTTTGACTTTTTTTGGCCGAAAAAAACGCCTTACTATACTATGACGTTTTTTATGACATTTTGAGGTCAAAAAATTTTTTGACTTTTTTTGGCCGATTTTGACGCCTTACTATACTATGACGTTTTTTGGCACATTTTGAGGTCAAAAAAAAATTTGACTTTTTTTGTCCGATTTTGACGCCTTACTATACTATGACGTTTTTTATGACATTTTGAGGTAAAAAAAATTTTTTGACTTTTTTTGGCCGAAAAAAACGCTTTACTATACTATGACGTTTTTTATGACATATTGAGGTAAAAAAAAATTTTGACTTTTTTTGGCCGATTTTGACGCCTTACTATACTATGACGTTTTTTACGACATTTGGAGGTCCAAAATATTTCTGACTTCTTTTGCCCGAAAAAAACGCCTTACTATACTATGACGTTTTTTATGACATTTGGAGTTCAAAAATATTTTTGACTTTTTTTGGCCGAAAAAAACGCCTTACTATACTATGACGTTTTTTGGCACATTTTGAGGTCAAAAAAAATGTTGACTTTTTTTGCCCGAAAAAAACGCCTTACTATACTATGACATTTTTTACGACATTTTGAGGTCAAAAAAAATTTTGACTTTTTTTGTCCGATTTTGACGCCTTACTATACTATGACGTTTTTTGGCACATTTTGAGGTCAAAAAAAAATTTGACTTTTTTTGCCTGAAAAAAACGCCTTACTATACTATGATGTTTTTTTACCACATTTTGAGGTCAAAAAATTTTTTGACTTTTTTTGGCCGAAAAAAACGCCTTACTATACTATGACGTTTTTTATGACATTTTGAGGTCAAAAAATTTTTGACTTTTTTTGTCCGATTTTGACGCCTTACTATACTATGACGTTTTTTGGCACATTTTGAGGTCAAAAAAAAATTTGACTTTTTTTGTCCGATTTTGACGCCTTACTATACTATGACGTTTTTTATGACATTTTGAGGTCAAAAAATTTTTTGACTTTTTTTGTCCGATTTTGACGCCTTACTATACTATGATGTTTTTTATGACATTTTGAGGTCAAAAAATTTTTTGACTTTTTTTGGCCGATTTTGACGCCTTACTATACTATGACGTTTTTTACGACATTTTGAGGTAAAAAATTTTTTTGACTTTTTTTGGCCGAAAAAAACGCTTTACTATACTATGACGTTTTTTATGACATATTGAGGTAAAAAAAATTTTTGACTTTTTTTGGCCGATTTTGACGCCTTACTATACTATGACGTTTTTTACGACATTTGGAGGTCCAAAATATTTCTGACTTCTTTTGCCCGAAAAAAACGCCTTACTATACTATGACGTTTTTTATGACATTTGCAGTTCAAAAATATTTTTGACTTTTTTTGGTCGAAAAAAACGCCTTACCATACTATGACGTTTTTTGGCACATTTTGAGGTCAAAAAAAATTTTGACTTTTTTTGCCCGAAAAAAACGCCTTACTATACTATGTCGTTTTTTACGACATTTTGAGGTCAAAAAAAATGTTGACTTTTTTTGTCCGATTTTGACGCCTTACTATACTATGACGTTTTTTACGACATTTTGAGGTCAAAAAAATTTTTGACTTTTTTTGTCCGATTTTGACGCCTTACTATACTATGACGTTTTTTGGCACATTTTGAGGTCAAAAAAAAATTTGACTTTTTTTGTCCGATTTTGACGCCTTACTATACTATGACGTTTTTTATGACATTTTGAGGTCAAAAAATTTTTTGACTTTTTTTGTCCGAAAAAAACGCCTTACTATACTATGACGTTTTTTATGACATATTGAGGTAAAAAAAAAAATTGACTTTTTTTGGCCGATTTTGACGCCTTACTATACTATGACGTTTTTTACGACATTTGGAGGTCAAAAATATTTTTGACTTTTTTTGGCCGATTTTGACGCCTTACTATACTATGACGTTTTTTATGACATTTTGAGGTCAAAAAAATTTTTGACTTTTTTTGTCCGAAAAAAACGCCTTACTATACTATGACGTTTTTTATGACATTTTGAGGTCAAAAAAAATTTTGACTTTTTTTGGCCGAAAAAAAACGCCTTACTATACTATGTCGTTTTTTATGACATTTTGAGGTCAAAAATATTTTTGACTTTTTTTGGCCGATTTTGACGCCTTACTGTACTATGACGTTTTTATGACATTTTGAGGTCAAAAATTTTTTTGACTTTTTTTGGCCGATTTTGACGCCTTACTATACTATGACATTTTTTATGACATTTTGAGGTCAAAAAAAATTTTGACTTTTTTTGCCCGAAAAATACGCCTTACTATACTATGACGTTTTTTATGACATTTTGAGGTCAAAAATTTTTTTGACTTTTTTTGCCCGAAAAAAAACGCCTTACTATACTATGACGTTTTTTATGACATTTGGAGTTCAAAAATATTTTTGACTTTTTTTGCCCGAAAAAAACGCCTTACTATACTATGACGTTTTTTATGACATTTTGAGGTCAAAAATATTTTTTACTTTTTTTGCCCGAAAAAAACGCCTTACTATACTATGACGTTTTTTATGACATTTGGAGTTCAAAAAAATTTTTGACTTTTTTTGGCCGAAAAAAACGCTTTACTATACTATGACGTTTTTTACTACATTTTGAGGTCAAAAATTTTTTTGACTTTTTTTGGCCGATTTTGACGCCTTACTATACTATGACGTTTTTTGGCACATTTTGAGGTAAAAAAAAAATTTGACTTTTTTTGTTCGATTTTGACGCCTTACTATACTATGACGTTTTTTATGACATTTTGAGGTCAAAAAATTTTTTGACTTTTTTTGTCCGATTTTGACTTCTTACTATACTATGACATTTTTTATGACATTTTGAGGTCAAAAAAATTTTTGACTTTTTTTGGCCAAAAAAAATGCTTTACTATACTATGACCTTTTTTATGACATTTTGAGGTCAAAAATTTTTTTGACTTTTTTTGGCCGATTTTGATGCCTTACTATACTATGACATTTTCAATGACAATTTGAGGTCAAAAAAATGTTTTGACTTTTTTTGCCCGAAAAACACGCCTTACTATACTATGACGTTTTTTACGACATTTTGAGGTCAAAAATTTTTTTGACTTTTTTTTCCCGAAAAAAACGCCTTACTATACTATGACGTTTTTTACGACATTTTGAGGTCAAAAAATTTTTTGACTTTTTTTGGCCGAAAAAAACGCTTTACTATACTATGACGTTTTTTATGACATTTTGAGGTCAAAAATTTTTTTGACTCTTTTTGTCCGATTTTGACGCCTTACTATACTATGACGTTTTTTGGCACATTTTGAGGTCAAAAAAAAATTTGACTTTTTTTGCCCGAAAAAAACGCCTTACTATACTATTGCGTTTTTTATGACATTTTGAGGTCAAAAATTTTTTTTGACTTTTTTTGCCCGAAAAAAACGCCTTACTATACTATGACGTTTTTTATGACATTTTGAGGTAAAAAAAAATTTTGACTTTTTTTGCCCGAAAAAAACGCCTTACTATACTATGACGTTTTTTACTACATTTTGAGGTCAAAAAATTTTTTGACTTTTTTTGCCCGAAAAAAACGCCTTACTATACTATGACGTTTTTTACGACATTTTGAGGTCAAAAAAAAATTTGACTTTTTTTTCCTGAAAAAAACGCCTTACTATACTATGACGTTTTTTACGACATTTTGAGGTCAAAAAAAAGTTGACTTTTTTTTCCCGAAAAAAACGCCTTACTATACTATGACGTTTTTTTTACCACATTTTGAGGTCAAAAATTTTTTTGACTTTTTTTGGCTGAAAAAAACGCCTTACTATACTATGACGTTTTTTATGACATATTGAGGTAAAAAAAAAAATTGCCTTTTTTTGGCCAATTTTGACGCCTTTCTATACTATGACGTTTTTTATGACATTTGGAGGTCAAAAAATTTTTTGACTTTTTTTGGCCCATTTTGACGCCTTACTATACTATGACGTTTTTCATGACATTTGGAGTTCAAAAATATTTTTTAATTTTTTTGCCCGAAAAAAACGCCTTACTATACTATGACGTTTTTTACTACATTTTGAGGTCAAAAAATTTTTTGACTTTTTTTGCTCGAAAAAAACGCCTTACTATACTATGACGTTTTTTACGACATTTTAAGGTCAAAAAAAATTTTGACTTTTTTTTCCTGAAAAAAACGCCTTACTATACTATGACGTTTTTTACTACATTTTGAGGTCAAAAATTTTTTTGACTTTTTTTGCCCGAAAAAAACGCCTTACTATACTATGACGTTTTTTACGACATTTTGAGGTCAAAAAAAAATTTGACTTTTTTTTCCTGAAAAAACGCCTTACTATACTATGACGTTTTTTATGACATTTTGAGGTCAAAAAAAATTTGACTTTTTTTGCCCGAAAAAAACGCCTTACTATACTATGACGTTTTTTATGACATATTGAGGTCAAAAAATTTTTTGACTTTTTTTGGACGATTTTGACGCCTTACTATACTATGATGTTTTTTGGCACATTTTGAGGTCAAAAAAAAATTTGACTTTTTTTGCCCGAAAAATACGCCTTACTATACTATGACGTTTTTTATGACATTTTGAGGTCAAAAAATTTTTTGACTTTTTTTGTCCGATTTTGACTTCTTACTATACTATGACATTTTTTATGACATTTTGAGGTCAAAAAAATTTTTGACTTTTTTTGGCCAAAAAAAATGCTTTACTATACTATGACCTTTTTTATGACATTTTGAGGTCAAAAAATTTTTTGACTTTTTTTGGCCGATTTTGATGCCTTACTATACTATGACATTTTCAATGACAATTTGAGGTCAAAAAAAAATTTGACTTTTTTTTCCTGAAAAAAACGCCTTACTATACTATGACGTTTTTTACGACATTTTGAGGTCAAAAAAAATTTGACTTTTTTTTCCCGAAAAAAACGCCTTACTATACTATGACGTTTTTTTACCACATTTTGAGGTCAAAAATTTTTTTGACTTTTTTTGGCCGAAAAAAACGCCTTACTATACTATGACGTTTTTTATGACATATTGAGGTAAAAAAAAAAATTGCCTTTTTTTGGCCAATTTTGACGCCTTTCTATACTATGACGTTTTTTATGACATTTGGAGGTCAAAAAATTTTTTGACTTTTTTTGGCCCATTTTGACGCCTTACTATACTATGACGTTTTTCATGACATTTGGAGTTCAAAAATATTTTTTAATTTTTTTGCCCGAAAAAAAACGCCTTACTATACTATGACGTTTTTTACTACATTTTGAGGTCAAAAAATTTTTTGACTTTTTTTGCTCGAAAAAAACGCCTTACTATACTATGACGTTTTTTACGACATTTTGAGGTCAAAAAAAATTTTGACTTTTTTTTCCTGAAAAAAACGCCTTACTATACTATGACGTTTTTTATGACATTTTGAGGTCAAAAAAATTTTTGACTTTTTTTGGCCAAAAAAAATGCTTTACTATACTATGACCTTTTTTATGACATTTTGAGGTCAAAAAATTTTTTGACTTTTTTTGGCCGATTTTGATGCCTTACTATACTATGACATTTTCAATGACAATTTGAGGTCAAAAAAATGTTTTGACTTTTTTTGCCCGAAAAACACGCCTTACTATACTATGACGTTTTTTACGACATTTTGAGGTCAAAAAAAATTTGACTTTTTTTTCCCGAAAAAAACGCCTTACTATACTATGACGTTTTTTTACCACATTTTGAGGTCAAAAAAAATTTGACTTTTTTTTCCCGAAAAAAACGCCTTACTATACTATGACGTTTTTTTACCACATTTTGAGGTCAAAAATTTTTTGGACTTTTTTTGGCCGAAAAAAACGCCTTACTATACTATGACGTTTTTTATGACATATTGAGGTAAAAAAAATTTTTGACTTTTTTTGGCCCATTTTGACGCCTTACTATACTATGACGTTTTTCATGACATTTGGAGTTCAAAAATATTTTTTAATTTTTTTGCCCGAAAAAAACGCCTTACTATACTATGACGTTTTTTACTACATTTTGAGGTCAAAAAATTTTTTGACTTTTTTTGCTCGAAAAAAAACGCCTTACTATACTATGACGTTTTTTACGACATTTTGAGGTCAAAAAAAATTTTGACTTTTTTTTCCTGAAAAAAACGCCTTACTATACTATGACGTTTTTTATGACATTTTGAGGTCAAAAAAATTTTTGACTTTTTTTGGCCAAAAAAAATGCTTTACTATACTATGACCTTTTTTATGACATTTTGAGGTCAAAAAATTTTTTGACTTTTTTTGGCCGATTTTGATGCCTTACTATACTATGACATTTTCAATGACAATTTGAGGTCAAAAAAATGTTTTGACTTTTTTTGCCCGAAAAACACGCCTTACTATACTATGACGTTTTTTACGACATTTTGAGGTCAAAAAAAATTTGACTTTTTTTTCCCGAAAAAAACGCCTTACTATACTATGACGTTTTTTTACCACATTTTGAGGTCAAAAAAAATTTGACTTTTTTTTCCCGAAAAAAACGCCTTACTATACTATGACGTTTTTTTACCACATTTTGAGGTCAAAAATTTTTTTGACTTTTTTTGGCCGAAAAAAACGCCTTACTATACTATGACGTTTTTTATGACATATTGAGGTAAAAAAAAAAATTGCCTTTTTTTGGCCAATTTTGACGCCTTTCTATACTATGACGTTTTTTATGACATTTGGAGGTCAAAAAATTTTTTGACTTTTTTTGGCCCATTTTGACGCCTTACTATACTATGACGTTTTTCATGACATTTGGAGTTCAAAAATATTTTTTAATTTTTTTGCCCGAAAAAAACGCCTTACTATACTATGACGTTTTTTACTACATTTTGAGGTCAAAAAATTTTTTGACTTTTTTTGCTCGAAAAAAAACGCCTTACTATACTATGACGTTTTTTACGACATTTTGAGGTCAAAAAAAATTTTGACTTTTTTTTCCTGAAAAAAACGCCTTACTATACTATGACGTTTTTTACTACATTTTGAGGTCAAAAATTTTTTTGACTTTTTTTGCCCGAAAAAAACGCCTTACTATACTATGACGTTTTTTACGACATTTTGAGGTCAAAAAAAAATTTGACTTTTTTTTCCTGAAAAAACGCCTTACTATACTATGACGTTTTTTATGACATTTTGAGGTCAAAAAAAATTTGACTTTTTTTGCCCGAAAAAAACGCCTTACTATACTATGACGTTTTTTATGACATATTGAGGTCAAAAAATTTTTTGACTTTTTTTGGACGATTTTGACGCCTTACTATACTATGATGTTTTTTGGCACATTTTGAGGTCAAAAAAAAATTTGACTTTTTTTGTCCGATTTTGACATCTTACTCTACTATGACGTTTTTTGGCACATTTTGAGGTCAAAAAATTTTTTGACTTTTTTTGTCCAATTTTGACGCCTTACTATACAATAACGTTTTTTGTGACACTTTGAGGTCAAAAAAAATTTTGACTTTTTTTGGCTGATTTTGACGCCTTAATATACTATGACTTTTTTTTGCACATTTTGACGCCTTACCATGCTATGACGTTTTTTATGACATTTTCAGGTAAAAAAAAATTTAGACTTTTTTTGGCCGATTTTGACGCCTTACGGCCGTATGACATGTTTTATACCATTTTTAGGTTTTATTTAAAAAATCACTTTTTTTGGCATATTTTGACGCCTTACGGCCGTATGACATGTTTTGTGACATTTTGAGGTCTTACCAAAGTATGGCTTTTTTTTTTGGCATATTTTGACGCCTTACGGCCGTATTTCATATTTTATGATATTTTGAGGTCTTACTAAAAAATCACTTTTTAAGTTCTATGATGTACAGGAAGTCCGCCATTTTGGAAAAATGCCATCATTCTGCGTTTCATGGAGTTGTCATGACAAGGTGCGTCATGATTTAGGATTTTGTGTGGATCTTACACCATAAATCTATTAGCAGGACACTGCAGGGAATTGAACCCCACCCTAGTGTATTAGGTGCACCATAACCAGTGCCTTTTGCTTTTTGAAGTGATGTAAAGGTAAAGCAAAACCTATATTTCAACAGCATTTCTTAAATATTGTGTTATCAACATATCTACTTAGAATGAGATATGGCATTCGTGGAAATGCTGTTGTAATGAAGGAAAGAAAACCTTACTTTGAATAATGTATATGACATATATGTAGGTATTACTGCTATAGAATCAAAGCATTGATTTATGGCATATAATCTATAACGTGTTATGTATTTTTGTATTACGTCTGTGGGTAAGTGGTGATGTACATGATTGTATATGATTTGAAATAGTTCTTATTTGTTGAGAAAGTAGAGAAAGCAAAAAATTTGGACATATAAAGAGCACACAAACACACAACAGGCTCCATTAACTTGCCTCATCAACATCTTTCAAACTGAACACTGAATGCATGAGTTACCCTCTGACAAATTTCATGATACTTTTTCTTAACATGTGCAACTTTCTTGTAACCACATTACACATGTAGTCATATAAACACAACTCACTCAAAGTACAAATGTCCATTAAAGTTAACTTTTTCATATAGATATCCACAAATACCAGGATATATTTGACCAAGCACATCCTTGTATTCTTAACATGTGTGGCTGAAAATAACACCATTGAAATGTCTACACAAACTCTAAACATCACTAAAGTGATTTACAAATAACACACTGTCCATTAAAACAAATTACATGTTTGTTCTGCACAGATAATCAGGATGACCAGCACACTCTCAACTCATTTATATGTTCATATGATGATACACTCATAGCGTCCCCTGCTGGGAGGGGGCCATGTCTTTTCTGTTGCTGTATGCTCCTGTGCTTCTCTGGGAAGAAGAGCAGGAGAGAGGAGAGGACATATAGGAAAACTCTGGCTGCTTGCAGCTTTAAGTTCTGATTGTTTGTTCGTTCGTTCGTTCGTTTGTTTTTTAAGTAAATCAGACCGGAGAGAGAGAGGTGGGGGAGGCAGTTGGGGTGCTGTGTGAGGTGGGCGGGTACATGCAGGTATTATAAAAACAAGGAAGTTAGTTATCCTAGTTTATCAACACAATCGATAGTTGCTCAGTGACAGTGACGCGAAGTGCATGGAAACAATTTAAAGTAGACTTCTTTAAAACCCTGAGCGAACCTGGTTGCAGCAATTTCACTCAAATACCTGAGGCACAAATCTGAATACAAACAAGACACGCTTATTTTTAGATTAAGGGCTACTTGCACTTTCCGTGGACGGCAGTATCGCTCATGTCTAATAAGACTATAGAGAGAGAGAGAGAGAGAGAGAGAGAGAGAGAGAGAGAGAGAGAGAGTGTTATAATATAAATACTTTCGTCTCCGGGTCAGTAGTTGGCGCTCTGAAACTGTACTTGTAGATTTGTGAGAAGAAAGAAGTCCTCTCCGGGTTCCCGTACCTTACACAAACGAAGGTTAGCTAGTTTGTGTGCTAACTTTGCATGTTGGTGTTCTGACATTGAGGACAACTACGACCACCTACTTTTTATTATCGCTTTTTAAATTAAAAGGTAAGAAAATTTCAAAAGCATTTTCTCTGGAAAGAGATGTGACAAGTAGGTGATGATTTTCTGAAGTCGATAAAATAATTCGCCATGTGTCAGAGCTGAGCGACTGTCGCTAGGTTGTAGAGATAAATATTTCATGTCGAGGCATCAGTGTTAAACTTATGTTGGACATTAAACCGGTTGTACCCTGTAGTTTATTATTAAATCTGACAGTCTGGTGTGCTTCACATTAGCAGTCGCTATCGTTACACTTGTGAGTGTTCATGAGCAGTGTGATCAGCCATTGTGATTCATATCAGAGAAAAGATCCTTACCTGCAAGTTAATGGATAACACCAGAAACTGACATATCATCATTATCATCAACAACAACAATAACTCTTCGCTGCGTAGTTTTTTGCTGGCCCACAGCTGAATCTTAACACTGAGTGTTTTTCCTTAAACTTAATTTTTTTAACGTTTGTTTTGCAGACTTGTGTGTAAACACTGTACAGCCGCGATGGAAGAACTGATCAGATTTTTACCATAATACAACATAATACTAATAATAAAAATAATATTTACATTGAAAGTAAATATATTTGAGTAAAATATTTGTCATCAGCAAAATGTGTTGAGAGCGATCCATTCAGAGCTGTGATACAGTATAAATTATATTGAGTATAATTACTGACGCAATACATATGACAGCAGCATTTCAGTATTGTTGCTGGTTTTAGTGGAGCTTAATTTAACAGGTTTATACTGTATACTGTTTAATTGTATCTGTCAGTTGAACTTAATTTAACAATAAGCGTATTGTGTTGTGTATATGTATATATTTTTTTTAAAAACGGTAAAACAATTGACAAACGTAGTATGTAGATTATTTTCCTCTAAAATATGGTGAAGTACAAATATAAAGATTATAAAATGTAGCTGCACATGTATTTAACAAGAACTGCATAACTCATCTCCTTCTACCTCTAGGCCACAAACTTATCACCCCTCATATATTGACCACCCCTAAAGACCTCAAGTAAAACTACTTTACTTTCCAGCACCACTTTACAGTATTTTGCTGCTAATCCTTCTCTGACTTTCTGTTCCTGCTTCTTTCAGGGTCCTCATCATGCTGTCTGGAAAGCGCCTGGCTGACATCGGCTATCGGGCTTTTTCTGCCTCGATGATGCTGCTGACGATGTACGGAGGATACCTGTGTGCTGTGCGAGGATACCGCTACATGCAGAGGCAAAAACAGCTGAAACTGGCAGCAGAAAACCAGGACCCCGAAGTCATCAAAGACTGACGTGAGACGGACTGATCCGCTTTTTGCGCAGATGTGGACATTTCCCCATTCCTCCTTTTTGGTCCATCACTAAATCACGAAGATGTTTCTTCTTCTCTGGACGTTTGTATGATTTCATAGTGAGGGTATTGTGCCCTCACAAGGAAGATTAACCAAGAACATATTATTTGCTTCAGTGGCCTGTAACAAATCCATGTTATGAGTGGCACTGTTTCAGACGTGAAGATGGCTGTTATCATTTGTATTGTATTATATTAAATGCCTTTAACCACACAGTGCGATGTAGTGTTTCTTAGACAGGACTACAGTAAGAAAAAACATCTTTCAACAAGAGAATATATTTGGAAATATTTTTTTACAAGGCACTCAAGTGAGAACATGATACCAGTCATTTAGCATGGTCCTCATACCTGAATTCCTCCATGGGCTGTGACATCCAACAATTTCATAAACATTTGGTCTCAGAGGAAGTAAAAAAAACTGTAAAACAGAACAAAACAGTAAGTCACAAAGTAGCTCAACAATGTGGTTAAAGGGTAAATGCACAAAAAAAACTGCAAAGGGCAGAAACAGCTGCTGTTTAAAGTTTCCAGTGTGTTGCACTTGTGGTCACACAAAGCAGGTGTCCTGCTTTCTGGGGCTGATAAAACCACATTCACAACCATACTGTTATTTCTGTGAGTAATACGTGCTGTCACGTGTCTAACTTGAAATGAGAAGTGCAACATGCTTGAAAGTTTAAACTCACCCCAGCAGCAGTTTTCTGCCCTGTGTGCTCCAGTGTGAATTAACCCTTAGAAAAAAAATAATCAAGTTCATCTGACCAATAAAACTGGGAGAGAACATTGAAACCAACCAACATCTGCAGTCTAACTCAGCACAAAATAAATCCCATCATTTGAATGATAAGGCTATGCAAATCACTTGCTTCGGCTGATTTCCGTCATTTCATCTCTTGAGCTGTGTCATATGTGTCGTTACAGGGATCTTCAAAGCCGATGTCAGTGTCTGCATATCCATCATCAGTTCACCAACATATGAATCTCTGCACACTCACTGTCAGTGTAATGTGTGATAGTAGAGTAGACTGTGTGTGTGAATGTGGGCATGAGCCTTGCATTGCAGAGGGCTGTCGTAAGACAAACAAAGCTCTTGGAGACATTGTGAGGTTATAAACTGCAGGGGGCTCCCGGCTTCAGACTCCATGTCACCAGCTGCTGTGGTTCTGCACTCGGGCTTTGGCAGCAGCACAGTGGCCGTTAGTGCCGTTTTCTCCCTTGGAAGAATGAGCAGAAGTCTTGAGGCCCTCTCTGGGCGTGTCTGCCTCTTCTTCTGAGCTGCTCTCAATGTCGCTGCGGACATCGTTGCACACCTGGTAGATGGGAAATATAGACAAAAATAGTTTGCTTTTTTAAACAGTGAAGAGAAAGAAATAAGTACAAACCACACAGGTTAAAAAAAAAAAACTTAGAGGTCAAACAAAAATTAGGTGTCTATAATTGTTATTAAATTCTTTTCCACGAAATTTTAAATTTATTTTGTCTACATCCTGTGTGCTTCATCTTCATGGGCTGGTGATATATTGTGTCTGGAACCACTTCAGTGTTTTCAAAACTACAACAGGCAATTTCACATGCTGGTGTGTCCAAATAGCTCTCAGAGGTACATTTAATCAAGAGTGTACAGAACAAGCTCATTCTTTATAAACCCCACTGGTCCATGACCACTTAATACCAAAGTGACAATGGAGGAAAAAATTATTAGTGTCTAGAGTCTATGTTTCTCTGTTAAGGGGATAATTTATAATTTTTTTTGTGGGCAGAAATCTGTAGCCACCTGACACCAGGATTTCATTAGGAAAAACTGGGTAAAACTAGACTAGCGCAGCTGATATGCTCTTTTCTTTGCATCCCCATTTAGCCCTGTTGCCAACCAAGGTGACCAAGGATTACGAGATTATTGCACAGATATTTAGGGAAAAAAAACATTCTGATAAACAAAATTATGTTAATTCTTGGGACTGTTACTAATGTCTGCTTCTTTGTGTAACATGCTTCAGTTTTATGTTTTTTTTTAAGCCTCTAAAAATGATTCTATTAAATAGATTCAATAAAGCAGTCGAATTCACTCTGAATGAACTGCTGACAATGTATAGAAATTAAACCAATGATGAGGATTTGATTCATTTCTAGGGGGTCAAAAAACAATGATTCGGTGTAATGACAGGTTTTGCCAGGTTCAACTTCATCCTGAAACATTTAATTCATTGTGTTTCTTTGAAATTAAAGATTTCTTTTTCTTTTTTTTTCTAAAGAGGCCTCTCAAATATTCATGGAAATCACCAGTGTCCATCATAACCACAGGGTGGTGGTGTGGGGACAATTTCAACATACTCCCGACTAATGAGAAACAGTTGGACATACCTGACATTCATGACACTATTACCACATTACTCATCATTTACAGCTCCCCTCCCACTTGCTGACTTTGTGATTAGGGTTGAATCTATGTGTTGATCTACTGCAACAGCTGTCCAATTAAACCCACTGCACACTACACTGAGTCCTAATGGGAATGGATAGGACAGACTGAATTAAGATGTGTGAAAGGAATCACAACAGAGGGAGTGAACAGAAACTTACAGCCAAAAACAGAGAAGGTAAAGCTGTCAAGCAGACAGAGCAAACGGAGAGAAGCAAGAGAGCAGTGGAGGAGGGCTCATTGGACAAAGATAGACAAAAAGACAGGATCTCCCTCTCTCATTCCAGAGGGAGAAACAAACTGCGTCTGCAGAGAGATGAGACAGAGTCAGGGACAGACTGGAAAAAAAGTGCAGAGCTGGCAAATTTATTGCCAGATATAGCTATGGTGTTGTACTGTGCATCTCAAGAAATAATCTCTGACCATAGACAGATTCTAAGAGCCTAAGGTGACATCTTGAAATGTCTTCTTGTGTTTGACCAGGGGTCCAAAACCCACATATATTTAATTTAGTATCTCATAAAACAGTGGACATCAACAGAACTCCAAATCTGACAAAACTAGAACTGCTGAATTTTTATTATTTTTTTTAACTTTAAAAATGACCAGTGATTCATTTTCTGTTGACCAACTGGCTCATTGTTTAATCTACAAATGACCCACCTTGCCACGTAGCATGGCTTTGACAGCTATACGGGCTATGAGGTAGGACCAGATGATATGCAGCACTTGAAGGACCAGCAGTAACAAGTTGAAGAGCCACCAGGACGGGAACGGCCCTACTATGGCCCAGCTCTCAAACATAGTGGAGTTCAGGACCCTGGAACACAAGGAGACAAAGATATGGCACATATTTACTTTACAGTCTCCTACACACTCATGCACACACGCAATAACATATGAACCAAATGTCAAGCTGCACTTTAATCATGTTACTAGGACCCATTGTAACAGCACGGATTGTACTTTCCATTTGGAAGCCAATGGCAAGCAAAAAGGCGAGTGATACAGATCCACAGTAATGTTAGGTGAGTGGTTGGTGAGGTCATGTCTTCCTTTAAATCCAGCTGAGTGACAGGAGGTTGTCAACAGACCCACCTCCCCCTACAGAGGTATGGATTTCAGTCCAGGTAGCTCCACAGGCAACACTAGCTTTATCACTCATCTGCACCAAGACACTGAATATAGCTACTCAGGTTACTTTTGGCAATGATAAGCTTCCTATTGTCTGTCCCTCTAGAGGTTGAGCTTCAACATTCAGGTCTCTGTCGAGGAACAGTCTCTATCTAAACAGCTCCCTTAAGACTAAACATTACCACAGATCTCTGCAGTGCAGTAAATGGTGACGATGAATGTGTTATTCAGACACTGTTCCCGTCCTGGAAATTGCCTCATCAAATTTACAAACTGGTGGTAGTTGCGTCACATTATTACTTTCAAACATCAGAGCATGGTGGTTTTCATTCTTGGAACACCTGTAATGCACTAAAGGAGTGGAGAGTACACGCTGTGTGTTTCTGACCACTGTTACTAATTACAGTTACAGGATATGGTCTGAAATTACAGTAATTCAAAAATCAAAGCACAGTATGATTATGATGTTTTTTTTTCTATTTAAACAGTTGTTTAAAAAAAAGTTGTTTGCAAAAAACAAAAGCTTAAAAGAAAAGCGTTAGTGACACATTTACCAACCTGAGCCCGGCCAGCATCAAAGCTAAATCTAAAATATTAGATTTAAGATTCAAAGATTTGTTTGTCACATACTTATATTTTCAATATGTGCAGTGGCATGCTCTAGAGGAGGTACTAAAAGGCTAATGTGCAAAAATAATGAGTGAAATAAAAAAATAATAAGGATAAGGGAGAAGAAATACTGAATAAAGAACAGATTTTCAAAGATAAGATTATGGATTTAAGTTATCTAAGTATTAAATTGCATATTTTCAGTATAAAAAATGTGACTCCTGGTTACACATTTCCTTGAAATTACAGGCGTTTCTTTATTCATTCTGAGGTTGCAAGTGTCACAGAGTACTCACCATATTGGATATATAACAAGTCGTGTGATAAAGAAAACTACACTAAATACAATGAAGAGGAAGTCACACAGGCGCTGGTATTTGGCATAGTTGGCCAGCTTGGCTGCCTGTTGAAAATAAACACAACAGAAGTTAAGTCTCATGGTAAGTTTTGCAAAGTGAAGATTTTTTTTTCCCCAAACATCAACCATATAAAATTCCTGCACTCATACTCTTAATCTTTTTGGATTTCAGCCAAACTGAAACTGACTGTAAACACTAAACAATCACAATTCATCTCCATTGTTTCAGAAACCAACTGATGTGAAGCAAAAAGGCTACTGAACAATAAATATCTTCAAAGGAAACCACTTCATTTAAGAGCCAAAGCTACAGTTATCAACAGAAGTCATATCTTCCTCTATCTTTCATATCTTTCCTATTTTTGTTTGGTATTACTTCTACAAGATATTAGTGATTATTTCTGTTCAATGTCATACGTGCTTGAAAATGTCAAAACACTGCTTAATGACCACTCCTTTTTTTAAGCTATTAGAAAAGCTGCACATGGGTGAAGAGGGTCTCTTACAGTTTAAGTGTTTGCTACAAAAAACGGTGATTAAATATTATGACAGGCTATGATTCATAAATGGCAGCAACAGTAAAGTGAAATACAGTACATATGATTTGTAGTTAGTTGCTTAACAAAATGCAAAACCACCAGTATGATGCTTTCAATACAATTATTAGAGCATCAGAAATCACAATGTCTAACTGACCTCTAGCAGGAAATCAGAGGCATCATGGACACACAACACCAGGCTTCCTACTCGCGCCATGTTGTTGACATAGGAAAACGTGATCAGGCCGACTGTAGCCAGGTGGTGAATGAACATGATCAGGAAGTCCTGAAATTAAAAGGGAGAGATATAATTAGCATACTCTACATGTACACTCTAAATTTGTCTGGTGTTGTTGTGTATCTTTAGCCATACTAGCGGCATAGCTTTATAGATGATAGTGTTGGTCTGACCACCACTTTGTTCCAGACTGAATTATTTCAACAGCTATTGGGTGAATTGCCAGGAAATGTGGTGTCCACACTGATGTCCCCATCAGGATAAACTGAATTCACTCTGGTGATTCGTGCACTTGTCTTCTACAGTGGCATATGTTGGTTTATGAATACATGCTGGTCAAAGAGCAGCGCACTTTCAGTGAGAGGATTCTTCAGCGCCACTGTGACGCAACAGGAAGTCACTCCTGCCAACTGCAATTACTCTGCACAGTGATTGTCCTCTGTGTGGGGAGAGGGGACTCTTGCCTTTTCATCACATCATGTATCCTATCTGTTATGTATATCAGATTAATCTGATCTTTCAAGGTTTACTCTTTATACATGAACCCGACTTGAACTACTCTACAGTGTATTATAGTATATGATATTACCACCATTGTACAGTGTATAGTCACAACACAGTATTGCTATGGGGGCTATTTTAGTCTATTTTTTCTATTGTTTATATTTATTTTTTATTTTTATGCTTTATTTAGTATATTTAGTTGTTGCTGCAACACTACAATTTCACTTTGGGATTAATAAAGTACTCTATCTGAATACCTGCAAAACCAATGACATTCCCATCAGCCTCTGCTTTACTTTGTTTAGTGCAAGTTAGCAAAGGTTATCATGCTAACACACCAATCAAAGACAGTGCACATGGTACAGATTATACCTCCTACACATCAGCATGTTAGTATTTTTACTCAGAGCATGTTAGCATGATGATGTTAGTATTTAGCTAAAAGCACCGCTGTGCTTAAATACAGTGTCACAGCAACTACAATGGCTCTAGTCTTGTTCACCTTCCACCCTTAAATAAAATAAAATAAAATAAAATTAATTTGTTGGATCCAGGAAGCTGAGCCTTTGATAGTTTAGAAATAACACAGCAGCAGAATGTATGTATGCAGTATGTATGCTAAACATATAACACAAATTAAATAAAGGTTTCCTGTTGGTATCACCACCACAAATGAAAAGTGTGGCTTCATGCCCTTTTTCAACCCCACATGTCACACCACTATTCATACTAAAACTATGTACTCAGGTCAACTGTCACAAGATGGAAATAAATGTCAGACTATGCATACAGCTGAAGCATACAACAGCTGAGCACTTTGGGTGGATTTGAGTGGCTATGTGCCACTGCTAATGAGAGAGGATAGATTGTATTTTGTAGCAGCATGAACAAGACTCCTAATAAATTCCATTATTTCATAACAGTGTTCACGGTTATAGAGTAAACAGACAACTAAAACTGATCTGAACTTAAATCTGACCCAGTAGTAGTTCTTATTTTATGCAGCCAGACTTGGACAGAGGGAGAAGATACAGATGAAAGATTAACAGCGCAGAACAACCGAAGACAAACAAACGTGCAGAGACACAAGAGCAAAGCTTAAGATAAAGACATGTGCATCTGACCGTCAAGTCATCTGGACTGACAGCAGCAGACTGCAGGAGTGGACAGAAGGAGGTCACACTCGGACAACATATTTGGACAGGAATCTGTATCTTCTCTGAAACTGAATGGGTTGAGGACTGATTGCTCCATAATTCCAACCAACCTTCCATCCAGTATCTTAGTTAAGATTTTTTTTTTTACATTAACATAATGCAACATACACTGATGTGGGATATTAAATAAATACTAAAGTTCCAACTCCAAAAGCTGAGTTTGTAAAGCCTCTGACGTTCAACATCCATCTTTAGAATCTTTAAACCTCACAATCTTCTTCTGTTCCAGTTAAGTTCCAGTAATCAACATGCAGCTGAGTGGCGCAAAGATTCAACAGTGAGAAAGGCCTTTAGCTTTATAAACACAAACATCTACTGAAACAATCAACTGGGCAGTTTCATCAGCCTCATCTGAACATCAAGTCTGAACATCATCAAGTGAATAAATTAAATTAGAATGTGACTCCAGGACGCTAAATTACAACAAGTCGCACTGGCTGCCTTTTTCAGTCTCACGTTTCAGACATTTGCAGTGCAAAATATCTAACACAACATCTAAAGGCAAGTGTCTGTGGCTGTAGCTAACTCCAGCTCTAATAAGCTGGCATTCTGTGGAATTTCTGTAATTCTAATAGAGTTAGGCCTGCTCCATCCTGCAATCACATGACTGTGGGTGCCCTCGTGCTGAAAACACAAGGCATTCACAGACTGAGCA